>NC_047114.1:98012844-98363846 GCF_902500255.1 Thalassophryne amazonica
AGTGGTCAAAGCTGCAGCCATGCTGGTATTTTGATTTCACTTTACACGTTATGAGGATCAGTTCACAGAAGTGAAATATTCTTTGGAGTATTCCACACTCTAAAACAAATTATTTGCTCAGTTTAAAAACAAAACAAAACCCTAAAATAGCAATTTGCATGTTTTTTAAAGAAATTCTAACTCAGCCACTGAGTTCACACAAGACACTTATAGTCAGACAAACCCAAGTTTAGCAACGCATTTAATGAAGTGGTTTTGTAAACTTAATTTGCTTTGTCCTCTACACTGTTAATTAATTTTAACCAATTTAATTTAAAGGTTTTGCTGTTATTAGTTAGTCAAGTTATTTAAGTTTTTCAAGCTTCTTTAGTTTGCCTCCATTCAACTCAGTAATGTTCATGCAAAATATTACCTTAATTTTCTCTCGCTGTCACACACACACACAAACACACACACTCTCTCTCACTCTCACACGCTCTCTCTCTCTCACACACACACGAACACTTTCCTTCTCTCACTCTCACACACACACACACAAACATTTTCTCTCTTTCTCTCTTGGAAGGTGGTGTGAACATTGTGATATTTTCTATTTTGTTAAGGTCGGTGTCATTGTGAACCCCAGGATCTGTTTGTCTGAAGATAATGTCAGTTCAGTACAGTTTGGTGTACTATGTGTGTAATTGGTGTCAAATGCTGAAATGTTCTTTGCTCAAGAACTCGAGTGTTGTATTTGATACTGTTCCTTTCCAAAGTAGAAATGGGGCCTAATATAGCTGTAAATGGTTAGCTTTATCTGTAAAACTGCTGATTTTGAGAAGGACATGAAATGATTATTGTGGAACTGTAGTAATTTTCCGACTGTTCACTTGAATGCCTGTACTGGACAAGACAAGGGAATCTATTGGCACAGCAGCCCCTCCAAGACTCTTTTTCACCAGCCGCCACTGGAGACGTCTTCATGTCGTCCTCCGACCTCTCTATATTTCTAGACAGCAGGATTGTAATGTGGTCTCGTTTGAGTCGTGACAGCTGCTGTTTACATCTCTAAGCCTCGTAGAAAGTGGATTTGTACAGTTAACATGTAAACAAACACCGGTTCCGGTTCTTACCAGAAGTCTCACCCATAATTCACGCAAAGCCTCATGGGGGCTCGGAATAAGGTGGATAAGTAGAGGTGTGGGGCAGTAAATAAATAATATCACGATAAAGGTCAATATTTTGGTTTGGTGGCCAAGTGGTCAGTGTAGTTGCTTCTAAAACAGAAGGTTCCTAGTTTTAGACCACCTCTGCTCATTCTTCATGTAATGTGGATTTATGTCAAAAAGGGCATCCGGCATAAAACTTGTACCAAATCACTATGTAGATCCATACTGGATCTGCTGAGGCAACTCTAAATATAAAAGGAGAAGCTGAAAAGATATCAAAGGGAGAAAATTTCATACAATCATGTACTTGGAGAGAATAATTTGTTCAGGCGGGTCAAGGATTCAAGCTCATGAACTCCTCTCATCCTGACGACGAACCACAAACAATTTTCATTGTGCATTAGAGAAATGTTTCATTTCATAATGTCATTTCTCTTGTTAACTTTTATGATGGACACAGTGAAGACACAGAGAGTAGAGAAGATATCATTCCATCACAGTGACATTCATGTTCCCTGAAACACTGAGCCTGAAAATGATGTCCGATGTTGAAATAGGATACAACAGAATTGCATTATGTTAATGAATTAATTATTGAATAACACAGAACATGCTGAGAGAACGTCTGTTCCTAAGTCCTGCTTACAAGGTTTTTACAAATTCATGAATGTTTTCCGACTGAGGATTTGTTCTTAGGTAAGAACACCCGGGAGAACTCTTACGCACATCTCAGTGCCGACATGTCGTCACATTGGCTGCGTTCTCTTCTTATATGAAGTTAATTAAAATACGATATTGCAGTGATATGTCCCTGATATCTCTGTCCATTATTATATGTTACGTTTTGGTCATTTTAATATACAGTATATTTTATACACTGTACACTGTAAAAAAAATGATAGCCCCATTCATTTAAGTAAACTTGTGTCCTCATTTACTCCACTTGTAATGGCAACTTTAGGATATTAAACTCAAGTTCATATGTTTTCAAAATCTGAACTTAAAGCTATCTATTGTCTTCACTAATTATGAGTTGAAACAAAGCTTATCTTTAACTTGGGTTAACTGATATTCAGTTGAATTAACTCACATTTTCAAGTCAGCTGGTGAACATCAGTTTTTACAGTTTTTATGACTAAAAACGTCATTCCAGAAGAAAGAAACTGATCAGAAGCACACACACACACACACACAGTTACTCACATATAAATGTTGAGTTTGTGCTGAGACAATCCACACTCACAATCAGTAACACACAAAAAGCCCCAAAACACGCACATTTTTAATGAAAACCCAATAACATATATCTCACACACACACACACACACACACACACACACACACACACACACACATGCTCCGGCCCCCTCCTCATTACCTACAGTGACGTGGGCACACGCACTCCCCTGAAGCGCGTGCCCGCCCCCGGTTCGGCGCGCCCTCCGCGGAGGCCGGTTGGTGTTGAAGGCTGCAGGCTGCTTTGTGATTGGCTGCAACTCCGCGACCCCGCGCGCCACGCAGGGACCGAGTGCACTTATATTGAGTGCGCCACCGCGCACGGACCGACAGTGCGCTACTACGCCGTTACCCAGAGGACACCGCGGCAGCAGCTCTTTGCCCTCAGAGGTGAGAAAAGTTGCAGTTTTTCTGCAGTTTGACTTTTTTCTTGTTTTTCTTTGACTGTGAACTTTAAAGTTTGTTTTTTTTTTCAGTCATGGTTGCTCACACACGCACAGGCTGCGTGTGGCTGTTGGTGCTCGGCGCGTGCGTGTCGCTGGTGAGAGGAGCAGAGTGCGGGAAGGAGTGCGCGCTGTGCGTGTTCCGCGTGCTGGGACAGGAATCCACTTTCTCCTCTTTGGTAACTGCCTTTATTCTTTTTTAAACTGCCTTTATTCTTTTTTAAACTGCCTTTATTCTTTTTTTATACTGCCTTTATTCTTTTTTTTTATACTGCCTTTATTCTTTTTTTTATACTGCCTTTATTCTTTTTTTTAATACTGCCTTTATTCTTTTTTTAATACTGCCTTTATTCTTTTTTTTATACTGCCTTTATTCTTTTTTTTAATACTGCCTTTATTCTTTTTTTAATACTGCCTTTATTCTTTTTTAAAGCTCTTCTAAACAAAGCGAAACATATTCTGGACTACAACTCACTCCGCATTCTTTACTGCTCACTGGTTTTACCATATTTACAGTACTGTGCAGAGGTATGGGGTAATACTTATAAAGGTACAACACAATCACTATCAGTAATGCAGAAAAGAGCTATAAGAATTATTCATAATACTGGCTATAGAGATCATACAAATCCACTATTTTTACAATCCAAAATCTTAACATTCACAGACTTGGTTCATTTTCAAACAGTACAAATCGTGTATAAAGCAATAAACAATTTACTTCCAGCAAATATTAAAAATATGTTTTTTAACAGATCAGGGGATTACAGTCTGAGGGGGAAATTTAATTTAAAGCATCAGTGGGCACGAACAACATTAAAAGGTTTCTGTATTTCTGTCTGTGGGGTGAGGATGTGGAACAGATTGGGAGTGGGGCTCAAGCAATGTCCAAGCATGAACCAGTTCAAACAGCGGTACAAAATATGGTTTTTCTAGGTATAGGGAGGAGGAAGGGTAATGAGGGTTAGGGTGTTTTTTGTTTTTTGCTTCGGCTTGTAAATATATAGTATTTTGTATGTAAGTAGGTATGTGTAGGTGTATATTTATGTTTGTGTATATATATATATATATATATATGTATATATATACATATATGTATATATATACACACACATACACATATATATATGTATATATGTGTATATATATACATATATGTATATATATATACACACACATACACACACATATATATATATATATATATATATATATATATATCTATATATATATATATATATATATATATATATATATATAATCGGTTTAGGTGTGTAGGAATCTATGTGTATATGTGGCAAAGGGTATTACTGGTTGTGGGGAAGAAGGGGTAGGGATAAACAAGCTGATGCTTCACCCTACCCCTTTTCGGACATGTTGGGTACACAGTAGGAACTTTTTTGTTGTTGTCTTTACTGATCTATCTTGTAATTGTTGTTGTATCAAATGTTCGAAATAAACAGTTTTCATCTTCATCATCATCTTAAAACTGCCTTTATTCTTTTTTTAAACTGCTTTTATTCTTTTCATCCGTCACAGAGCGACAGCTGACGTCACTGTCACTTCGTTTCAGTTTTTCTTCTCTTTTTTGTGCGTTCCTCTCCTTCATCTACACTTTTCATTTAACTTTTTTTCTGTTTTACTGTTTCTGTTTTCTTTCATTTTCTTTCTTCACTTTGTGCGTTCCTCTCCTCTGTTTACACTGGTGATTTTTATTTCTTCTGTTTTTCTGTCTTTCTGTTTTTATTCTTTTTCTTTCTTCACTTTGTGCATTTGTCTCCTCCGTTTACACTTTTCATTAAATTTTTTCTGTTTTACTGTGATTCTGTTTTTGATCTTTTTCTTTCTTCACTGTGCGTTCATCTCCTCCGTTTACACTTTTCATTTAAATTTTTTATGTTTTACTGTGTTTCTGTTTTTCTTTGTTCACTTTGTGCATTTGTCTCCTCCTTTTACACTTTTCATTTAAATTTTTTATGTTTTACTGTGTTTCTGTTTTTCTTTGTTCACTTGTGAATTTGTCTCCTCCATTTACACTTTTCATCAAAAATTTTTTCTGTTTTACTGTGTTTCTGTTTTTCTTGTTTCTTTCTTCACGGTGCGTTCATCTTCTCTGTTTACACTTTTCATTTAAATTTTTTCTGTTTTATTGTCTTTTATTTTTCTTTCTTCACTTTGTGCATTTGTCGAATCTGTTTACACTGTTGATTTTTATTTCTTCTGTTTTCTGTCTTTCTGTTTTTCTTCTTATTCTTTCTTCACTTTGTGCATTTGTCTCCTCCGTTTCTACTTTTCATCTATTTTTGTTTTCTGTTTTACTGTGTTTCTATTTTTCTTTCTTCACTTTGTGCATTCCTCTCCTCTGTTTACACTGTTGATTTTTATTTCTTCTGTTTTTCTGTCTTTCTGTTTTCATCTTTTTCTTTTTTCACTGTGCGTTCATCTCCTCCATTTACACTTTTCATTTTTATTTCCACTGTTTTTCTCTATTTTTGTTTTTCTTCTTTTTCCTTTCTTCACTTTGTGCATTTGTCTCCGTTTAGACTTTTCATTTAATTTTTTTTTGTTTTACTGTGTTTCTGTTTTTCTTGTTTCTTTCTTCACTTTGTGCATTCCTCTCCTCTGTTTACACTTTTGATTTTTATTTCTTCTGTTTTTCCATGTCTGTTTTTCTTCACTTTCTACATTCCTCTCCTCTTTTCATTTTTATTTTCTTCCATTTTTTTATGTTTCCATTTTCTTCTTTTTCTTCATTTTGTGTATTTCCTTGGGTTTCACTTTTCTCTTTTTGTTTCTTCTGTTTTTTCTGGTTTCCATTTTACCTTCTTTTTCTTTGTTCATTTTGTCTGTTTCTGCCCTTCATTTTTCAATGTTATTTATTGTTTTTCCACATTTGCTTAAAAACAAAGTACAACAAAGAATTTTCAAACATTCAAAACAAAAACACACACAAAAAACAAAAGTCAAGATGTCGTCCCTCAGACAGGCTGCATCTTCAGACAGGGGAACGCCCAAAAGGTCCTCGATCCGCCGAGATCATCCACAGAAGAATCCGATGGCCGCACCTCAAACAGAGAACGAGAGAGCAGAATCAATCCTCCGGAACTAACAGCACACAAACAACTTACTCAGCAGTATACCAGCAGAATCCCAGATCCAAAAAACTAACTCAGCAGGAAACCAGCAGAATCCCAAATCCGAAAAACTAACTCAGCAGTAAACAAACAAAATCCCAGAAACGAAAAACTAACTCAGCAGGAAACCAACAGAATACCAAATCCGAAAAACTAACTCAGCAGGAAACAAACAGAATCCCAGATACAAAAAACTAAATCAGCATTAAACTAGAAGCACTCAGCAAACCTCCTCCAAGGCCATAGGGTCACTGACGTCACATGGAATACCCTTTGGCAAAGAGACTTATTCCACGTCGTTTTATTCATCTACCGTCATGTTTCAGATTCAGTGGTTAACCCCTTAGATCTTCAGCAAATGTATTTATACAGAGAAACTGCATGAACTACACAAGTTTTTTTTTATTATTTTCTAATAAGTTTAGTCAATGAGGAGAAACAAATGCTAAATTATTGTTGTGTCGTACCTTAATTTTTGTTCAGCCTTTGTGACCCAGATGCAAAAATGTTGAAAATGGCCCTATCCTGCAACAATAAAGAATCCTTAAAAAAACAAAACAAAAAAAAAAACTGGATCCAGCTCATGTTCCAGATCATTATCAAAATTTAATGACTTCTACGTTAGGCCCAGATACACCCCTGGTAAAAATTTCATTGAAATCTGTTGAGGATTTATTTTGAGTAATCCTGCTAACAAACCAACCAACCAACAAACAAACGGACGCAACCGAAAACATAACCTCCTTGGCGGAGGTAACAAACAGAATCCCACACACAAAAAACTAACTCAGCAGTAAACCAACAGAATCCCACATATGAAAAACTAACTCAGCAGTAAACCAACTAAATCCCAGATACAAAAAACTAACTCAGCAGTGTACCAACAGAATCCCAGCACACCACACACACAGGCTAACGATGTAGGTGAGTAAAAAGAAAAGGGTTCAATATAGCAACATGTAACCACAATGACAAAGAGCAGCTTTTCATAACATGCCTCCATGATTCACACATCTCACACATGAAGAACAGGACAGGGGCCTGGCTGAACCCCTAGAATGGACTCAAGTTGTGCATGGACTCAATCAACTGGCACACCAGTCTAATGACTCTTCCTAACCGCGTGGTACATTGGCTATCTGCATTGGGTGTTTGAGGCAGATTGGCAGGTGGTGGTTGCGGTAGGAGAGGTGGAAAAGTCATTGGGGGGTCCAGGGCAATGGCAGGGGTATCAACAGCAGGTGAGGGTGCAGGTAAGGGAGGTGTCGGACGTCCAGAAGTAGGGGCTCTTTAATGGAGGACTGTTCACGGACCCATGAGGCAGTGCGGCCATCGTGTCAGTCATAGCTTCTGATAGAGAATCAGCAAGGGATGGCTCAGCTGTTGCAGCTGCAGTGTCTAAACCAGACACATCTGTCTCATGCCAGTCAGATTCAGGGGGGGGGCATTGGTCATGCTGGGGTGGGCACAGACATGGGAGCACCATCATCCAAGGCTTCTTCCAGCGGAAAGAAGTTGACCTGAAGCAGCAGGTTTCTGTGAACTAACCGTTCATTTCCCTCTAGACCCCTGATCCGATAGTTATGCAAAGCAGGTTTTGAGGCCACCATGGTTTGCACAACAGGCAGCCACTTATCAGAGAGCTTACATTTCCCCTTGATGCCCTTGTTTTCCAGCAGCACCTGGTCACCGAGAGACAGAGACTGACCTTTGACCCGTTTGTTGTACTGGTCACACTGATGTCTCTGTTCAGCTGTGCAGTTTTTCTGAGCCAGTGCCATGGTACAGTGCAGGTCCTCCAGAAGTGACTCCACATAGGCATCATAGTCACACACAGTCAGATCACAGAGCACGTTCCTGAAGAGAAGATCAACTGGCAGCCTAGGGACTCTCCCGGACATCAAGTAGAAGGGCGCGAACCCGGAGGTCTCATGAACTGTGCAAATGTATACAAAGGTCATGGTCTGAATCATTTGTGGACACTTCTGTTTGGAGCGAAGGGGAAGAGATCTCAACATGTTGCCCAAGGTGTGGTTAAACCTCTCCCTGCCACCGTTCCCCATAGGATGGTAAGGTGAAGTGTGGGACTTGTCAAATCCTGACAACTTCAAGAGCTCGGCAATCAACTCACTCTTGAAGTTTGCTCCCTGGTCGGAATGGAGGTGCTGAGGGAAGCTGTAGATGCAGAAGACGTTGTCCCATAGTCTTTTGACCACCCTCTTGACAGTTTGGTCCTGGCAGGGAAAAGCATGTGCCAACTTCGTGAAGTGATCAGTGATTACAAGGACACCCACTGACTTGTTGTGATTGTCCTCAGCTGACCAAAGTCAATGCACACAAGCTCAAGAGGGGCAGAAGTCTGAATGCTCTCCAGTGGAGCTCTTGCAGAAGGCTCAGGAGTCTTGTTGAGAACACATCTGTGGCAGTGTTTCACATGATTGTAGACATCCTTCTCCATGTCATACCAGTAGAAATGTTGGTGGGCCAGAGAAAGTGTGCGGGCTGGCCTTGATGACCAGCATTGTCGTGAACACCTGACAACACATCTGCCTTCAGGGACCCAGGCACAACAAACTGGAACCTTGTCTGTTTGGTCAAGGGATCCTTTGTGACCCTATACAGAATGCTGTTCAGAAGTGTTAACTTATCCCATTGCTTCAGCAATCTCAAGTTGGCAGAGTCTCATTGCAGTGTTCACGCCTGGAATGTCTCAGTTTCCTGTCAACATAGTGAGTGACCCTTGAGATGACTGGGTCCTGCTGCTGGTGTGACTGAAGCAAGAGACAAGGAGGGCAACATGCCTTGGCCAGGAGGTCTCAGGGTGGTGAGGTGGTCAGACATTGAGGCCGAACGCTGCCTGGGACTAGAGTCCCACTCATCTAAAGAGGGGAGGAGTGAGGAGACATCCTCTTCGGACATTGAGTCTTCAATAGCAGAAGAGTGAGAGAGACCCACCAGTGACTGTGGCTGGCAGGTGAGGTGGAAGGCATCCTGCACACACCCATCACTGACATCACACACCTGGTCTAGCAGCTCAGAGTAAGGTTCGCTCAGCAGCCACTGCCTCAAAGGCTTCACAAATGGATCTCTGCTGAGGGCATCTGCCACCACATTTAGCCTGCCGGGATTGTGTTTGATCTTCAAGGAATATGGAGCTAGCTCAGAGACCCACCACTACTCACAAGCGTCACGTTTCGGCTTTATTGAGATGTATGTGAGGGGATTATTGTCAAACCAAACAGTGAACCCGTGACTCTTGAGCCAATGGCTAACCTTGTCGCAAACCGCCCACTTCAGAGCTAAAAATTTCAGTCTGTGAGCAGGATAGGTGGCTTGACTGTGACTGAGTGTTTTACTCGCAAAGGCGATAGGGCTTGACTTCTGCTCACCAGCAGGCACCTGTGATAGAACAGCAGCCAGACCATCAAGGGAAGCATCGGTGGAGAGAATGAAAGGCCTATAAAGTCTGGGTGTGCCAACACCACACTGTTGAGGAGTGCGCTTTTTAGATCTTCAAATGCTTTCTCACAGGCAGGAGTCCAATCTTGAGGAGTCAATTCTCGGAAGATGCCATCCTCTGTATTATGGGCCAAATGACATTGCTGCCGATGATGAACTCGTCTCTCTCTGCCCCGGGACAAGGAAAGTTCACACAATGAATTTGGAACCATAAAGCTTAACTTCCAGGTCATACACTCAACAAAAATATAAACGCAACACTTTTGGTTTTGCTCCCATTTTGTATGAGATGAACTCAAAGATCTAAAACTTTTTCCACATACACAATATCACCATTTCCCTCAAATATTGTTCACAAACCAGTCTAAATCTGTGATAGTGAGCACTTCTCCTTTGCTGAGATAATCCATCCCACCTCACAGGTGTGTCATATCAAGATGCTGATTAGACACCATGATTAGTGCACAGGTGTGCCTTAGACTGCCCACAATAAAAGGCCACTCTGAAAGGTGCAGTTTTGTTTTATTGGGGGGGGGGGGGGGATACCAGTCAGTATCTGGTGTGACCACCATTTGCCTCATGCAGTGCAACACATCTCCTTCACATAGAGTTGATCAGGTTGTCAATTGTGGCCTGTGGAATGTTGGTCCACTCCTCTTCAATGGCTGTGCGAAGTTGCTGGATATTGGCAGGAACTGGTACACGCTGTCGTATACGCCGGTCCAGAGCATCCCAAACATGCTCAATGGGTGACATGTCCGGTGAGTATGCCGGCCATGCAAGAACTGGGACATTTTCAGCTTCCAAGAATTGTGTACAGATCCTTGCAACATGGGGCCGTGCATTATCCTGCTGCAACATGAGGTGATGTTCTTGGATGCATGGCACAACAATGGGCCTCAGGATCTCGTCACGGTATCTCTGTGCATTCAAAATGCCATCAATAAAATGCACCTGTGTTCTTCGTCCATAACAGACACCTGTCCATACCATAACCCCACCGCCACCATGGGCCACTCGATCCACAACACTGACATCAGAAAACCGCTCACCCACACGACGCCACACACGCTGTCTGCCATCTGCCCTGGACAGTGTGAACCAGGATTCATCCGTGAAGAGAACACCTCTCCAATGTGCCAAACGCCAGCGAATGTGAGCATTTGCCCACTCAACTCAAAGACGAACTGGAGTCAGTTCGAGACCCCGATGAGGATGACGAGCATGCAGATGAGCTTCCCTGAGACGGTTTCTGACAGTTTGTGCAGAAATTCTTTGGTTATGCAAACCGATTGTTTCAGCAGCTGTCTGAGTGGCTGGTCTCAGACGATCTTGGAGGTGAACATGCTGGATGTGGAGGTCCTGGGCTGGTGTGGTTACACGTGGTCTGCGGTTGTGAGGCTGGTTGGATGTACTGCCAAATTCTCTGAAACACCTTTGGAGACGGCTTATGGTAGAGAAATGAACATTCAATACACGAGCAACAGCTCTGGTTGACATTCCTGCTGTCAGCATGCCAATTGCACGCTCCCTCAAATCTTGTGACATCTGTGGCATTGTGCTGTGTGATAAAACTGCACCTTTCAGAGTGGCCTTTTATTGTGGGCAGTCTAAGGCACACCTGTGCACTAATCATGGTGTCTAATCAGCATCTTGATATGGCACACCTGTGAGGTGGGATGGATTATCTCAGCAAAGGAGAAGTGCTCACTATCACAGATTTAGACTGGTTTGTGAACAATATTTGAGGGAAATGGTGATATTGTGTATGTGGAAAAAGTTTTAGATCTTTGAGTTCATCTCATACAAAATGGGAGCAAAACCAAAAGTGTTGCGTTTATATTTTTGTTGAGTGTAGATACAACTGGGTTGTGTTGTTAGGCCACTGCAGCCAACAAAGACCACCATGTCAGGCACAGGCTGAGGACTAGGGAGAGCACCAGTGGCTCTAAGCTTGGACTCTACCTCTACACTGAGTGTGCATGACATGCTCCCTGAATCAAGCATCCCTCTCAAAGTAGACTAACCCCCGACAGACAATGGAGCATAAAACAAATCACTAACGAAATTTACTACAACTGTTCACATAGATCAATTGCAAGTCATTCTCCACACTGAGGGTGTCACCAGCACCGCCCATGTTACCCCTCTCACTACACAGGGGGGTTAGTTTGGCAGGAGAAGGTGGTGGCATTGCTGGGGAAAGAGAGACCTGCGGGCACTGATTTCTTATGCGACCAGGACCGAAGCAGTTGAGACACAATCTGTAAAGCCTACAGTGTGCCTGGATAGAGTGGTCCCTGGAGCCACAGACCTTGCATGCAAAGGGCTCAGAAGAAGGTTCATAGGCAAACCTATGAAGAAGGTTATGTGGTTGACTAGTTTGACGGTGGGCTGGTCGATGATTGCCTGGCTGACAGTTGACTGGCTTTTGATTTGTTGCAATAGAAGCATTGCCCAAAGACAGAACTTTATCAAACATAGCCACAGCCTGTTGAACACCAGAGTTGGTAGAAGGTGAGCCAACGGCAGCATGAACTGGGTCAGAGATGGCAGGAGGAGACAGGGACAAAGAAACAGGCTCATGGGGATTCATGACAACATTGTCTGACTGGGGTGAGTTTGGAGGGAACTTTGTCTGGTGTGCTACCAAAGCAGCCTGGGACATGCTAAGATCAAGAGGGTAAAAAGAATCTGCTACGGGGCTTTGACTGTAGGCTGACAAACCCACTGTGTGTTGGGACTGGACTGCTGCCTTTCTCATATTTCTCATGTGGGCATCCAGATGCTCCTGAACCTCAGCTGCAGTCCACTGCTCAGGTGCCTTCAGCTGGAATGACATGGCAAGCCTGGGGCCAGGACAATGATTAATGAACATCAGGACCACCTCAGCACTGGGGTCCTCCACAGATTTATCCCGCCTCCGGAGACGCTCATCAGCAGCATCAATGGACTTGTTAAGGCAGATCCAATAGTCCATAACACTCTCACCAGCATGGAGAACAGTGCTGTAAAAATCTTTCATGGGCAAGTTAGAGTTTAGCCCAATTTGTACTCATGTCCCCAAAATAATCAACAACTATGACTTGTGTGGGACTGGGGTCTGGCTGGGTAATTGGTGTGGAACTAGCAGTGGTGGTCAAAGGTGGGTTAACTGTCTGATCAGCCATATACAGTGGAACCTCGAGATACAATTTCATTTGTTCCGTGACGAAGTTCATAAGCCAATCTGCTCGTATTTCAAACAAATTTTCCCCATTGAAAATAATTAAAATAACTTTAATCTGTTCCAGCCTTGTAAAACATCCCAAAACCACTCTAAATTATGAAAAAATATTTTTCATTAGCAAATAGACATGTATACTTTACCTGTGCATAATAAAATATATAAAATATAAGAAAAAAGTTTCATTAAGTGTTCTTACCTTAGAAACAGACAAATGCGGTTAACAGAGGTGGAGGCGGAGGCGGGGGGGGGGGAAGGTTTGCCTATGATCTGTATGAAAAGGATCATACAGACGTAACTTTAATTGTAAACCTGCAGGTCTTTTGGATTAAAAACTTATCCAAGGAAGTTTGTTTCTCTCTGCCTTTCAAAATGTTGCAGAAATGTGACGAACAAGTGTCATTAAAAGTGCTGAAGCGAAACCAGTGGACACTTTTTCTAGGTGTTTCTTTTCAATGAAGCAGCTTCTTCTCCTCTACTGTTTCCTCACAGTTAAACTCTTGTTGCGGGACATAGTCTTCCTTCGCAACAAGTGCAGCAAAACATGAGACATATTCTTCTGCTGCCTTAACGTCCACACTAGAAGTTTCTCCTCCTCCTTCCCTCCACGGTCCTTGTTGTTCGGTGGCGTCCCGAAGCACATCTCATAATGCAGATTTCAGCTCGTATTCCAAACAAAAATATGGACCGAGCAACAGCTCGTATTTCAAAAAACTCGTATGTTGAGCCGCTCGTATGTTGAGGTTCCACTGTATATTTGGGAACACCGGGGACATCAACCAACCCCTACCAGCAACCTGCTGCCCCCCCAAAATGTGACATTATGGAAACGTAAAATTACAAGCCTCAAAAATATCCACCCCTGACACCACAAAGAGCTAAACTAAAATAGCAACAAGTGCAATATTGGCAAAGGGGAAAAAAGTTCTTGTGTGTTTGTGATCCTTGAATTTACCCTACTTATAGAGCGGCATGTCACATTAAAATGTGAACGTAATTAAGGTTCCCACATATTAGATATTAACTAAAATAAATACAAATAAAATAAAGGTTACACAGATTTTGTGTAATTATAACAATAACTAATGTAAAACACATTTGACACACACACACACACACACACACACACACACACACACACATACATTGCCGCTGTATAATTGACCCTGTTACATTAAGACATAGGGGGGAAAATGACTTGGTGCAACACTAAAATCTTACTCATACAAAAAAGAAAACAGATGAGTGTTTAATCTGGATTTGAATGACTTCAAAGAATCAGACTGTTTTATCTCAGCAGGAAGATTGTTCCACAGAACAGGTTTAACAGTAAGAGAAAGCTCGGTGGCCTGCTGACTTCTTTTTAACCTTTGGAACACACGGTCGTCCTGTTTAACAGTAAGAGAAAGCTCCGTGGCCTGCTGACTTCTTTTTAACCTTTGGAACACACGGTCGTCCTGTGTAACAGTAAGAGAAAGCTCCGTGGCCTGCTGACTTCTTTTTAACCTTTGGAACACACGGTCGTCCTGTGTAACAGTAAGAGAAAGCTCCGTGGCCTGCTGACTTCTTTTAACCTTTGGAACACACGGTCGTCCTGTGTAACAGTAAGAGAAAGCTCCGTGGCCTGCTGACTTCTTTTTAACCTTTGGAACACACGGTCGTCCTGTTTAACAGTAAGAGAAAGCTCCGTGGCCTGCTGACTTCTTTTTAAGCTTTGGAACACACAGTCGTCCTGTGTCCGGAGAACACAGGACCTGGGCTGCTATGTAATGTTTCATTAGGTTGGTCAGAAGGAGGCTTTAGGTCATGAAGCATTTTGAATGTTAATAACAAAACCTTACACTCTGACCTCACACAGACAGGAAGCCAGTGAAAGGAGACCGACATCTATGTTAGGTTTCTTAAGAATTGATTTGATCACTGCAGATTTAAAACTTGTAGGAACAGAACCTGAGGTTTGTGGCAGGTTAATAGTTTTCAGCATAGTGAGCCCAAGTGTAGCCCACAGGACACAAAATAGTTCAGTCAGCATCGGGCAAAAAGACACATCGTTCATGAATTGTGACAGCATACCCAGCGAAATGGTATTGAATTTGGTAGCAGAGATCAATCAATCAATCAATCAGTTTTTTATATAGCGCCAAATCACAACAAACAGTTGCCCCAAGGTGCTTTATATTGTAAGGCAAGGCCATACAATAATTATGTAAAACCCCAACGGTCAAAACGACCCCCTGTGAGCAAGCACTTGGCTACAGTGGGAAGGAAAAACTCCCTTTTAACAGGAAGAAACCTCCAGCAGAACCAGGCTCAGGGAGGGGCAGTCTTCTGCTGGGACTGGTTGGGGCTGAGGGAGAGAACCAGGAAAAAGACATGCTGTGGAGGGGAGCAGAGATCGATCACTAATGATTAAATGCAGAGCGGTGCATACAGAGCAAAAAGAGAAAGAAACAGTGCATCATGGGAACCCCCCAGCAGTCTACGTCTATAGCAGCATAACTAAGGGATGGTTCAGGGTCACCTGATCCAGCCCTAACTATAAGCTTTAGCAAAAAGGAAAGTTTTAAGCCTAATCTTAAAAGTAGAGAGGGTGTCTGTCTCCCTGATCTGAATTGGGAGCTGGTTCCACAGGAGAGGAGCCTGAAAGCTGAAGGCTCTGCCTCCCATTCTACTCTTACAAACCCTAGGAACTACAAGTAAGCCTGCAGTCTGAGAGCGAAGCGCTCTATTGGGGTGATATGGTACTACGAGATCCCTAAGATAAGATGGGACCTGATTATTCAAAACCTTATAAGTAAGAAGAAGAATTTTAAATTCTATTCTAGAATTAACAGGAAGCCAATGAAGAGAGGCCAATATGGGTGAGATATGCTCTCTCCTTCTAGTCCCCGTCAGTACTCTAGCTGCAGCATTTTGAATTAACTGAAGGCTTTTTAGGGAACTTTTAGGACAACCTGATAATAATGAATTACAATAGTCCAGCCTAGAGGAAATAAATGCATGAATTAGTTTTTCAGCATCACTCTGAGACAAGACCTTTCTGATTTTAAAGATATTGCGTAAATGCATAAAAGCAGTCCTACATATTTGTTTAATATGCGCTTTGAATGACATATCCTGATCAAAAATGACTCCAAGATTTCTCACAGTATTACTAGAGGTCAGGGTAATGCCATCCAGAGTAAGGATCTGGTTAGACACCATGTTTCTAAGATTTGTGGGGCCAAGTACAATAACTTCAGTTTTATCTGAGTTTAAAAGCAGGAAATTAGAGGTCATCCATGTCTTTATGTCTGTAAGACAATCCTGCAGTTTAGCTAATTGGTGTGTGTCCTCTGGCTTCATGGATAGATAAAGCTGGGTATCATCTGCGTAACAATGAAAATTTAAGCAATACCGTCTAATAATACTGCCTAAGGGAAGCATGTATAAAGTGAATAAAATTGGTCCTAGCACAGAACCTTGTGGAACTCCATAATTAACTTTAGTCTGTGAAGAAGATTCCCCATTTACATCAACAAATTGTAATCTATTAGACAAATATGATTCAAACCACCGCAGCGCAGTGCCTTTAATACCTATGGCATGCTCTAATCTCTGTAATAAAATTTTATGGTCAACGGTATCAAAAGCAGCACTGAGGTCTAACAGAACAAGCACAGAGATGAGTCCACTGTCCGAGGCCATAAGAAGATAATTTGTAACCTTCACTAATGCTGTTTCTGTACTATGATGAATTCTAAAACCTGACTGAAACTCTTCAAATAGACCATTCCTCTGCAGATGATCAGTTAGCTGTTTTACAACTACCCTTTCAAGAATTTTTGAGAGAAAAGGAAGGTTGGAGATTGGCCTATAATTAGCTAAGATAGCTGGGTCAAGTGATGGCTTTTTAAGTAATGGTTTAATTACTGCCACCTTAAAAGCCTGTGGTACATAGCCAACTAACAAAGATAGATTGATCATATTTAAGATCGAAGCATTAAATAATGGTAGGGCTTCCTTGAGCAGCCTGGTAGGAATGGGGTCTAATAAACATGTTGATGGTTTGGATGAAGTAACTAATGAAAATAACTCAGACAGAACAATCGGAGAGAAAGAGTCTAACCAAATACCGGCATCACTGAAAGCAGCCAAAGATAACGATACGTCTTTGGGATGGTTATGAGTAATTTTTTCTCTAATAGTTAAAATTTTGTTAGCAAAGAAAGTCATGAAGTCATTACTAGTTAAAGTTAATGGAATACTCAGCTCAATAGAGCTCTGACTCTTTGTCAGCCTGGCTACAGTGCTGAAAAGAAACCTGGGGTTGTTCTTATTTTCTTCAATTAGTGATGAGTAGAAAGATGTCCTAGCTTTACGGAGGGCTTTTTTATAGAGCTACAGACTCTTTTTCCAGGCTAAGTGAAGATCTTCTAAATTAGTGAGACGCCATTTCCTCTCCAACTTACGGGTTATCTGCTTTAAGCTACGAGTTTGTGAGTTATACCACGGAGTCAGACACTTCTGATTTAAAGCTCTCTTTTTCAGAGGAGCTACAGCATCCAAAGTTGTCTTCAATGAGGATGTAAAACTATTGACGAGATACTCTATCTCCCTTACAGAGTTTAGGTAGCTACTCTGCACTGTGTTGGTATATGGCATTAGAGAACATAAAGAAGGAATCATATCCTTAAACCTAGTTACAGCGCTTTCTGAAAGACTTCTAGTGTAATGAAACTTATTCCCCACTGCTGGGTAGTCCATCAGAGTAAATGTAAATGTTATTAAGAAATGATCAGACAGAAGGGAGTTTTCAGGGAATACTGTTAAGTCTTCTATTTCCATACCATAAGTCAGAACAAGATCTAAGATATGATTAAAGTGGTGGGTGGACTCATTTACTTTTTGAGCAAAGCCAATAGAGTCTAATAATAGATTAAATGCAGTGTTGAGGCTGTCATTCTCAGCATCTGTGTGGATGTTAAAATCGCCCACTATAATTATCTTATCTGAGCTAAGCACTAAGTCAGACAAAAGGTCTGAAAATTCACAGAGAAACTCACAGTAACGACCAGGTGGACGATAGATAATAACAAATAAAACTGGTTTTTGGGACTTCCAATTTGGATGGACAAGACTAAGAGACAAGCTTTCAAATGAATTAAAGCTTTGTCTGGGTTTTTGATTAATTAATAAGCTGGAATGGAAGATTGCTGCTAATCCTCCGCCCTGGCCCGTGCTACGAGCATTCTGACAGTTAGTGTGACTCGGGGGTGTTGACTCATTTAAACTAACATATTCATCCTGCTGTAACCAGGTTTCTGTTAGGCAGAATAAATCAATATGTTGATCACTTATTATATCATTTACCAACAGGGACTTAAAAGAGAGAGACCTAATGTTTAATAGACCACATTTAACTGTTTTAGTCTGTGGTGCAGTTGAAGGTGCTATATTATTTTTTCTTTTTGAATTTTTATGCTTAAATAGATTTTTGCTGGTTATTGGTGGTCTGGGAGCAGGCACCGTCTCTACGGGGATGGGGTAATGAGGGGATGGCAGGGGGAGAGAAGCTGCAGAGAGGTGTGTAAGACTACAACTCTGCTTCCTGGTCCCAACCCTGGATAGTCACGGTTTGGAGGATTTAAGAAAATTGGCCAGATTTCTAGAAATGAGAGCTGCTCCATCCAAAGTGGGATGGATGCCGTCTCTCCTAACAAGACCAGGTTTTCCCCAGAAGCTTTGCCAATTATCTATGAAGCCCACCTCATTTTTTGGACACCACTCAGACAGCCAGCAATTCAAGGAGAACATGCGGCTAAACATGTCACTCCCGGTCCGATTGGGGAGGGGCCCAGAGAAAACTACAGAGTCCGACATTGTTTTTGCAAAGTTACACACCGATTTAATGTTAATTTTAGTGGCCTCCGATTGGCGTAACCGGGTGTCATTACTGCCGACGTGAATTACAATCTTACCAAATTTACGCTTAGCCTTAGCCAGCAGTTTCAAATTTCCTTCAATGTCGCCTGCTCTGGCCCCCGGAAGACAATTGACTATGGTTGCTGGTGTCGCTAACTTCACATTTCTCAAAACAGTAATAACCAGAGTTTGATCCTCGGCGGGTGTGTCGTCGAGTGGGGAAAAACGGTTAGAGATGTGAACGGGTTGGCGGTGTACACGGGGCTTCTGTTTAGGGCTACGCTTCCTCCTCACAGTCACCCAGTCAGCCTGCTTTCCCGGCTGCTCGGGATCTGCCAGGAGGTAACTAACGGCGGCTAAGCTACCTTGGTCCGCACCGACTACAGGGGCCTGGCTAGCTGTAGAATTTTCCACGGTGCGGAGCCGAGTCTCCAATTCGCCCAGCCTGGCCTCCAAAGCTACGAATAAGCTACACTTATTACAAGTACCATTACTGCTAAAGGAGGCCGAGGAATAACTAAGCATTTCACACCCAGAGCAGAAAAGTGCGGGAGAGACAGGAGAAGCCGCCATGCTAAATCGGCTAAGAGCTAGTAGCTACGCTAAGCTAGCGGATTCCTAAAAACACTCAAAGTGAATAATGTGTAAATAATTTAGAGGTGATTCAGCAGAAGGAGTGCTTTAGTTAAGGCACGTAAAGATTACACTGGGAAACAAATCGTAATCTAGATAACTAGATCAATCTAACTGCGCAGATTAAACAGCTAACAGATACAGAAAAACACCGCTGTGCTCCGGAACAGGAAGTGATACAATACCGCAGTGAGAGCCAACCACCAGTAGAGGCAAGCTATTGTGCTTATCGCTTGCAGATAAGATGGCACCTACATCAGTAACAAGACTGAGTTGTGAGACTAGATCATGCTGGGATATTTTTGAACTAATATCCTCTATTTTGTCTTCAAAAAAATAATCTAAATGGTGACTTACAGGTGACTGCCCTTGAATAAGTGTTGCCACTGTGTCAAACAAGAACTTTGCATCTTGCTTGTTTTTGTTAATCAAGTCAGAGTGGTAGACCCACTTTGTAGCCAATAACACGTGCTTGTAATCCAGAATAGCATTGTGCGATGCAAGGTGGAAGACTTTTAATTTTGAGCTACCCCACTTGTGCTCTAAACTGCTGGACGTATGTTTGAGATCACATAGATAGTCTTTGAACCATGACGTTTGTGTTTTTGGGCAGTGTGACTTTATAACAGACTAGCGTGTTGCTTGTGGGGATCCGTGGGCTCTAGATTGGGTAGTGTTTATAAAATAAGTATCTGACATTTTTCAAGGATGGTCATAAATTATGCAAAGTTTCTATAATGAATTGGAATGATGTGTGATTCCAAAATGTTTTTAGAACCTTACCTCAGACGTTTTAAAAGAACTCAACCCTATTATTTGCTATTACATACAGAATTTTTTAATACTAATTTACTATCTTAATGTGTTTATAAACTGTTTAGGTTCTTGTTATCATATACACACTTATTATTATTATTATCATTATTATTATTGTTATCAGTATTATTATTATTGTTATTATTATTTTATTATTACTTCTGTTTGTCATTTGATTTATAAATGGACCACAATGAAAATAAGTGTTTTCCCTTTCTTGTGTCATCCACTTATTTTTAATGTATTTACAATTATATTATTTACTTACATCAGTGGTGGGCACAGCTAACTGAAACTTAACTTTTATAACACTAAACTGATAAACCACTAAGAAATTTAGTGGAAACTACAGCTAATTGCTAGTTTTCGTATTGTCGCCAGTACCCTCTCAGCTACTGACAAGCCGGTTTTGAGTTTAAGCACCACCAAACCTTCTGAGTAGAATCAAAGACGATCACAAACCCAACACAACCAACGAGTCAGCACTTCTGTCTCTGTGCGCCCTGCCTGCTGTTGTAAAGAAGAGTCATTTACATTCACAGCATACAGTGGTCCAGACGTGAGGCAGAAGTCCTGAAAGAGAACGCAGGTCTGACTTATGGTTATGATTTATAAACCAAATGAATGACTACATTAATGTCAAAGTTTACAAAGTCAAAATATAACACATATCTTTTAATTTTAAAATCTTCTTTGTCTTTCGGCTGTTCCCGTTAGGGGTCGCCACAGCAGATCAATCGTTTCCATCTCACCCTGTCCTCTGTATCTTCCTCTGTCACACCAACCACCTGCATGTCGTCTCTCAGCACATCCATGAACCTCCTCTTTGGTCTCCCTCTTCTCCTCCTGCCTGGTGGCTCCATCCTCAGCATCCTTCTCCCTATATACCCTGGGTCCCAACCCTCTGCACATGTCCAAACCATCTCAATCTCACCTCTCCAACTTTGTCTCCAAACCGTCCCACCTGAGCTGTCCCTCTGATATGTTCATTCCTAATCTTGTCCATTCTTGTCACTCCCAAAGAGAATCACATCTCCAGCTCTGCCTCCTGTCTTTTTGTTAGTGCCACTGTCTCTAAACCATACAACATAGCTGGTCTCACTACTGTTTTGTCAACTTTCCCCTTCACTCTTGCTGATATTCTTCTGTCACAAATCACTCCTGCCACCTTTCTCCACCCACTCCACCCTGCCCGCACTCTCTTCTTCACCTCTCTACCACACTCTCCATTACTTTGAACAGTTGACCCCAAATATTTAAACTCATCTACTTTCACCACTTCTACTCCTTGTAACTGCACTATTCCACTGGGCTCCCTCTCATTCACACACATGTACTCAGTCTTGCTTCTACCGACTTTCATTCCCCTTCTCTCCAAAGCATATCTCCACCTCTCCAGACTAGACTGAACTTGCTCTCTACTCTCACTACAGATCACAATGTCATTTGCAAACATCATAGTCCATGGGGACTCCTGTCTGATCTCATCCGTCAACCTGTCCATCACCACTGCAAACAAGAAAGGACTCAGAGCTGATCCTTGGTGTAATCCCACCTCCACCTTGAATGAGTCTGTCATTCCGACTGCGCATCTCACCGCTGTTACACGATACTTGTACATGTCCTGCACTACCCTAACATACTTCTCTGCCACTCCAGACTTCCTCATACAATGCCACAACTCTTCTCTTGGCACCCTATCATAAGCTTTTTCTAAGTCCACAAACATACAATGTAACTCTTTCTGTCCTTCTTTGTACTTCTCCAACAGTATTCTCAGAGCAAACATTGCATCTGTAGTGCTCTTTCTTGGCATGAAACCATATTGCTGCTCACAGATCTTCACCTGTTTTCTAAGCCTAGCTTCTACTACTCTTTCCCATAACTTCATGCTGTGGCTGATCAGCTTTATGCCTCTGTAGTTACTGCAGCTCTGCACATCACATCACCATTGCCTTTTCTCTCGCTCATTTTCTTTATTCATCAGCTTTTCAAAATATTCCCTCCACCTTCTCAGCACACACTCCTCACTTGTCAGCACATTACCATGTGCATCTTTTACCACCCTAACTTGCTGCACATCCTTTCCAGCTCTGTCCCTTTGTCTGGCCAATCGGTACAAGTCCTTTTCTCCTTCCTTACTATTCAACTTCTTGTACAGCTCGCAATATGCCTTTCCTTTGCTTTTGCCACTTCTCTTTTTGCCTTATGTCGCATCTTCTTGCTCCTTCATCTCACAACCTACCTGTGGGGCATATGCACTGATGATATTCATCATCACCCCTTCAATTTCCAACTTCACACTCATCACCCTGTCAGACACTCGCTTAACCTCCAACACACTTTTAACATACTCTTCCTTTAAAATGACCCCAACACCATTTCTCTTCCTGTCCTCACCATGGTACAGCAACTTGTACCCACCACCGATGCTCCTGCTCTTACTTCCCTTCCACTTGGTCTCTTGCACACACAATATGTCTACCTTTCTCCTCTCCATCATATCAGCCAGCTCTCTCCCTTTACCAGTCATACTACCAACATTCAAAGTCCCCACTCTCATTTCCACCCTTCTAGTTTTCTTCTTCTCCCGCTGTTTTTGTCAACATTTTCCTCCTCTTCTTCGTCGTTTTCGCCCAGCAGTAGCCCAATTTCCACCTGCACCCTGTTGGGCAACAGCACCGGTGGCGGACGTTGTTAACCCGGGCCGCGACCGATCCGGTATGGGAACTCGATTCTTAGTCTGCATAGTTGGGTTGGCTTGTTTTACGCCGGATGCCCTTCCTGACGCAACCCTCCTCATTTATCTGGGCTTGGGACCGGCACTCAGAATGTACTGGCTGCACACCCCAATTTTAAAATAATGCACTAATTCTGATGTTTTGAACATTAACACACACAGATGCCAGAAGGCATTATGGGTAAAGTGAGCCTCCCCTCATCACTGATTGGTTGATGTAAAAACCAACTTACTGTAACGTGTGTTGGTTTTTACAAATCAGCGTGTATTTGCAAAATATGTCATTTTTTCATTTGTAAAAAAAAAGGCATTTGCAAAACTGGAAATTCTGTTTAAATTGTGATTCAGCTCAACAACCAAGTGATATAACTGGGCGCCATTCATTCTGCCATCCAGTAGAAGGGTCAAAATGCATACTGTGAATGAGGACCAAATCCAGGGTATTTCTACTGCTGTGAGTCGCTGAATCTATTGATGAAATCCCAGCATTTCCATAATGTGCATGCTTTGTTGAGGAGATCAGAGGACTAATTTATATGGATACTTAAGTCACCGATAATCAGAATGTTATCAGTGTCAGTTGCCAGATCAGAAATAAACTCACCAAATTTATCTAAAAATTAGAATATGATCCCGAAGGCCTATAAACAGTGACATAGTAACATGGCAGAATCTTGTTCTTCTGATCATAACTGCATGTGTCAGCCAGGGATGGTGCAGAAAATGGGATGTTCAAATGAAGTAAATTTAGGATCCAGATGAGCCATTAAGTGAAACCCAGATTTGTAAATTAGAGCGACACCTCCTTCTTGCTTTGTACAGTATCACAGGGAACATGACTAAATGCTTATGGGGGTGGGTGGCTTCATTTAAAGGGCAGAGGACATTTGGCTTCAACCAGGTTTAACATCAGCCAGTCTTATCTAAGTGATTTTCAAAAATTAGATCATTAATCAAGAATGATTTGAGGACAGTTACTTTACATTCTGAGTTGAACATGCTGGACGTTTTTGGTTTTTGTGAAATAATTTGGTTTCTGTGTGCAAAATATATATATATTTTTACATCCAAAACCAAACTACAATGTTTTGAATTGCTGTGTTGAAACTTCCTTGCTCTGTTTAAAAAAGCACTTGGGAAAATTTTGAAGAATCCATTAAATTTCATAGAGGGTCTAATATTATCTTCATTTGTATGTCTAAAAATAGTTTGTATGTTTACATAAGTTATAATAAGCAGAAAAATGTTAAAAAAATGCAACAAAATGACTTCCGTCTTTTAAATTTAATAAAATTTTGCCATTACAAGAAGAAAATTAATCCAGACAAAATCAGTCCTTTGCATCTTCTTCTAGATTCTTGAAAACCAAAACATTTTCCTCAACTCTTGTTTCTCGTCACAAATTTAGAATTGACACACAGTTACTTAATTTTTTTTCAGTAACTTCTTCAAGCTTCATATTTTCATGATGTTTAACATTTTATCCACCCCCCGCGTTTGAATGATTTCTCACTTTGATCTCTTAAAGATTTAGTTAAGTTGTGTTTTGAAGTGAGTGTGCGATCATCACAACAGCCAGTCAACAACACAGACCACGACTATGCTGCCGTATTGCATTGTCAGCATTTTGCCTTAAATCAATTTCTGAATTGAATGAATGAATGAATTAATTAATTTATTTATCTGGCACACAGATGAGCAACAACAAAGACAATAATAAAACATCAAAGGAACAATTTCTAAATGATTTAACTGTATATTGTGAATTTTGTTAGCGTTCCTGTTTTTAAAATCAGATTTTACTTTACGTTTTCTTTAAATAGGTTTTAAATCAAGACTCAAAACCTATTTTTATTCTCTTTCTTATGGATAGTTTTTATTTTTATTTGTTTTATTCTTTTACTTCTGTTTTTATTTATGTATTTGAATTTTTTTTTATTCATTTTTAATTATTTATTCAATTTTATGTTGACTTGTTTTATGTAAGGCGCCTTGAGACGGCTTTTGCTGTGATTTGGC
The DNA here is from genome assembly GCF_902500255.1 of Thalassophryne amazonica. NCBI lineage: Eukaryota > Metazoa > Chordata > Actinopteri > Batrachoidiformes > Batrachoididae > Thalassophryne > Thalassophryne amazonica. Next base: position 98,037,603 of record NC_047114.1, read on the forward strand.
GCATTATAAGCTAATTAAATTAAATTAAACTAATGTTTATAAAGATGTTTTGACTCATTGGTTGTTGTGATTAAGGGTTTTAAAACACTTATATTCAACAAAAAAGCCAGATGTGTATAGAAGTAATGGTATTTAATGACTTTGATACAGTGATTTGATTTAGTTCTTGTTAATGGTTCAGTTTTTTCATAGAATCAGTGAAATAAAGCATTTGGATTCAGGACCATAACTGGGGGGTGGGGGTCGGTTGTACTGCAGAAGTGGTGGGAGGTTAAAATGATACTTTCAGGGTTCATTTCTGTAATTATTAACTTGGAAAAAGTGTTTCTGAAGCAGTGGTCATGAATTAAGTATGAAGTATTTTCAAATCACAAATAGTACAAAAGCTTAACTGATGTACTCAGGTGCAGATTTTAAAGCAAAATGTGTTTGAAGTTCATAACAAGTAGACAAAGTTCGTACAAGTGTTAAAAAACCTGCATGTTGCATGCTACACTTTGACCACTAGAGGAGGCTGTTGCTGCCCAAGCTGACAGCCCCCTGAGGTGCCAATAAGTACTCAACTCACTATTCCGAGTTCTAAATTCTGTACTCATCAACCAGCAGCTGTGAAAATGCAGTCAGTATCTGCTATCAAAGACCACTTTGTGATGTCATAAATCAGTGAAATCACAGACGTGTGAGGGCGGGGCCACTTTACCCCCACGCCCTCAAGCTGCTGCGTCTGTCCACATTCACACGGTGGGTATTGATCACACGGCTTTCACAGCTCCGGGCTTCAGTCACTGCATGCTGGATTGGGTTATTATGAGGACAAAGCACTGTGAGAACTCGTAGCATCACTGGGTTTTGGGGCTGAACAGACGTTCCACCCCAAATCAGAAAAAGTTGGTGTGATGTGGAAAACACAGTTGGTCTTGTGTCTGTGTGGGAGAATGAGGGCGCTGCTGAACTAATCACTAAAAACTATTGATCAAAGAATGAACTACGGCAACTTTACCAAACTCATTGTGGAGGTAACACCTCACGCGCTGAGTGGGCAGACATGTTGACACCACCTGGGACAATTACACGTCATGATGTTTGACTTCACCCTCTTCGAGCTGCTTGTATTTCTGAGGTTGTCAGCTTGAGTTCACTCGCTGGTTTCCAAACCCCCTGCTGGTTTGGCGCTCTGCCCTGGACGTTTTTCATCTCTTGCATAAAATCAGATTTGTCCAAATAGTTCTGTCAATCACCTGAAGACACTTGATAGCATTAAATCAGACATGAAAATTTCTAAACGCTGCTCCACAGCAGGTGTTGTTCCAGCGTGATGTCATCCCAAGGCGTCCACATGCTAATGCTCAGCCATGCATTTGACACTTTGTCATTCTTCTGCTGCGGGACGTATCCATCCGTGACAGGAAACAGATATTCAGGCTGGCGTCTCCATAGACGCATGAAGTCATGACTCACTCGTCGCTCATTTATTTAATTTGCCACCATTGTTAAAGGCAGAGAAACAATTCATAACATCCTCACTTTCAAAGGCTTGTTGGCAACGAAGGACTGCCTGCTAACCCCACAGTGGTCCTGTGGTGTCTACATGTGGACGCTACATAGTGATGGTAGGTTGGCGGTGTGCAGTGTCCAGAGTTGGACCGCACGTAGTGATGGTAGGTTGGCGGTGTGCAGTGTCCAGAGTTGGACCGCACGTAGTGATGGTAGGTTGGCGGTGTGCAGTGTCCAGAGTTGGACCGCACGTACTGATGGTAGGTTGGCGGTGTGCAGTGTCCAGAGTTGGACCGCACGTACTGATGGTAGGTTGGCGGTGTGCAGTGTCCAGAGTTGGACCGCACGTACTGATGGTAGGTTGGCGGTGTGCAGTGTCCAGAGTTGGACCGCACGTACTGATGGTAGGTTGGCGGTGTGCAGTGTCCAGAGTTGGACCGCACGTAGTGATGGTAGGTTGGCGGTGTGCAGTATCCAGAGTTGGACCACACATAGTGATGGTAGGTTGCTTCTTCTTCTTCATTGTGTTACCAAAAATGTTCTTATCAGATGATTTTTTTTTTCCAGACATGTTCTCTTGAGTGTGATGGTGAGTTAGACAGCCAGAAGGTCCGCCTCTGCAGGGACATCCTACTGGAGGAAGAAAGCTACCTTCCTCTTGAGGTTCAGCAGCAGGAATCAGTGGGTGACATGGCAGCTGATGACGATGGAGCAACGTTACCTGAACACCAGTTGGATAAGAAGTATGGCGGCTTCATGAAACGTTATGGTGGCTTCATGGCTCGCCGCTCTTCCTCCCCACAGGTGGCGCTGCAGAATCCTGAGAATCCGAATGAAGAAGAAAATGTGCGTGTGGAAATCTTGAAGATGTTGAATGCGGCAGCTGATCAGGATGGTGAAGGCGGAGGCCCGGAGGGAGAGGCAGTGAAGCGCTATGGAGGCTTCATGCGGAGAGCTGGAGGTGAGCTGCTGGAGGCTGTCCTAGGCCGTGGCCTCAAGAAGCGCTATGGTGGTTTCATGAGGCGTGTGGGCAGGCCTGAGTGGCTGGTGGACAACAGCAAGAGCGTCAATGGAGGGGTGTTTAAACGCGCTTGGGAGAGCGGCAGTGAGCTACAGAAGCGGTATGGCGGCTTCATGGACTAAGACACAGCAGTTCAAACAGCCCCTTCAGCCAATAACAAACCGTGTGGACTTGTTGGTGTTCCAATCATCTCCCATCTTCTTTGCTGATTACTTTTGGTCATCCGACTGTGACATTGGTTCTGATGTAACGATGTAAATGTTTGTTGGTGAGATGTTCAGAAATGTTTTTTCTGAAACTTTTTGTATGTTTCGTCTGTTAAAACATTGGCATTATTTATTAAAAGAATCTGATTGAGGTGTGATGTGTGTGTCAGTGTGTGTGCATTTTTCACATTTGTCTGAATCTTCATGTCCTACCTCTCAAAAATTCTGTCACGTGGTTCACAATAGTCTACACCAGGGGTGGGCAATTAATTTTTACAAGGGGCCACATAGAGAACCTGAATTAGTCCGAGGGCCACACCATCGATAACTCGGCCGTCTCCCATTACAAATTTTACAAAAGAAATGACCTATTTAATAGCTTTTATAGGTAATTTTTATTATTGTAATAATATGTAAATATTTAAATATACCTAAATAAACCTCTCTAATGATTTGACTTGACATTTTTAATACATGTAATAATAATCACAGACCTTATGAGGGCCGGACAGAGACATGTAAAGGGCCGCTTGTGGCCCCTGGGCCACAGTTTGCCCAGGTCTGGTCTACACTCTATTCAGCCAGTGAGCTGAAGAGATGAGATCAGGAAGTCATCCTGACTGTGAACTAACCTCATGGTGTTTGAGTCAACACAAAACCCCCAATGTATGCCAAATACTATCACTAATGTGAGCCACTGCTCTTCTTGGTCTGGTGATGTAGTGATTGACAACTGCCAGTCGCAAATCCAGATAAATGAGTAGAGTTGCGCCAGGAAGGAAATCTGGCATATTATTTACTAAATCAAACATGCAGATCACAAATTAAATTTCCATACAGTACCGGTGGAGGCCCTGATTAAAAATGACTGCTCCTGGTGTTATTGTCCAACATCATACCAGAGGAAATTGAGCTACTGTTTGGTGGAGAACAACAGGCGGAGAACATGCCCAGAGGCAGCTTGAGAGGAGGAAAGTTCTCAGGGTGGAAGTGAGACTCTGGACTTTGAATGTTGGGAGTACGATTGGTAAAGGGACAGAGTTGGCTGATGTGATGGAGAGGAGAAAGGTGTGTACCAAGAAACCAAGTGGAAAGGAAGTAAGACCAGGAGCATCAGAGGTGGGTTCAAACTGTTTTATCATGGTGTTGGGTAATTTTAAAGGAAGAGTATGTTAAGAGTGTGTTGGAGGTTAACTGACAGTGTGAAATTGCAAATTTCTGGAGTGATTTAGATGAGGTGGTGGAGCGTGAACCCAAACATGAAAACGTGATGATAGGAGAAGACTTCGATGGGCATGTTGGTAAAGGGAACAGAGCCAATGAGGAAGTAATGGGTAGATATGGTATCAAGGACAGTAATGTGGAAGGATAGTTGGTGGTAGATTTTTATTAAAGATTAAATTTTCTGTTGTGAATACTTAAGAAAATTGAGCATAGGCAAGAGTGGATGAAGATTCACACTGGTGGCCTACATTCTGGGTAAGAGATGCAACCTAAAAGAAACTGTTGGGGAGAGTGTCTCTAAACAGTTTCAGACGGTAGTTTTTAGGATAACTCTGCAGGTGACGAAGGGGAGAGAGTGAGAGCTGAATGAAGGATCAGATGGTGAAAAGCTGAAGGAGGAAGACTGTTGTGTGAAATTCAGGGAGGAGGTGAGACAGGCACTGAATGAAGGTGAAGTGATTCTGGACAACATGCAGAGCCACCTTGGATCTGCTGTTGGAACCCCAACTGAAAATAAGGGAAATGCTGAAGGGTACGGCAGAAGGGAAGAGCGAGACAGCTAAGGAATGTAGTGCATCAAATATTTGTATAGAGGAAGGAAGAGATAGAGATTTGGTGGTGGAATGAAGTTATAAAGCATCAAGAAAAGGTCTGTGGAAAGCTGACCTGATAAAAGTGTCAGGAAAAAGGTTTTCAGAAAATTGGGACAGTCAGAAAAATGAAGCAGACGAGTACAAGGAGATGTGGATTCAGGTGAAAAGAGAAGTGGCAAAAGCAAAGGAAAAGGTATATAGTGAAGGAGAAAAGGAGTTGTACCAATTGGCCAGACAAAGGGACCAAGTTAAAAGCATGTCCACCAGGTTAGGGTGGTAAAGAATGCAGATGGTAATGGGCTGACAAGAGGAGAGTGTGTTGAGAAGGTGGAGGGAATATTTTGCGGAGTTGATGAATGAAGAAAGTACTGTAAGATAAAAAAAAACGTTGGATGATGTGGAGAGAGTAAATCAGGTAGCACAAGAGATTAGCAAAGATGGTGTGAGAGCAGCTATGAAGAGGAAGAAGAGTGGAAAGGCAGCTGGTCCAGATGACATTCGACTGGAGGCATAGAAATGTCTTTGAAAGGTGGCACTGGAGTTTCTAACCAGACTGTTTCATAAAATCTTGAAAAGTTAGAGGATTTCAGTTCAGTTCAATTTATTTCATTTATATAGCACCAAATCACAACAAAGTTGCCTCAAGGTGTGTCACACAAGTAAGGTCTAACCTTACCAACCCCCAGAGCAAGCACATAGGTGACAGTGGTAAGAAAAAACTCCCTCTGATGATTTGAGGAAGAAACAGCAAGCAGACCAAACTCAAAGAGGTGACCCCCTGCTTTGCCATGCTATCAACACAATTAACAATAGGAATATACAAGAAATGTTGGGAGTCCATGCTGGAACACAGGACAGGAGGCTTGCAGTAGAAGACGCCGCACCTCAAACAGGCAGAAAAAACAGAATCAGGTGGCAGAAAGACAGCAAATACAGTATACTTTTTCAGCATTAAGCAAAAAGAAAAACAGAAGAAATACTAAGGTGATCACCGGCCACTAGCCCTAAGCTTCACTAAAAGACCCAGAATTTAGATAAAGTTGAGGCTGCGGCCCGCTCTCTTTACTAATAAAATGAATTTAAAAGGGTAAAAAGCATAGTAACATACTATACCAGTATCCTACCCATATGAAAGGGAAAATAAGTGTGTCTTAAGTCTGGATTGAAAGTCTCTACAGAATCTGACTGTTTTATTGAAGCAGGGAGATCATTCCACAGAACAGGGGCATGATAAGAGAAAGCTCTGTGGCCTGCAGAGTTTTTATTCACCCTAGGGACACAAAGTAGTCCTGCACCCTCTGATCGCAGAGCCTGGGCCGGTACGTAGGGTTTAATTAGGTCAGTTAAGTAGGGAGGTGCCAGTCTGTGAATAATTTTATAGGTTAGTAACACAATCTTAAAATCTGATCTCACAGGGACAGGAAGCCAGTGAAGAGACGCCAGAATGGGTGTAATGTGGTCAAACTTTATGCTTCCTGTTAAAAGTCTGGCTGCAGCATTTTGAACCAATTGGAGACCCCTAATGCTAGACTGCAGTAAACCAGAAAATAGAAAATTGCAGTAGTCCAATCTAGAAGAAACAAATGCATGAATCGGGGTCTCAGCATCAGCCATGATGGGACGGATCTTCACTATATTTCGCAGGTGGAAGAAAGCAGTCCTCGTAATATCTCTAATGTGGAGGTCAAAGGACAGCGTAGGATCAAAAATTAACCCAAGGTTAAATGGTAAATGGACTGCATTTATATAGCGCTTTTTCCATCTGCATCAGATGCTCAAAGAGCTTTACACATTAATGCCTCACCTTCACCCCAATGTCAGTCTGTTGCCATACAATTTACTCACTACACACCGGGAGGAACTAGGGGCTTAAGAACCTTGCCCAAGGGCCCTTAGTAATTTTCTGGTCAGGCTGGGATTTGAACCGAGGATGCGCTGGTCTCAAGCCCAACGCTTAACCACTAGACCATCACCTCCCCTAAAAAAACACGTTCCATAGACTTTTACCAGGGTAAACTGCTGGAGGGATTAGATTTCCCCATCTGGTTTAGAAACACCTCAGGACCTCCCAGGAACATCTGGAGTTCCTCACTTTGTCATTGTGGTGTATGACACACCAGCCTAGGCTAAGTGTTGGGGGTGGGGGGGTTGGAGACATGGAGTCCGAGTGGACCATGTTCTCCACTTCCATTGTCAATGCGGCCGTTCATAGCTGTGGTCACAAGGTCTCTGGTGCCTGTTGCGGCGGCAATCCCCAAACCCAGTGGTGGACGCCAGAAGTAAGGGATGCCGTCAAGCTGAAGAAGGAGTCCTACTTGTCTTTGTTGGTAAGTGGGACCCCGGAGGCAGCTGAAAGGTACCGGCAGGCCAAGCGTGTTGCAGCCCGTGCAGTCGCAGATGCAAAAACGTGGGTCTGGGAGGAGTTCGGGGAGGCCATGGAGGAGGATTATCCGTCGGCCTCGAAGAAATTCTGGCAAACCGCCCAACACCTCAGGAGTTGGAAGCAGCTCTCCACCAGCACTGTCTATGGTGCGGGTGGGGAGCTGTTGACCCTGACTGGGGATGTTGTCGGGCAGTGGAAGGAATACTTCGAGGATCTCCTCAATCCCATTGTCACATCTTCTGAAGAGGAAGCAGAGGCTGGGGACTCAGGGGCGGACTCGTCCATCACCCAGGCCAAAATCACCAAGGTGGTTAGAAAGCTCCTCGGTGGCAGGGCTCCTGGGGTGGATGAGGTCTGTTCTGAGTACCTTAATTCTCTGGATGTTGTGGGACTGTCTTGGTTGACACTCCTCTGCAACATCGCATGGCAGTCGGGGACAGTGCCTTTGGATTGGCAGACCGGGGTGGTGGTCCCTCTGTTTAAGAAGGGGGACTGGAGGGTGTGTTCCAACTACAGGGGGATCACACTCCTCAGCCTCCCCGGTAAGGTCTATTACAGAGTACTGGAGAGGAGAATTCGACCGATAGTCAAACCTCAGATTCAGGAGGAGCAGTGTGGTTTTTGTCCTGGCCGCGGCACACTGGACCAGCTGTACACACTCCATCGGGTGCTCAAGGGTTCGTGGGAGTTTGCCCAAGCAGTTCACATGCGCTTTGTGGATCTGGAGAAGGCGTTCGACCATGTCCCTCGGGACACCCTTTGGGGGTGCTCCGGGAGTACAGGGTCTGTGGTCCTTTGCTAAAGGCTAGCCAGTCCCTGCACGACCACAGCAGGAACTTGGTTCGCATTGCCGATAGTAAGTCAAACCTGTTTCCAGTGCACATTGGCCTCTAAGGCACACCTGTGCACTAATCATGGTGTCTAATCAGCATCTTGATATGGCACACCTGTGAGGTGGGATGGATTATTTCAGCAAAGGAGAAGTGCTCACTATCACAGATTTCGACTGGTTTGTGAACAATATTTGAGGGAAATGGTGATATTGTGTATGTGGAAAACGTTTTAGATCTTTGGGTTCATCTCATACAAAATGGGAGCAAAACCAAAAGTGTTGCGTTTATATTTTTGTTGAGTGTATTAAAATAATTGGGTATTGAAAAATTATTACTAAACTACACGTTGCGGCCAGTGCGCTAGCTTGGTGGATGCAGCTGTCGAGGTTGCCAGGCAACATGGGGTAGGGGCAGGAAAAGCTAATGGCGCAATAGCAAAATCTTCCATGGGCTAGACCGCATCATTTCAGAATGGATTGATGTGGCCTCCACTGTGTCTGATGGCCAGAAGCCTGCAGAGTCTCGTGGGACTCTGCCCTTAGAAGGCTGCAGACCCTGAATTGGTACAGAACCACTGTCTTTACTTCAGTTCAGGACCAACCTTCATGGCAGGTTGTCTGCAGATGGAGAAGCTCAGTCTAGGATTCTCTGCTGATGTTGCGTCACAGTTCAGGGCGGCGGTCCGCACGGTGGCGACCCACACGATGGCGTGCAGCGCTCTGCCTGCCGGGTTGATTGTGTTTTGGTGCTAAAACACTATGATGTTCCCCCACAGCAGCTGTAGTCAGCTGCCGTTTGCCAGCTGAAAGCCAAATGAGCAGCTGCACAAAGAGACCATTAGTTGTGCCCTCAAATACTGCAGCAACAAAAATCAACAGGCTCATTACAACTTAATGAAAAATAAACACACTCGCTTCCTTCCCTCATCTCCTTCCAGCATGGATCAACCTGACGCAGGACCAAACTGTTTGTGTTCCTGCATGATTGATGGAAATGAAGTTCATGACATGTTCAGTGACTTTGAAATGTTCATGACGTGTCTGAAGATAACTGGCTGTAAAAGTGATGGTTTAATCCTCGTAGTATTTAGAATAAATTGTCCCCGTCCCAACCTTTTTTAGGAATATGTTACGGGCCTCGAGTGGATGTGTGTCATGCTTGGCCCTGATCAGGTTTTTGGTCTACTTGCTTCCCCTTTCTTTGACCCACTTTCTGCTCCTGTTCTATTTTATTAGTTATTTATCATGTATTTATTCCCTGTTCTATTTTACTTTAGTTCTCTGTTACTTTGCATCCTTTAGCTATTGTGAAGTTCTTTTCTTGTTCTGCCAGATGGTGTTTTCATTGTTTATCATTCAGTTGTCATCTATTAATTTCTGTTGATCTTTAGTATTGGTATTTTTGTGTCATGGCTTGTTGATTTTGTCATCTGGTTTTCATTTGGTATTGTTCAGTCAGTTGTGTTTTCATTATCACTTGTTTAGTTTTGCTTTAGTATTGTTTCATGTCTCCTGATCAGTTATCATGTCATGCCTGGTTCCTAGCTATGTTTTTCAGCCCTACGTTTTCGTTGTTACTTTTGTTCATAGTAATATTATATTCCATAGTAGCTCTGTTCTTAGTTTTGTGTTTCACTCCAACCTGCACCTGCTTTTTGTTTTCATCCCTCTGGCATCTCTGTCTGTGTTGTCACGTCATGTCACTCCACTAGTTCTGTGCCCTCCTCTCACACTTTGTCCCAGTCTGCTTTGTGTTTTCATTTAGTCACATTCTTGACACCTGTTCACACATCTTTGTCTTTTCTTCTCTCCACCTTGTGTTCTCTTCCCTCACTGTCTTGCACAACATAGTATCTTTGTTCATTAGCTACGCCCCCTTTCTGGATCCTTCCTCCCAAATGCACCTTGGTAACACCACCTGTTCCTAATTAGTCCACATGCATATAAACCCTCACAGTCTCACAGTCCCTTGCCAGATTGTTGTCGCTTCCAGCACACTCTCCAGCCTTTTTTGTTCTCTGTCCTGATTAGTCTTGCCGTGTACCAGTTCCTTGCTCTGTGTTTTTTGACTGCCTTTTTACCTCAGCCTATATGCCAGTGTTTGCCCGTGCCTCAGACCCCTGCCTGGAGATGACTGCGTTTTTGTCTCACCCTGCTTGTGCCTCTGCTCTGTTTTCTGACAACCTGTGTACCGAACCTCTGCCAGAAATAAACATGACGACTTGTACTTCAAAGCCTGGTTTGGGAGTTTGTATTGTGGGTCCACCCGCTCCTGGGGTCGGGCTGCCACCTGTCATGACAATGTGCGGTGGGGAGTGACAGACGTGTGCACTCTTCCAGGTAATGTGTGACTTATGAAGAGAACTTTGCTTGTTGGTGTGCATACGAACGTTATAAGATTTTTATATTAATATAATATAATTTTTTGTTTGCAGTTTTTGCTTTTGTTTGTATGTATATTTTTAGTGTCTTCATTTTCATTTCAGGCCCTGCATTTGTGACAACGTAACAAACGTGCATCTTTAACTGTAAAATATGAATGGAAGGCTTTTCTTCTCCATCTGAAGCAAGCACTCAAAGGGCTTTACAGTGACAGCTCACATTCACACACAAACACACACCATCTGCACACATGACCCCCCCCCCACCCACCCACCCACACACACACACACACACACACACACACACACACACACACACACACACACACACACACACACACACACATAAACATAAAAATACATAGTATTTGAATGAATGAATACATGAAGCAGCATGGTGGCTTAGTGATTAGCACTGATGCCTCACAGCAACAGGCCATGGGTTCGCTTCTCGCCTGTGGCCTTTCTGTGTGGAGTTTGCATGTTCTCCCCGTGTTTGTGTGGGTTCCCTCCAGCTGCTCTGGCTTCCTCCCACATCCAAAGACACGCAGGTTAGATGAACTGGTGATTCTAAATTGACTGTAGGTGTATGAGTGGATGTGTTTGTCTCTCTACATGTTACCTTGAGACAGACTGGTGTCCTGTCCAGGGTGAACCCTCACACCCAACGGCTGCTATGATTGGCTCCAGCACCCCCCGTGGCCATAGTTTGGAGTAGGTGGGTAGAGAAAATGAAAGAAAGAATGAATGAATACATGATTGATCATTTCCACTTCAGATCAATACACAGTGTGACTGAACCGGTCCAGTCCAGTTGGACATGTATCATGGAAGAGGAGCATTATATTATTATATATATATTATATGTATATAATATACATTAACATTATATATATGTTATGGAACAGGCGCCTTCATCATGTTGTGTGTTGGGGGGTTTGGCTGGACATTTGCGTGCTGTTTTCTTTTCTTTGCTCTCCAGGTGGTATGCAAACTGTTTTTTTCTGTGGAGAAGGTGCTGGCGGAAGAGTCCTTCACCCTCATCAGAACTTTTGGCTGCACCTGTGGATGATGCTCACGTGCAGACTTAAAGACTTTCAGCTGAAGCAGATAATGAGATGGCGTTCTGCATTTAAGCCATGAGTGATTTGAGCAGAATTGCCGGGAACTCGACCTTGTGACGTTCGGTTGTGAGACGCTGAGGACCGCGCCAGGGTTTGACACATTGTGCCTGTGAAGGAGGACGGGTGAGGGACACATGCTGTCAGCACACATCAGAGGTGATTATCGTCTGAATAATCGTTAATAGTAATTTGGCATTTTGTTACGCAGTATATTTGAACATTGATGAGAATTGTGCAGTTTGCTTCTCACTGCCGTGGCGTACGGATTGATGATCCTCCACCTGTTGTGAGAAGCTGCTCATTTACATAAGGCTTAAATTCAGACCTGAATGTGTTGCTGATAGTGTGTGCCTCTGAAGGATATTTGTTGTAGCTCTGTTGACTTACCTCACCTTTTCCGTCCTTCACAGAGTCAGTTTGTCGTATCCACCTGGGGGGTGTTCGGCGGTGAATCTGAGTCCAGAAGTGCCGGGCTTTGATCCATTTGGGCGCTGGAGAGCGTGCCGTCCTTCACCTTGCCAAGACAGCTGACTATTTATGTTGTACACGAATTATTGCACATGAGGGGGAATAAATTTGTTTCTTGGAACCGCTTTCGGGTTATTTAGCGCTGGGCCATTGTCAGATGCTGGTTCGGTTCTCTGACCCGCGTCAGCACATAACACATCAGTAGTTCCCGGCCAGTACAAAATGGACCCAGCGGCAGAAGCGGTTCCATTTGCGGAAAGAGTTCAAGAACACTTGGAGAAGATATGGGAGCAATTACAGCATCTCGCAAACCAAATTAAACAAACAGATGCCCGCGTTACGGAGCTCGCAGCGCAAGCCGTTCCGCTTCCTGCTGCTCCAGCTGCGGCACCATCGATACCGGTGCAGATAACTCCGTCACCCAGAGAGTCGGCTTCCGAACCAATTATTTGTCATTATGCGGGAAACGCTGAAGCCTGTGCTCCGTTTTTGATGCAATGTTCTCTGGTTTTTGCTCAGCGACCGGCTTCCTTCTCTTCTGATGGTAGCCGTGTCTCATATGTGACAAATTTGCTTCGATGTGACGCCTTAGCTTGGGTCACTGCGTTGTGGAGCAGTAACTCTCCATTGTTAGGATCCTTTAAGGATTTCTCCCGGGAGTTCCGATTGGTTTTTGACCATCCAGTGAAAACAAATACCGTTGCCCAACGGTTGCTGAATCTCAGGCAGGGGAGACGGAGTGTGGCGGATTATTCCGTTGATTTCCGAGTTTTTTCTGCTCAGTCCGGTTGGAATGCCGTAGCTTTGAGAGGAGTGTTTGTGGATGGTTTGAACGATTTATTAAAAGACGAGCTAGCAGTCCGTGACGAACCAAAAGATTTAGATGAGCTAATATCTTTGGTTATTCGTCTAGATGATCGGATAAAGGAGTGTGGACGCGAGAGAGGGCGGACATCTGAGCGGGTCTTTCCGTCTCGGGGCTTTCCCCAACACAGATCAGGGCCGCCTCTTCTTCGCCCCACTGAGACTCCTCCGACGGGACCTCTGGCTCCTCTTGCGGATGAGCCCATGCAGGTCGGACGAGCTGAAACAGCCATATTGCCCCGGTCACATAAGCGTCAAGAAAGATAACGATGACGTATCTCCAGGTGTTTTTGGACAGGCATAATATATATATAAAAAAGAAAAAAAAAAGGGGCAGACCTCTGGTTATTTAGTTATTTGGTCTGTTTTTGTTTTCATGTAGGGGTTATAAAGTGTTTAGGGAATTAGAGGCTGTTCTGGTTGGGTGAACGACTGGCAGTTCGGAGCTCGGCTGGACTCAGGTAATCGTATGTCTTCATTATTTGAACTTAGGTAATTTTTGTTTGTGGATTGGGTCGTTTTGTTGTTTTTTATTTCCCTGTTTCCCTAACCCCAACCTCACGTACTCTAAGACCGTTTGTCTTTTGGGTTGTGGGGTGGTGCAGGTTGGTTACGCTGAGCGCTTCTCAGAAAACCTCTGCGCCTGGGGGGGGGGGGGGGGGGGGGTTGTCAGGGGCGTTTTTTTGGGTTTGGTTGTTACCCGGTTCCACTCCAGCCCCGGTGGGCCTTTGACCGTTCATCATTGGTGTTACCGGGGTGTAGTGCAGCGGGAACGTACCTCAGTCGGAGTGGTGGGCCGATCTGTGCCGTTCGCGATTTCGGTAGTTCCACCCCTCCCGATAGGCTGGTGGTATGGTCGGGCACCGGACGTATTTCCGGTTTTCCGCTGCGCTTAGGGGATGGGACTGGGTTAGTTTTTCCTGTTTCCTTCCCCGGCTTGGTAGTTTTGTGCCGTTCGCCAAAATTATACTGACGATAGGCTCTGGGAGTAATCTGGGGTCTTTCGGGGTGCTGGGGAGGGTAACAGGGTTTCCGGTTGTTTTCTTTGCCCCCGGGGTGGTTTAGTGGAGTCTGCCGGGGGTTGGATTTTTGTGTTTTTTATGTTTCCTTCCAGGTTCCACCTCCAGGGTTGATGGGACGGTCCTCTGGGGGGGAATTGATTGTGGGGCCAACTAGCCAAGTGTGGCCTGGTCTGGGGTTCCTGGGTTGTGGGGAGGGTGCCTCCTGGGGTTGATGGTACGGTCCTCTGGGGGGCGCTGTTGCTCCATGTATACCTGGGGACCTCTGTGGGATTCCGGCTTTGGTTATTACTCCTGGAACTGGCGGTAAAGGTCTTCTGGGGGTGTTGAGCTCTGCACGCCGTCTGGAGGGGTTGTTTGTTATTTTTCTTTGTGAAATTGTGTTTGTATTGTGTTGTCGGGGCTATGTTGGGTTATTGGATTTGGGAGTTTTTCTTTTCTTCCCGGGGTTGGATGGGACGGTCCCCTGGGGAGGGTTTGAGTGGGTTTTGTATTTTTCTTGTATGTTAGATTGTACTTGGGACTCTTTTGGGGTTTTTGTTGATGCCAGCCGGCCTTCCAGCCGCGGTGCCCTGTCCTGCTGTCTGCTGTGGACTTTGGGGGCGTTACACCGTCTGCTTCCTGTTGTGGACCCCAGAGGGAGGTGCTGTTCTCGGGCCTGGTCTGTTCGGTCGCAGGGAGGCTTCCCGTTGATGGGGGGGTACTGTTGTGTGTTGGGGGGTTTGGCTGGACATTTGGGTGCTGTTTTCTTTTCTTTGCTCTCCAGGTGGTATGCAAACTGTTTTTTTCTGTGGAGAAGGTGCTGGCGGAAGAGTCCTTCACCCTCATCAGAACTATTGGCTGCACCTGTGGAGGATGTTCACGTGCAGGCCTAACAACTTGCAGCACCTGTGGATGATGCTCACGTGCAGACTTAAAGACTTTCAGCTGAAGCAGATAATGAGATGGCGTTCTGCATTTAAGCCATGAGTGATTTGAGCAGAATTGCCGGGAACTCGACCTTGTGACGTTCGGTTGTGAGACGCTGAGGACCGCGCCAGGGTTTGACACATTGTGCCTGTGAAGGAGGACGGGTGAGGGACACATGCTGTCAGCACACATCAGAGGTGATTATCGTCTGAATAATCGTTAATAGTAATTTGGCATTTTGTTACGCAGTATATTTGAACATTGATGAGAATTGTGCAGTTTGCTTCTCACTGCCGTGGCGTACGGATTGATGATCCTCCACCTGTTGTGAGAAGCTGCTCATTTACATAAGGCTTAAATTCAGACCTGAATGTGTTGCTGATAGTGTGTGCCTCTGAAGGATATTTGTTGTAGCTCTGTTGACTTACCTCACCTTTTCCGTCCTTCACAGAGTCAGTTTGTCGTATTCACCTTGGGGGTGTTCGGCGGTGAAGTGCCGGGCTTTTGATCCATTTGGGCGCTGGAGAGCGCGCCGTCCTTCACCTTGCCAAGACAGCTGACTATTTATGTTGTACACGAATTATTGCACATGAGGGGGAATAAATTTGTTTCTTGGAACCGCTTTCGGGTTATTTAGCGCTGGGCCATTGTCAGATGCTGGTTCGGTTCTCTGACCCGCGTCAGCACATAACACATCATGTGGTAAAAGCTCCGAATCTTATTACTTCAAAAAATACTATGATTATTTTATGGTGTTTGATTTTTATGGTGTTTGATTTTTATTGATTGATGATTTCATGTTTGATGAATTTTACTGTGCTATTTATGAGTTTTATACGGTTATATTTATGAGTTTTACTATGATGCTTTTTTAATGAGCATATTTATCTAATAGATTACAATTTGTTCATGTAAATGGGGAATCTTCTTCACAGACTAAGGTTAATTATGGAGTTCCACAAGGTTCTGTGCTAGGACCAATTTTATTCACTTTATACATGCTTCCCTTAGGCAGTATTGTTAGACGGCATTGCTTAAATTTTCATTGTTACGCAGATGATACCCAGCTTTATCTATCCATGAAGCCAGAGGACACACACCAATTAGCTAAACTGCAGGATTGTCTTACAGACATAAAGACATGGATGACCTCTAATTTCCTGCTTTTAAACTCAGATAAAACTGAAGTTATTGTACTTGGCCCCACAAATCTTAGAAACATGGTGTCTAACCAGATCCTTACTCTGGATGGCATTACCCTGACCTCTAGTAATACTGTGAGAAATCTTGGAGTCATTTTTGATCAGGATATGTCATTCAAAGCGCATATTAAACAAATATGTAAGACTGCTTTTTTGCATTTACGCAATATCTCTAAAATTAGAAAGGTCTTGTCTCAGAGTGATGCTGAAAAACTAATTCATGCATTTATTTCCTCTAGGCTGGACTATTGTAAATCATTATTATCAGGTTGTCTCAGGTTGCATTCTCGTGCGGGTCCCTATCAGGACAATCCACGACTGAGACGTTGCATCAGAATTTTGGCTCTCTGTTGGAACTGTTTACACAGAGACTGCTACCTGCTGCTTTGGACTTTGAACTAACAGTCTTTTTCAAGACTTTTTTACTTTTTTTTTACTTTTTCACCGTGCTCCAACGCCTAAAGAAGACCTCTAACGGTCGAAACGTCGCGACGGAGCACTTTCATCAGCTAACTTTCATTAGCGTTAGCAAGCTAGTTAGCTTTCGTTTTTATTTTATTTTTTAGCACTGTTGTCATGCGTTACCTGTGCTGCTCCACAGCGTGTCTGGTGGATTTTTATTTTATTTTAGCACCGTTGTCGTGCGTTACCTGTGCTGTTCCATGGCCTGTCTGGTGGATTTTTATTTTATTTTCTAGCACTGCTGCCGTGCGTTGCCTGTGCTGCTCCACAGCCTGTCTGGTGGATTTTTATTTTATTTTATTTTTTAGTACTCTTGCCCTGCGTTATCTGTGCTGCTCCACAGCGTGTCTGGTGGATTTTTATTTTATTTTATTTTTTTCTTTAGCACCGTTGTCGTGCGTTACCTGTGCTGTTTCATGGCCTGTCAGGTGGATTTTTATTTTATTTTGTTTTTTGGCGCTGTTGCCGTGCGTTATCTGTGCTGCTTCATGGTCTGTCTGGTGCCTTAACTAAAGCACTCCTTCTGCTGAATCACCTCTAAATTATTTACACATTATTCACTTTGCGTGTTTTTAGGAATCCTCTAGGTTAGCGTACCTACTAGCTCTTAGCCGATTTAGCTTGGCGGCTTCTCCTGTCTCTCCCGTACTTTTCTGCTCTGGGTGTGAAATGTTTAGTTATTCCTCGGCCTCCTTTAGCAGTAACGGTACTTGTAATAAGTGTAGCTTATTCGTAGCTTTGGAGGCCAGGCTGGGCGAATTGGAGACTCGGCTCCGCACCGTGGAAAATTCTACAATTAGCCAGGCCCCTGTAGTCGGTGCGGACCACGGTTGCTTAGCCGCCGTTAGTTCCCCTCTGGCAGATCCCGAGCAGTTGGGAAAGCAGGCTGACTGGGTGACTGTGAGGAGGAAGCGTAGCCCTAAACAGAAGCCCCATGTACACCGTCAACCCGTTCACATCTCTAACCGTTTTTCCCCACTCGACGATACACTCGCCGAGGATCAAACTGACTCTGTTTTGAGAAATGTGAAGTTAGCGACACCAGCAACCATAGTCAATTGTCTTCCGGGGGCCAGAGCAGGCGACATTGAAGGAAATTTGAAATTGCTGGCTAAGGCTAAGCGTAAATTTGGTAAGATTGTAATTCACGTCGGCAGTAATGACACTCGGTTACGCCAATCGGAGGTCACTAAAATTAACATTAAATCGGTGTGTAACTTTGCAAAAACAATGTCGGACTCTGTTGTTTTCTCTGGGCCCCTCCCCAATCAGACCGGGAGTGACATGTTTAGCCGCATGTTCTCCTTGAATTGCTGGCTGTCTGAGTGGTGTCCAAAAAATGAGGTGGGCTTCATAGATAATTGGCAAAGCTTCTGGGGAAAACCTGGTCTTGTTAGGAGAGACGGCATCCATCCCACTTTGGATGGAGCAGCTCTCATTTCTAGAAATCTGGCCAATTTTCTTGGATCCTCCAAACTGTGACTGTCCAGCGTTGGGACCAGGAGGCAGAGCTGTGGTCTTATACACCTCTCTGCAGCTTCTCTCCCCCTGCCATCCCCTCATTACCCCATCCCTGTAGGGATGGTGCCTGCTCCCAGACCACCAATAACCAGCAAAAATCTATTTAAGCATAAAAATTCAAAAAGAAAAAATAATATAGCACCTTCAACTGTACCACAGACTAAAACAGTTAAATGTGGTCTATTAAACATTAGGTCTCTCTCTTCTAAGTCCCTGTTGGTAAATGATATAATAATTGATCAACGTATTGATTTATTCTGCCTAACAGAAACCTGGTTACAGCAGGATGAATATGTTAGTTTAAATGAGTCAACACCCCCGAGTCACACTAACTGTCAGAATGCTCGTAGCACGGGCCGAGGCGGAGGATTAGCAGCAATCTTCCATTCCAGCTTATTAATTAATCAAAAACCTAGACAGAGCTTTAATTCATTTGAAGGCTTGTCTCTTAGTCTTGTCCATCCAAATTGGAAGTCCCAAAAACCAGTTTTATTTATTATTATCTATCGTCCACCTGGTCGTTACTGTGAGTTTCTCTGTGAATTTTCAGACCTTTTGTCTGACTTAGTGCTTAGCTCAGATAAGATAATTATAGTGGGCGATTTTAACATCCACACAGATGCTGAGAATGACAGCCTCAACACTGCATTTAATCTATTATTAGACTATATTGGCTTTGCTCAAAAAGTAAATGAGTCCACCCACCACTTTAATCATATCTTAGATCTTGAAAACTCCCTTCTGTCTGATCACTTCTTAATAACATTTACATTTACCCTGATGGACTACCCTGCAGTGGGGAATAAGTTTCATTACACTAGAAGTCTCTCAGAAAGCGCTGTAACTAGGTTTAAGGATATGATTCCTTCTTTATGTTCTCTAATGTCATATACCAACACAGAGCAGAGTAGCTACCTAAACTCTGTAAGGGAGTTAGAGTATCTCGTCAATAGTTTTACATCCTCATTGAAGACAACTTTGGATGCTGTAGCTCCTCTGAAAAAGCGAGCTTTAAATCAGAAGTGTCTGACTCCGTGGTATAACTCACAAACTCGTAGCTTAAAGCAGATAACCCGTAAGTTGGAGAGGAAATGGCGTCTCACTAATTTAGAAGATCTTCACTTAGCCTGGAAAAAGAGTTTGTTGCTCTATAAAAAAGCCCTCCGTAAAGCTAGGACATCTTTTTACTCATCACTAATTGAAGAAAATAAGAACAACCCCAGGTTTCTTTTCAGCACTGTAGCCAGGCTGACAAAGAGTCAGAGCTCTATTGAGCTGAGTATTCCATTAACTTTAACTAGTAATGACTTCATGACTTTCTTTGCTAACAAAATTTTAACTATTAGAGAAGAAATTACTCATAACCATCCCAAAGACGTATCGTTATCTTTGGCTGCTTTCAGTGATGCCGGTATTTGGTTAGACTCTTTCTCTCCGATTGTTCTGTCTGAGTTATTTTCATTAGTTACTTCATCCAAACCATCAACATGTTTATTAGACCCCATTCCTACCAGGCTGCTCAAGGAAGCCCTACCATTATTTAATGCTTCGATCTTAAATATGATCAATCTATCTTTGTTAGTTGGCTATGTACCACAGGCTTTTAAGGTGGCAGTAATTAAACCATTACTTAAAAAGCCATCACTTGACCCAGCTATCTTAGCTAATTATAGGCCAATCTCCAACCTTCCGTTTCTCTCAAAGATTCTTGAGAGGGTAGTTGTAAAACAGCTAACTGATCATCTGCAGAGGAATGGTCTATTTGAAGAGTTTCAGTCAGGTTTTAGAATTCATCATAGTACAGAAACAGCATTAGTGAAGGTTACAAATGATCTTCTTATGGCTTCGGACAGTGGACTCATCTCTGTGCTTGTTCTGTTGGACCTCAGTGCTGCTTTTGATACTGTTGACCATAAAATTTTATTACAGAGATTAGAGCATGTCATAGGTATTAAAGGCACTGCGCTGCGGTGGTTTGAATCATATTTGTCTAATAGATTACAGTTTGTTCATGTAAATGGGGAATCTTCTTCACAGACTAAAGTTAATTATGGAGTTCCACAAGGTTCTGTGCTAGGACCAATTTTATTCACTTTATACATGCTTCCCTTAGGCAGTATTATTAGACGGTATTGCTTAAGTTTTCATTGTTACGCAGATGATACCCAGCTTTATTTATCCATGAAGCCAGAGGACACACACCAATTAGCTAAACTGCAGGATTGTCTTACAGACATAAAGACATGGATGACCTCTAATTTCCTGCTTTTAAACTCAGATAAAACTGAAGTTATTGTACTTGGCCCCACAAATCTTAGAAACATGGTGTCTAACCAGATCCTTACTCTGGATGGCATTACCCTGACCTCTAGTAATACTGTGAGAAATCTTGGAGTCATTTTTGATCAGGATATGTAATTCAAGGCGCATATTAAACAAATATGTAGGACTGCCTTTTTGCATTTACGCAATATCTCTAAAATCAGAAAGGTCTTGTCTCAGAGTGATGCTGAAAAAACTAATTCATGCATTTATTTCCTCTAGGCTGGACTATTGTAATTCATTATTATCAGGTTGTCCTAAAAGTTCCCTAAAAAGCCTTCAGTTAATTCAAAATGCTGCAGCTAGAGTACTGACGGGGACTAGCAGGAGAGAGCATATCTCACCCGTGTTGGCCTCTCTTCATTGGCTTCCTGTTAATTCTAGAATAGAATTTAAAATTCTTCTTCTTACTTATAAGGTTTTGAATAATCAGGTCCCATCTTATCTTAGGGACCTCGTAGTACCATATTACCCCATTAGAGCGCTTCGCTCTCAGACTGCAGGCTTACTCGTAGTTCCTAGGGTTTGCAAGAGTAGAATGGGAGGCAGAGCCTTCAGCTTTCAGGCTCCTCTCCTGTGGAACCAGCTCCCAATTCAGATCAGGGAGACAGATACCCTCTCTACTTTTAAGATTAGGCTTAAAACTTTCCTTTTTGCTAAGGCTTATAGTTAGGGCTGGATCAGGTGACCCTGGACCATCCCTTGGTTATGCTGCTTTAGACGTAGACTGTGGGGGGGTTCCCATGATGCACTGTTTCTTTCTCTTTTTGCTTTGTATGCATCACTCTGCATTTAATCATTAGTGATCGATCTCTGCCCCCCTCCACAGCATGTCTTTTTCCTGGTTCTTTCCCTCAGCCCCAACCAGTCTCAGCAGAAGACTGCCCCTCCCTGAGCCTGGTTCTGCTGGAGGTTTCTTCCTGTTAAAGGGGAGTTTTTCCTTCCCACTGTAGCCACGTGCTTGCTTACAGGGGGTCGTTTTGACCGTTGGGGTTTTTCATAATTATTGTATGGCCTTGCCTTACAATATAGAGCGCCTTGGGGCAACTGTCTGTTGTGATCTGGCGCTATATAAAAAAAAAGTTGATTGAGTTGATTGATTGTCCTAAAAGTTCCCTGAAAATCCTTCAGTTAATTCAAAATGCTGCAGCTAGAGTACTGACGGGGACTAGAAGGAGAGAGCATATCTCACCCATATTGGCCTCTCTTCATTGGCTTCCTGTTAATTCTAG
This sequence comes from Thalassophryne amazonica, assembly GCF_902500255.1. Classification (NCBI taxonomy): domain Eukaryota; kingdom Metazoa; phylum Chordata; class Actinopteri; order Batrachoidiformes; family Batrachoididae; genus Thalassophryne; species Thalassophryne amazonica. The sequence goes on from NC_047114.1 coordinate 98,058,860, forward strand.
AATAGAATTTAAAATTCTTCTTCTTACTTATAAGGTTTTGAATAGTCAGGTCCCTTCTACCTCGTAGTACCATATCACCCCAATAGAGCGCTTTGCTCTCAGACTGCAGGCTTACTTGTAGTTCCTAGGGTTTGTAAGAGTAGAATGGGAGGCAGAGCCTTCAGCTTTCAGGCTCCTCTCCTGTGGAACCAGCTCCCAATTCAGATCAGGGAGACAGACACCCTCTCTACTTTTAAGATTAGGCTTAAAACTTTCCTTTTTGCTAAGGCTTATAGTTAGGGCTGGATCAGGTGACCCTGAGCCATCCCTTAGTTATGCTGCTATAGACTTAGACTGCTGGGGGGGTTCCCATAATGCACTGAATGTTTCTTTCTCTTTTTGCTCTGTATGCACCACTCTGCATTTAATCATTAGTGATTGATCTCTGCTCCCCTCCACAGCATGTCTTTTTCCTGGTTCTCTCTCTCAGCCCCAACCAGTCCCAGCAGAAGACTGCCCCTCCCTGAGCCTGGTTCTGCTGGAGGTTTCTTCCTGTTAAAAGGGAGTTTTTCCTTCCCACTGTCGCCAAGTGCTTGCTCACAGGGGGTCGTTTTGACCGTTGGGGTTTTTACGTAATTATTGTATGGCCTTGCCTTACAATATAAAGCGCCTTGGGGCAACTGTTTGTTGTGATTTGGCGCTATATAAATAAAATTGATTGAATTGATTGATTAATGATGAATGATGTGGGGTTTTATTGTATTTTTATAAATGTTTTAAGAATAATTAATGATTATTGACCGTGATTTTCCGCCACAGTTGCTGACAGTCTGCATGCTCTTATCAATAATATTAGCAAGTTTTGTCCTGAATAAGATTTAAAATCAACAAGAACTTCATTCAAGCTACACAACATACTTCAAGGGGATAACTTGTTGAAGCCACGGCAGAAAATGCAAGAAAAACACAGAAACTACGCTTTACAAGTGCATCTGGCAGACAACCGGAAGTGAAATTACCCCAACTCTCGCGCCCGAGTGGCCGAAATCTCGGGGTCTCAAGCTCACAAACAGAACTCAGTGGAACAAGATCTTGAGTTGGCATTCCATCTCTCTACTTCTATGTTAATTGCAGAATATATATATGTTGCAGTAGGGGAGGTGATGGTCTAGTGGTTAAGTGTTTAAGGGCTTGAGACCAGAGGATCCTTGGTTCAAATCCTAGCCTGACTGGAAAATCACTAAGGACCCTTGGGCAAGGTTCTTAATCCCCAAGTTGCTCTCGGTGTGTAGTAGGTCCCTTGTATGGCAGCACCATGACATTGGGGTGAATGTGAAGCATTATTGTAAAGCGCTTTGAGCAATGCAGATGGAAAAGCGCTATATAAATGCAATCCATTTACCATAGATATTAGGGTGGTCCTCTACAGTTTGCCAAAAATAAAAATGTCACTTTCTTAAGTGCTTCGTGACAAAATTGTTCATCTTGATGAGAAAATGTTTTGTGCAAAATGTTATTTTGATACGACTATTCTTAACATTGCCACGTGTGGGCTGAAAATTGCAATGGTTGAGCATATTTGCGCAAAACCAGCAACAGTAACGTACCTGTTCACAAATGAAATACAATTTGAAACAAAGATCCTTTCTCCTTCGACTGACTGCCTGACTGATTTGCTGACTGATTGACTGATTGGTTGATTTACTGATTGATTGCTTTATTGATTGACTGATTGATTGAATGATTGATTAACACACTCTGATTGATTGACTGTCTGTCTGACTGACTGATTGATTGATTGATTGATTGATTGATTGATTGATTGATTGATTGATCAGGCTCCTGCTCTCTTATTTGTTCTTCGGGGACATAATGTTTGTGCTTTGTTGTGTTATTTTCAGTAATTCCTAATTTGTGTGTTTTGTGTACATTTGAAGTTAGTTATTACAAACAAACAAAAAATGTAATCACCACGTGGCCCACTTTGGGGAGGAGACGCGCGGGGCGGGGATTGATTGGCTGTGTGTCACGTGGCCGCTGCTCATTGGATTCCTGCTTCCTGTTCCTGTGCTGAGTTCCGGTTCGGACTCGGAGGTCGTTTTTGTGGTTTGGATTCGGAGTTCGTTTCTGCCGTGTCGGTGAGTTATTTCTTGCCACTTTGTCGCTGTGTTCTCAGTCCGAGTTTCTCAGTCTCTCAGTGCTTCAGTTTAAGGAAAAAAAAAAAAAAAACTGCGGTCGTGAAACCTGTTTCAGTTTCTCTTGTGAAACTTGTTTCACGAACCTGCGTTCTTAGTTTACGTTAAATATTCTGACCAGCTGACTAATTATGTGCAAACTCACTGACGTGTAACGAATTATGATGGTCTGACACCAAAGCGAACACGAAGAAAAATTAAAGTTTCGAGTCTGAGTCCGCCGACAGGGGACACTGTAGCTACAGTACAGTTTTCTCTGAATTTTTATCTCAGTATAAATTCTGTCATTATTCTGTTAAAATTCCTTAAAGACTGAAATTCTTTAAAGATGCACCTCTTCACACTAGTGTTTAAAGAGGTGCATCAAAAAGAGATGACAGTAAATTAAAAGTGAAAATTTTACATATTCAAGGGTTTTGTTTTTTTCAAATTTAATTTAGATTACAGCATGAAACACATATATCACAATATCTGGAGTAGTTTGTCTTTCTGGCTGGAGACGAGTAATGAGAAGTGCTTGTTCCTCCCTAAGACAGTTCAGATTACTCTGTTGGGCTCCAATAATTCTGGAGCAGATAATGAAAGAAGTCATACTCTTGATGTTTGACAGCTTGGGTTGTCCACAGACTAGATTTAGAGACACCATAGGAATTAAACTTCTGCAGCTTGTAGATTCTCTGTTGGGCCCTTTTAACAATCAACTCGATGTTTATGTCAAATTATTCCTGCGTCAGTACCGCGGGGTGTGGAGGTGGACCTGCTGAGCTGTTCTGGAAGTCCAGGTTGCTTTGACAGTTACTTTCAGCTCATCTGGCTTGTTGGTCTGGTGTCTCTCATCTTCCTTTTGACAGTACCCCATGGAGAATCTATAAGGTATTGTCTTTGAGTCAAATCAAGTCCAGTAATACCATGGTCAGAAAACCAAGTACCAGTAGTTTTGGCACTGTGAGCAGTGCCAAGTCCTGCTGGAAAAGAAAATTGGCATCTTCATAAAGGTTCACAACAGAGTCAAGCATGAAGTGCTGCTCTAAAATGTCTTCGTAGACGGCTGCGGTGATTTTGGACTTGATAAAACACAGTTGATCAACACCAGCAGAGGACATGGTACCAAATCATCACTGACTGTGGAAACTTCCAGCCTGGTCTCAGCACCTCGTTTTCGTCACGACAGCACAAATTCATTCCAATTCAATCTGTGATGGCTGCATGAAATTAAAAGAGAAGCAGGGGTTTGGGGGTGGGGGGGTCGGGGTGGTTATGGTTAGGGTTGGGGGAAGGGGTAGGGTTAGGTTATGGTTAAGGTTAGGGTTGAGGATCAGTAATAGGGTTAGTAGTAGACAGTTAAAAAAAACCCTGTCACGAAAATTTGATTCATTTCGTGACAGGAACATGAAAATAAACGTGAGAGTGGGCTGAAACTTCACACTGGACTTCAACCACCTTGAATTTTGTGTCTTGCCACTGTTCCTCCAAACTCTGGGATCTTGATTTCGAGATGAAATGCAAAAATTTACTTTTATATGAAAAGAGGACTTTGGACCACTGAGCAACAGTCCAGTCCTTTTTCACCTCAGTGCAGGTAATGACCCGGTCACACAGCATATGACGATTCCTGAACGAAGGGCAAAATGTCACAAAACGTCGAGAAAAGGTGGACGAATGAGCTTTTGACTCTTCCCATCACCGAATAGCCTGCAAGTCAAGAGCGCAAAAGGAACGAAAGAGCAACAGAACAAAACCGAAGCTAACGTTGATCTCGAAACTTTAAACGAAAGGCACCTGGGGCCACTGCTGGAGCAGTGTGTGTCTGTATCCTGCTCTGTGTCCCAGGGCTCGGCACTGAGCCAGAGCTCAGTAGTGTCTGAGTCCTGGAGACGCTGCAAACAGAAGCACACCATCTGACCAACTGTGGAGATCTGTGCACACATTGGTGGATCCACCTGCTCTGGTTGCTCATCCAAAACAAAAGAGGGATCATCTCCTTCATCATCAGAATCCTCACTGTCTGGTTCAGACTCACGACATGCTGCTGCGTGCTCTGTCTTGTTACAATTTAAAAAAAAAAAACCTGAAGCGCTTGCTCAACAAGATGCCTCATTTTTACAAAACAAAAACATATTAAAAAAACCCACCACCACACTAACCACACACGCTAATATAACTGAATATATAATCAAAGCAGTAAATTAATCAGTCTGTGTGAACGCCGCACATTGACTCCCCATGTGCAGTTATTTCAACCAGCTGCAGCTGATCCACAACCTGAATTCTGCCTTCCAGAACAGCTCTTATATAATCATCTGAATCATCTACCTGTTGCCACATGTACAGAAGGGCTGGATTGTCATTCCTACACTCATATTGTTATATTTAATAAAAAATAATAAGCGCACGCGAATGCTGCTGACGCTGCATTCATGTACCGTTGGAAATTACACAATTTTTTGTTGTGTCAAATTCAGCAGTTGCTTGTGGCACTGGTTTTCATTTTATTTTTGGTAAAATAATTCATTATATCCACACAAAACATTAATTCTGGCCTGTATAAGGTGCCCAGTGAAGCTGACCCTCCACTCTGATTAAAAAAAAAAAAAAAAAATCCAAGCAAACAGGCTGAGTTTGCCCTGTAATGTCCAACGGTACTTGAACACAATGGCAGCAGCAGTGCTCACAAACTGGCTTCTGCACTGTATGAAAACACTCAGCTGGTCGAACAAAGTCAAACTAAAAGCTAACGTTACAAAAACTAAGCAAACAGTAAGAAACCATCAAGAACGACAGCAAAATGAAATACGTACAAATTGAGGTTTTTGATGGCATTCATTAAAATTTTTCGACAGTTTAAAAATCCTGACGAAGCGCCAGCTGCACAAACGAAGCTACACGAAGGTTAAACAATGCCAACGAAAATTAATGAAAGTCCAGATTTCTTGTTTCATTTGGGCTTTGTTGCCCTTCGTTAAGTGAAGCGGTGTCATCTCACGATCTTTCAATGTGTCAGACCCACCTCTCTAATGGCAGAATTGGCCATAAAACAAGAAAACAATGTTTACATTTTGTATAATGAATTTTCTCCGGGTGTACCGGCATCTCCTGCTCATAATAGACTATAACAGAATGCTGACGAGAAGAATGGCTGTGGTGAACACTGACATGAATAAAGGGACTCTTGCAACACTTTCAGCTTTTAAAATACGAGTACGTTATTTTTTTTGTTGTTGGTGGTGGTGGTGGTGGCAGGACAAGTGGCAGTGGGCTGAGAAATGTACTCGGAGCAGACAAACACCGAGGGATTTCTTTACAGACAACTCCACCCTGCGTAACTCAGCATTTACTCACAAGCAATATCCAACATAAGGAATTAGAGTATTTCCAGGTGTCATCTTCTAAAACAGAGGCATCTTATGTGAACAACAGGTTTTGGCTGTGATGATGAATCTGGCTGAAAGAACGCAACAAGTCAGCTTAAAAGGCTTCATGTTGACTCAGTGCTGTTTTGTAAAGTTCTTGCTTCTGCTGCTACATTGATTGGCGTGCTTTATGCCTTCATTTTTTGTGGGAGCATTACAGTGCCACATACAGGCCTGGCATATGTGTTACATTATTTTCAGTGGAAACGGTCCTGTGTTTACAGACCAGTTTTGAAATTGACATATAAAAAATTGTTTCCCTGTACGCAAGGCCTTTAATTTGTAAGGCAAAATTGCAGCTTCTCCACGACGGGGGACAGATGGAGGGGGTGGGGGGAGCACTTGGTTGGTAGTTAACTGGAGAATCAACCACAAGAATTCTATCAATGGAGATGTGTAACTTCCCAGCAGGAGGCTCAGCCTGCTCAACAACTCCTCACAGCAGCCAGCCTAGCATGACGGTACAGCAGAGACATCTGCCAGGATGGAACCATCTTCCACTATAATGCCTCCTTGTCCGCTCTTAGGACCATCACAGCAATTGAGGTTGTGCTTAATTTCTTCGATCAAGTTTCCTTTTGGGCAAGCTTGTCCCGCTGGTCTTACTCGTTTGGTGGTGATGCTGCCACACTACTGACTTGCTCCCTTCAGCTTTGGTGACCTTTTACTGCACATCACCTACTCAGTGCTCTTAAAATGCTGTGGTGAACCTTGTTTAGTCATCATATTTTCAGGCTTTAAGAGGATCACTGCCTGAGAACATGTCACAGACGCAGTCCTGAGCCCTAACATACTGTGGTTGTTCTGTGAGGTAGTCCAAGATCCAAGATGAGAGGCAGGGATCCACACCTGTGGTCTCCAGCTTGTCCCTCAGAAGCACCAGCTGTATGGTATGAAAGCTCCGGAGAAATCAAAAAACATGATTCTCACAGTGCTCCTAGGCTTTTCAAGGTGAGAGAGAGCTTCATGTTGGAAGTAGCTCACTGCATCGTCCACTCCAATGCCAGGCTGATGCGCAAACTGAACTGGATCCATTGATGATTTCACAGGGGGGCGAAGATGTCCAAGGACCAGCCTCTCCTGGGTGTTCATCACATTCGATGTCAGTGCTACTGGCCTGAAGCTGCTGAAGTTCTCCAGGTGTGGTGACCTTTTCTTCTGAACTGGTACCAGACAGCTGAGGCACTCTCCCAAGTTTCAGGCTCAAGCTGAAGATGTGCTCCATTATCCTGCACAGCTGGTCTGCACAGGATATGAGGAGCCTGGAGCTGATGCCATCACGACCAGCCTGATGGCATCAGCTTCTTCCTTGAGCTTCCTGAGCTAATTTCTCACATGGGGTAATGAGAGGGACAGGCAGGGGAGTTGAGTGCTGGTTGGTGGGGGTGAAGTGGTGGGAGGAGGAGCGGGGCGTGGTTGTGAGTTGAGAATTGTATGGAATGGGACAGAAGTGGAAAGTGGTGTGGGGAAGTTAACCAGGGGCACAGATGGGGGAGTGGGGGTGGGGGTATTGTTATATACGGTTTTGGATAACAGTTTTTCACTCACATTGGACAAAACATCCTGTCCGACGACTGCATTCCCAGTAAAAAACCCTCGCATCTGCCAGACAGTGCAGTCTGGACGTGCCCAGCAACAGTGGTGCAACATTAAAGTTCAGCCCTGATACCCGCGTTTTGTTTGTTTCTTTTTTCAAACAGACGGGACCCACAGTCTGATGTGCACCTGCTACATCGGACACCGCAAAAGGCTATGATCACTTTTACGTTTTCACTCCTTCCTCTCCCATCATATTTTAAAAGTTTATGCGGTGTGCAGCTGATTACACCCGCAATTCATGAAGGAAACTGTACACCTTACCTTTGATTTGGAGGTTGTAGATAGAAGAGCTCGTTGAGGGACAAATTAATCCAGAAAAGCAAAATGCAGAAAAATTCCATAGATACGTGATGGAGAATTTTAAAACTGTCACACACGTCAACGTTACTGCATCTCACAGAGTTACTGAGCTGCAGAAATGTAAATCAGGGTTTAGGATTTTATGGTACCACTCTATGCGCAGTGGACTTAGAAAAAAGAGTGACTCGACCAAATCTAATCTTTTTAATGGACATGATACCTGCTTCTTATTTAAGGCAGGTGTTAATTTTTTTCCAGACCCGGTCATTAAATGAGGCAGATCCCGATTCAGGATTCCCCGTAGATCGTTCGGCGCCTCCTGACTGTAACTAACATGTTACATAAATATAACAGATTTTGTCCGTTTTATATGTGTAATAGATTTTGGTTATAATAGACAAAATTCACTGGTCCACCTGAATCCATTATATGTGAGTTTTACTGTGTTTCCTTTGTTCAGAGCTTGTCTGGTTACCAGCGACTGATTCATGGTGATATATCAACATCCACTGTTCACTGTAGTTAGTTAATATCCCTAATTGCTCCAAAACGTATTAACTTATAGTTAATAATTACTTATAGACTAATAGTATTATTAACTATTAGTCTTATCACTGTTCTGTTTTGGCGGCATTCATCCTTCACCCAAAGTACATAAGCATACCAAACGGCAAATGTCAGCTCTCCCCAGTTTCTCCGTGATCGAAGTTACACACACATTTACACAGAGGCCATTTGGCTCTTAATATATAAAGTATATAATGCTTTCCTATTTATTAGTGTGTGTCTTGTTTTTCCCAGGACAGCAGCGCTCCGTGCCGACTTCCCTCTAACATATTTAACGTGTGGTTTCCAGCATATTTTGTGGTCTAAACTCACACCAAAGAATTTAATTATAATCAGTTATATTTAGTCATGTTCAGGTTTTTTTGAATTCAAGGTAAACATTTTGAAAAGATGAGTTATTGTCAGTGTGGCATGCTGTCTCGAAAAATGTCCATTTTTGTCGAATGTTAAACATGACCTCTGGAAACGTGCGTTTTTGACTTGTTGAGGGGTCGTGACACTGGGCCCATGCGGACCTGTTTGGTTTCGTGGTCGGACTAAAGTTCAGGTCACGTTGTCACGTTTGACTTCCTACTTGCTGTTTGTGCGTTCACTAACCAGGTCAAAGGTTCTGCTCCTTATCAGTGATCCGTAATTCAGCTCTCGGTATCAGTATCTTGTTATTGATTAGTGAGTCTTTCTGTTTTTCATTCTCTCCCTTTTCTTTCTCTCTTTTAGAAAACCATGAACTTCTTCTTGGAGACGGTCCGAATGGTTTTCCTGTTCATCTGGTATAGTGTGGAGTCCTTCATCTACTTCATTGTCCCCAAGAAGAGGAAGAGCGTGTCGGGCGAGGTGGTGCTGATCACCGGCTCAGGCAGTGGGATCGGCCGCCTGATGGCTCTGGAGTTTGCCCGTCTGGGCTCGGTGCTGGTGCTGTGGGACATTAACCAGGAGGGCTTGAAGGAAACGGCGGCGCTGGCTAAAGAGCAAGGAGCCTGCAGAGTCCACTGCTATCTGTGTGACTGCAGCGACAAGGCCGAAGTCTACAGAGTGGCTGACCAGGTAGGAGCTACGGCAGCCGCTGTGGAAATCCAGGGTCGTGACCTCTGAACCAGGGGGGTGTGGATGCAGATACACAGTATTAGACAACAACAAAAAAAAGACACTCTGGTTCTTATTTCTACAGTATTTTCTGTAGGGGTGTGAATCTTACAGTATCTCACGATTCAATTAGATTCAAATTCACGGGATCACGTTTCAATTAAAAATCTATTTATTTATTTTTTCAATTCAAAATTATTTTTGATTTTCGATAATCAGTTCAGTACACACAGCTGCTTATTCCTGGATCTAGTCACGTGTGCTGCAGTGCGCTAAAAAAGCTTTGTGACTGTATTTCATATGTTATCTGCATCATGAATCGGAAGCCTTCCTTTTCCACGACTGTAAAAAGGCCACGGATTTAGGTTTTGTTTTTTGTTTTTTTGCATGTTTGGAATTGGCTGGAAATTTGTTAGTGATGCAGTGAGCGCGCGGCATCTGCTCGCCCTTACAAAAAAATAGTACTGATAAATATATAAAAAGTAAACTGGAAGTATACTTGAAACATACTTGCATGTACTACTTTTTGGTAAGGGCGTGATAGCCGCTGTGGCTGCTCCGCTTCTTTCAACTCGGGGTGATGACGTGATAAATGTGCTTGAGTGCTTGTTGTCTTTCTGAAACATGTGGCCTTCATTTTGCACAGCTTGCGGACAGAGGTGGTCATGTCGAGCACTTCTTACCCGTTAGATTGTAGAATCCAAAGTGCTTTTAATGGTGGTGGAATTGGTTGAACCTCTTGCATTTGTTGCTCCTCTATGCTAACAGCGAGCTAAGCTAATTCAGTAACGTAGCGCGAACGCATGTGGGTGATTCTTTAACTACGGGCACTATTGGCCTTGTAAATGTAATTTCCACCACACCATTGCCTTACAATATAAAGCGCCTTGGGGCAACTGTTGTGATTTGGCGCTATATACATGTGCTCTGATGTCACTGTTTATCTCCATAGAAACTACCCAAACAATCTTTCATACAAACTGTTTAAAGGGACATTAGTGTTGTGGTGGAAATTACGGCAATAGTGTGGGACAACTACATTTTGTTTAAAAAAAATCACAACAGTTGTATGACATTGAATACCCCAATTATGTTTTGATTATTTTACTGATATTTTATTCAGAGATATTTTAAAACATTAGAAAAAATGTTTCTTTACCATTCATTTTTATCATAGAAGATCAAAAGTCTGGGTGTGGGACAAGCACAAAACGGCAATATTTGCATATAATGATGCTGAAAAAAGGTGAAAAAGTCATCATAGACTACTAGAACAAATTTCTTAACACACTTTCATTGTAAAGATAACTATAAAAGTGTAAAATTGCCGTAGAGGCAAGCAAGAGCCGTAGAGGCTCTTGCTTGCCTCTACTGGTGGTTGGCTCTCACTGCGGTATTGTATCATTTCCTGTTCCGGAGCACAGTGGTGTTTTGCTGTATCTGTTAGCTGTTTAATGTGCGCAGTTAGATTGATCTAGTTACCTAGATAACGATTTGTTTCACAGTGTAATCTTCACGTGCCTTAACTAAAGCACTCCCTCTGCTGAATCACCTCTAAATTATTTACACATTATTCACTTTCTGTGTCTTTAAGAATCCGCTAGCTTAGCGCAGCTACTAGCTCTTAGCTGGTTTAGCATGGCGGCTTCTCCTGTCTCTCCTGCACTTTTCTGCTCTGGGTGTGAAATGTTTAGTTATTCCTCGGCCTCCTTTAGCAGTAATGGTACTTGTAATAAGTGTAGCTTATTCGTAGCTTTGGAGGCCAGGCTGGGCGAATTGGAGACTCGGCTCCGCACCGTGGAAAATTCTACAGCTAGCGAGCCCCCTGTAGTCGGTGCGGACCAAGGTAGCTTAGCCGCCGTTAGTTTCCCTCTGGCAGATCCCGAGCAGCCGGGAAAGCAGGCCAACTGGGTGACTGTGAGGAGGAAGCGTAGTTCTAAACAGAAGCCCCGTGTACACCGCCAACCCGTTCACATTTCTAACCATTTTTCCCCACTCGACGACACACCCGCCGAGGATCAAACTCTGGTTATTGGCGACTCTGTTTTGAGAAATGTGAAGTTAGCGACACCAGCAACCATAGTCAATTGTCTTCCGGGGGCCAGAGCAGGCGACATTGAAGGAAATTTGAAACTGCTGGCTAAGGCTAAGCGTAAATTTGGTAAGATTGTAATTCATGTCGGCAGTAATGACACCCGGTTACGCCAATCGGAGGTCACTAAAATTAACATTGAATCGGTATGTAACTTTGCAAAAACAATGTCGGACTCTGTAGTTTTCTCTGGGCCCCTCCCCAATTGGACCAGGAGTGGCATGTTCTCCTTGAATTGCTGGCTGTCTGAGTGGTGTCCAAAAAATGAGGTGGGCTTCATAGATAATTGGCAAAGCTTCTGGGGAAAACCTGGTCTTGTTAGGAGAGACGGCATCCATCCCACTTTGGATGGAGCAACTCTCATTTCTAGAAATCTGGCCAATTTTCTTAAATCCTCCAAACCGTGACTATCCAGGGTTGGGACCAGGAAGCAGAGTTGTAGTCTTACACACCTCTCTGCAGGTTCTGTCCCCCTGCCATCCCCTCATTACCCCATCCCCGTAGAGACGGTGCCTGCTCCCAGACCACCAATAACCAGCAAAAATCTATTTAAGCATAAAAATTCAAAAAGAAAATATAATATAGCACCTTCAACTGCACCACAGACTAAAACAGTTAAATGTGGTCTATTAAACATTAGGTCTCTCTCTTCTAAGTCCCTGTTAGTAAATGATATAATAATTGATCAACATATTGATTTATTCTGCCTTACAGAAACCTGGTTACAGCAGGATGAATATGTTAGTTTAAATGAGTCAATACCCCCGAGTCACACTAACTGCCAGAATGCTCGTAGCACGGGCCGAGGCGGAGGATTAGCAGCAATCTTCCATTCCAGCTTATTAATTAATCAAAAACCCAGACAGAGCTTTAATTCATTTGAAAGCTTGACTCTTAGTCTTGTCCATCCAAATTGGAAGTCCCAAAAACCAGTTTTATTTGTTATTATCTATCGTCCACCTGGTCGTTACTGTGAGTTTCTCTGTGAATTTTCGGACCTTTTGTCTGACTTAGTGCTTAGCTCAGATAAGATAATTATAGTGGGCGATTTTAACATCCACACAGATGCTGAGAATGACAGCCTCAACACTGCATTTAATCTATTATTAGACTCAATTGGCTTTGCTCAAAATGTGAATGAGTCCACCCACCACTTTAATCATATCTTAGATCTTGTTCTGACTTATGGTATGGAAATTGAAGACTTAACAGTATTCCCTGAAAACTCCCTTCTGTCTGATCATTTCTTAATAACATTTACATTTACTCTGATGGACTACCCAGCAGTGGGGAATAAGTTTCATTACACTAGAAGTCTTTCAGAAAGCGCTATAACTAGGTTTAAGGATATGATTCCTCCTTTATGTTCTCTAATGCCATATACCAACACAGTGCAGAGTAGCTACCTAAACTCTGTGAGTGAGATAGAGTATCTCGTCAATAGTTTTACATCCTCATTGAAGACAACTTTGGATGCTGTAGCTCCTCTGAAAAAGAGAGCTTTAAATAAGAAGTGCCTGACTCCGTGGTATAACTCACAAACCCGCAGCTTAAAGCAGATTACACATATGTTGGAGAGGAAATGGCATCTCACTAATTTAGAAGATCTTCACTTAGCCTGGAAAAAGAGTCTGTTGCTCTATAAAAAAGCCCTCCGTAAAGCTAGGACATCTTACTACTCATCACTAATTGAAGAAAATAAGAACAACCCCAGGTTTCTTTTCAACACTGTAGCCAGGCTGACAAAGAGTCAGAGCTCTATTGAGCCGAGTATTCCTTTAACTTTAACTAGTAATGACTTCATGACTTTCTTTGCTAATAAAATTTTAACTATTAGAGAAAAAATTACTCATAACCATCCCAAAGACGTATCGTTATCTTTGGCTGCTTTCAGTGATGCCGGTATTTGGTTAGACTCTTTCTCTCTGATTGTTCTGTCTGAGTTATTTTCATTAGTTACTTCATCCAAACCATCAACATGTCTATTAGACCCCGTTCCTACCAGGCTGCTCAAGGAAGCCCTACCATTATTTAATGCTTCGATCTTAAATATGATCAATCTATCTTTATTAGTTGGCTATGTACCACAGGCTTTTAAGGTGGCAGTAATTAAACCATTACTTAAAAAGCCATCACTTGACCCAGCTATCTTAGCTAATTATAGGCCAATCTCCAACCTTCCTTTTCTCTCAAAAATTCTTGAAAGGGTAGTTGTAAAACAGCTAACTGATCATCTGCAGAGGAATGGTCTATTTGAAGAGTTTCAGTCAGGGTTTAGAATTCATCATAGTACAGAAACAGTATTAGTGAAGGTTACAAATGATCTTCTTATGGCCTCAGTGGACTCATCTCTGTGCTTGTTCTGTTAGACCTCAGTGCTGCTTTTGATACTGTTGACCATAAAATTTTATTACAGAGATTAGAGCATGCCATAGGTATTAAAGGCACTGCACTGCGGTGGTTTGAATCATATTTATCTAATAGATTACAATTTGTTCATGTAAATGGGGAATCTTCTTCACAGACTAAGGTTAATTATGGAGTTCCACAAGGTTCTGTGCTAGGACCAATTTTATTCACTTTATACATGCTTCCCTTAGGCAGTATTATTAGACGGCATTGCTTAAATTTTCATTGTTACGCAGATGATACCCAGCTTTATCTATCCATGAAGCCAGAGGACACACACCAATTAGCTAAACTGCAGGATTGTCTTACAGACATAAAGACATGGATGACCTCTAATTTCCTGCTTTTAAACTCAAATAAAACTGAAGTTATTGTACTTGGCCCCACAAATCTTAGAAACATGGTGTCTAACCAGATCTTTACTCTGGATGGCATTACCCTGACCTCTAGTAATACTGTGAGAAATCTTGGAGTCATTTTTGATCAGGATATGTCATTCAAAGCGCATATTAAACAAATATGTAGGACTGCTTTTTTGCATTTACGCAATATCTCTAAAATTAGAAAGGTGTTGTCTCAGAGTGATGCTGAAAAACTAATTCATGCATTTATTTCCTCTAGGCTGGACTATTGTAATTCATTATTATCAGGTTGTCCTAAAAGTTCCCTGAAAAGCCTTCAGTTAATTCAAAATGCTGCAGCTAGAGTACTAACGGGGACTAGAAGGAGAGAGCATATCTCACCCATATTGGCCTCTCTTCATTGGCTTCCTGTTAATTCTAGAATAGAATTTAAAATTCTTCTTCTTACTTATAAGGTTTTGAATAATCAGGTCCCATCTTATCTTTGGGACCTCATAGTACCATATCACCCCAATAGAGCGCTTCGCTCTCAGACTGCAGGCTTACTTGTAGTTCCTAAGGTATGTAAGAGTAGAATGGGAGGCAGAGCCTTCAGCTTTCAGGCTCCTCTCCTGTGGAACCAGCTCCCAATTCAGATCAGGGAGACAGACACCCTCTCTACTTTTAAGATTAGGCTTAAAACTTTCCTTTTTGCTAAAGCTTATAGTTAGGGCTGGATCAGGTGACCCTGAACCATCCCTTAGTTATGCTGCTATAGACCTAGACTGCTGGGGGGTTCCCATGATGCACTGAGTGTTTCTTTCTCTTTTTGCTCTGTATGCACCACTCTGCATTTAATCATTAGTGATTGATCTCTGCTCCCCTCCACAGCATATCTTTTTCCTGGTTCTCTCCCTCAGCCCCAGCCAGTCCCAGCAGAAGACTGCCCCTCCCTGAGCCTGGTTCTGCTGGAGGTTTCTTCCTGTTAAAAGGGAGTTTTTCCTTCCCACTGTCGCCAAGTGCTTGCTCACAGGGGGTCGTTTTGACCGTTGGGGTTTTTACATAATTATTGTATGGCCTTGCCTTACAATATAAAGCCCTTTGGGGCAACTGTTTGTTGTGATTTGGCGCTATATAAATAAAATTGATTAAAAATTTCCCCTTTTTGCTGTTTGTCATACAATATGATCAAAGGACATAAGTGCCCGTAGTCTAAGAATCACCCATGTATGGAAGCTGAGAGGGATCTGCAAGAGCAACTCCACATTTATGGCAGTGAGGAGAAACTGAATGAAATGGAGATGTTATTTTAAAAATAATTTAAATTTTTTTTAAAAGTTTAGAATCGTTAAGGACTATAATTGCAATCCTGAGATGACTCGACATCTTGTTTGGTAACAATCTATCAATTTACCGTATTTTGTCCTTTTTTCCCGGCGTAGGTGAAGCGGGAGGTGGGTGATGTGGGCATTCTGGTGAACAATGCCGGCGTGGTGACGGGAAAGACCTTCATGGAGTCTCCTGATTCGCTCATTGAGAAGACGATGGAAGTGAACATCATGGCTCATTTCTGGGTGAGTGTGTCCACATGCTGAGAAATTGTCTCCTCACTGTGTCCTGTCCTCTTCAGAGGGACCAGCTTGTGTTTTGAGCTGTCCACTATGAGCATTGGGGTCTCTCTCTGTCTCCTCAGACCTACAAGGCCTTCCTTCCTGCCATGATGGCCAAAAACCACGGCCACCTTGTCTGCATTGCCAGTTCGGCTGGACTCATAGGAGTCAATGGATTGGCAGGTGCGTGTTTTCTCTCTTAATGTGCAGCGGAGATGTGAACAGTTATGATGAATCCTCTTGCTAGTTAAAGGCTTCACTTTGTTTTGAACAGGCTTCTGGGTGGGTTATACGAGGTCTGTTAGAAAAGTATACGACCTTTTTATGTTTTTCAAAAACCTGATGGATTTGAATCACGTGTGCTTGCATGAGCCAACCTTGAACCTTCGTGCGCATGCGTGAATTTTTTCACGCCTGTCGATTGTCATTTGCTGGTAAGCAGCCTTTGTGAGGATGGGTGGAGTCCCTCGTCGTTTTTTCTTTGCAAGGAAATGGCGGAACAACTGAAGCAGCGCTCTCGATTTACAGATTGATCTACGTTCCGATCCTCACCTATGGTCATGAGATTTGGCTCATGACCGAAAGAACAAGATTGCGAGTACAAGCGGCCGAGATGAGTTTCCTCTGCAGGGTGGCTGGGCGCTCCCTTAGAGATAGGATGTGGAGCTCGGTCACTCGGGAGGAGCTCGGAGTTGAGCTGCTGTTCCTCCACGTCGAAAGGAGCCAGCTGAGGTGGCTCGGGCATCTTTTCCGGATGAACCCTGGACACCTCGCTGGAGAGGTGCACATCCCATTGGGAGGAGGCCCCGGATCACGCTGGGGGGACTACGTCTCGCAGCTGGCTTGAGAACGCCTCAGGGTTCCCCCGGAGGAGCTGGGGGAGGTGTGTGTGGTTCGGGAGGTCTGGGCGGCATTGCTTGAGCTGCGGCCCCCGCGACCCGACCCCAGATGAAGCGGAAGAAAATGGATGGACATCAGGCTGCACCGTGTGGAAAAAATAAACGGTCACGTTTTTATTCACGTAAATGTCTGTGGTCCCACACGCGAGGGGTTTAATGGAAATATATTGCAACCGGATGGGACATTTTATCCGATGTGAGCGAAAATCCGCTGCACAAAATCTGTTATATACGGTTTTTATTACATGGAAAACACTACAAAAACTTTGGGACTTTTTTTGTCCAGTGACTGTGAATATCTGGTTTATACGATGATGGTTTAGGTGAGTTTTACTGTACATGGGACTGAACAATAAATTTACCTCTCAAAGCTTTGATGATGAAGTCACTTCCATCCCACACGGCTGACATTATTTTACTATTTGTGCCTCTAAATGCACAACAAAACTAAAGACAAAACTTTGACTCATGGGTACCTGTGGTCTGTTTTAAAGGCCGTCACTCTATAGTTTTCAGAATATGAAAAATATTGTTAAATTTCAAAAATTCACCAAAAAATCTCCCATTCATCTTTCTGAACTGTATAATTTTTTGTGCATCCACAGAATCATGACAAAACTTTCCTCCAGCGCAGCCAATGATCTATGAAGTAATTTTTTTTTCTTTCCAAATATGAAAAATAATTTCTCTCCAAGTCTGTTACCAAGTGCCACTAAAAGTCACAGAAACACTTCTGTTGTAGATTTTACATGTTAATTATTTCAACCAAATCATTCAAATTGTGCATCCTCTGTGATGTTGTCTCATATATTTCTTGGATGTTTGAGATCTAGAGGAAACTGTAAATCTGGAGCGTGCAGGTAATTTAAGGAAGCATCATGAGGATGAGAACTTGAGCACGTTCAATAACTGATCTTTCATTGATCACTGACTCACTGATTGCTGTCTGTTTACTGACACTCTTCTCTTCAGTGATTGGGTGTACTTTGACCCTTCAGTGGTTGTGACTGCCTGTACTCTAACATCTATATGGTTACTTAGCTGCAGCATTTTTCTCTCTACATGTTTGACAATTCTTTGTTGCTCTTTGTTTTATTTTTTAATTTGTTTCTAGTAGTGTGACCAGAGCACATGGTCACACCGCTGAGGCCGGTCTGCTTGAGGTTTCTCATCATAATCAGAATGCCTGAGGAGGTTTTTCTGATTACTGTTGTGTGTGTGCTCGCTCAGGGGGTGGGCGAAGTTAAACCTGATTCACGTGAAGCACCTTGAAGTGACTGATGTTGGTTTGACTTGAATATTTTTCCCAAATATGATAATGACCTCTGACCTTTATATGACACTGGACATTGTGTGTACCTGTTGGCAGGTTTTTCTAATTGGTTACTTCTACATTTTAGGTCATTGGGTAGTAGAAGTACTAAACTAGTTTACATACAAGTTAGTGTTTAGTTGCTGTTGATTTTACAGCCTTGTGTTACTAGTTTAAAGGCCCCTTCTCACACAGTGCGAATATGTACAACTCCAGAGCAACACCCATCGGAGCACCTGGTATGTGTGCACCACGAAAACATTGCACTGATGGACAGATGTGCACAAAGCTGGTGCGACTGTTCAAGCACACAGGAACACAGTGCCACCACCTGCACGATGTGGTTACACATCACACAGCTGGTGTGAAGAAAAAATAAATAACAAATAAAAAATACATGCTGCAACAGTTCCGTGCACACAGAAACACAGCAGCTGCACGGTGCGGTTACACATCACACAGCTAAATAAAAAATACATGTCACCCACAGGATTCGAACCAGCACCTTCCAAAAGCTCTGATTGCAGCCAGAAACTTTACCAAGTAAGGTATCATCACTGTCCTTTAAAAGGTGCTGAACACTGCCTCATATCAGGAAGCAGATGGGCATATAATAAATAAATAAATAAATAAAAACGACGCACCATATAAAACATCGCATTGTATTAAATCCCTCTCATCAAGCGGGAAATACAAATATGATCAGTCTGTTCCTCTGTAGATGCCCATGGTCACTGACGCACAGTCATGAAATCACATGAATGAGAAGAAGTTCGCTTATCTCATTCATGTCCATGTCT
Source organism: Thalassophryne amazonica (assembly GCF_902500255.1). NCBI lineage: Eukaryota > Metazoa > Chordata > Actinopteri > Batrachoidiformes > Batrachoididae > Thalassophryne > Thalassophryne amazonica. Next base: position 98,077,456 of record NC_047114.1, read on the forward strand.
GCTGGCGCGTGTCCTGCCGGCCCACGTGCGTCTTGCTAACACAGGTGTCCTGTGGATGGCGCACCGCAGAACACCGCGTCCACATGACGCGGTGTCCTGCGACACTTGAGTGACGTGACAGTAAGATCGCCTGCTGCGTTATGATCAGACGGTCCGTTTCAACCTGGGGAGCAGCCTGTCCATGTGTGCGCTGTGCGCGCTCGCTTGCTGCAGCCTATTGCCACAGTGATACGTTTTTATTTTTGTCCACTTGATGACAGCAAACAAACACGTGCGTCACAGTGGTTACGGCTGGTGTGTCCATCTGGGATGTCCAGAACGACAGATCTCCACAGCTGCTTCTGTCATAGCCACACGTCATGTCAGTTCAGCGTACACACCAAACCCATACTCGTGGGGCACTTAGACAAATTTCACTGCAAGTACGACAGAGATTGTCTGCAGACTGTTGTCGTGCCAAGAGTGTGAATAGCCACACATTTTCTACGTGCCATGTGGGCGGTGTTAGATGTTCGACTGTGTCACCTGGAATTTGGCCGACACCTGCCGCGACAGGGTTCAATGGGCTCTCACAGTGCACACTCTGTCTTTCAGCTGCTAGTGTGCGCAAATAGTTGTAGCAACAGGTGTACGAGGCGTTGGAGGCAGCGACAAAATTACACAGTTTGCATACGATTCCTGCTTCATGCGCACTTAATGGGCAATTCGACCAAATTCACACTGTATGAAGGGGCCATAAAATAACACACTAAATAGTGTGACCTCATTGGCCGGTAACAAACGTACCAGATGCACCATCCATTACAAGTAGAACTTTTGTGTATTTGAAGCCAAACAGAAATAAAAATGCGTTTTGAATTGTATCCCACAGGAGACACAAGGCAAGCTGATCTATGTGAGAGTCCTCTTTAATTTATGTCCAATACCGACGAACCAGGTTGTGATGAAGCCCAACACTGATCGCTGAGATCAGACTGGTGTTGTAAAGTCCACACTGAGTGAGGTCTAAAGTTCTTGCTGTGGAATCAAGCTGGTCCCACTGCTCAGTCACAAGAGCAGTGGGACCTTTGCAGGAAAGCAGAGGTACAAGGTGTCTGTGTCTATGTCGTAGAACAAACAGCTGTGGTTCCTCTGTAAGTAAGCCAAGGTTCAGGTGTGTCCCATTCCTCCGCCCGGTGCCTACTTGTCAACCCTCAGAGCCATCGCAGGCTGAATTCATAGCTCCCTTTTATTCCGGAATTTCTTGGATGATATTCAGGTTGCCCTTTGATATGGAATGCCTCATCCTGTTGATATTGACAACCCTGAAACAGTCCCCACTGTTCACATGGACTGGAGACCAGCAGCTTGGGTTTACTGAGGTTGATGTCGCGATCTTTGCCCAGTCTGTGGATGCCCTGATTGCAGCTGTTGATAAGCTGAGTTTGGGGTGAGTGTCTGGTTATGTGATTGTACTGGAACGACTTACTGGACTCAGACATCAGTTACTGTAAAAAGGTCAGTCATATCAGGAGTTTAATTAGTATCTCTGTCATGACATGCGTGTTTTTGAGTCTTTAGCGTATAAAGACAGGGTAGGTTTTTTATTTTTTTTACATTTGCTGGACAACAAAGGTCCAATTTTTTAGGATCCTGGGGCCTCATGTACAAAGACTAACGTGGACTTTCTACTAAAAGTTGGCGTATGCCAAAACCCTGAAACTTGCGTAAGCACAAATATATTCAGATGTATGAAAGTGTGCACAGGCATGAATCCACGCACGTTCAGTTTGTACAACCCCAATTCCAATGAAGTTGGGATGTTGTGGAAAATGTAAATAAACACAGAATACAATGATTTTCAAATCCTCTTCAACCTTTATTCAATTGAATACACCACAAAGACAAGATATTTAATGTTCAAACTAATAAACTTTATTGTTTTTGTGCAAATATTTGCTTATTTTGAAATGGATGCCTGCAACACATTTCCAAAAAGTTGGGACGGGGCAACAAAAAACTGTGAAAGTTGATGAATGCTCAAAGAACACCTAATTGGAAACAGGTGAGTGTCATGATTGCGTATAAAAGGAGCATCCCCAAAAGGCTCAGCCATTCACAAGCAAAGATGGGGTGAGAATCACCACTTTGTGAACAACTGGGTGAAAAAATAGTCCAACAGTTTAAGAACAATTTTTCTCAACATTCAGTTGCAAGGAATTTAGGGATTCCATCATCTACAGTCCATAATATAATCAGAAGATTCAGACAATCTGGAGAACTTTCTATACGTATGCGGCAAGGCCAAAAACCAGCATTGAATGCCCGTGACCTTTGATCCCTCAGGTGGCACTGCATTGAAAACGGACATCATTGTGTAAAGGATCTTACTGTGTGGGCTCAGGAACACTTCAGAAAACCAATGTCAGTTAACACAGTTTGTCGCTACATTTACAATTTACAATTAGCTAAGATCACTTGACCCAGCTATCTTAGCTAATTATAGGCCAATCTCCAACCTTCCTTTTCTCTCAAAAATTCTTGAAAGGGTAGTTGTAAAACAGCTAACTGATCATCTGCAGAGGAATGGTCTATTTGAAGAGTTTCAGTCAGGTTTTAGAATTCATCATAGTACAGAAACAGCATTAGTGAAGGTTACAAATGATCTTCTTATGGCCTCGGACAGTGGACTCATCTCTGTGCTTGTTCTGTTGGACCTCAGTGCTGCTTTTGATACTGTTGACCATAAAATTTTATTACAGAGATTAGAGCATGCCATAGGTATTAAAGGCACTGCGCTGCGGTGGTTTGAATCATATTTGTCTAATAGATTACAATTTGTTCATGTAAATGGGGAATCTTCTTCACAGACTAAAGTTAATTATGGAGTTCCACAAGGTTCTGTGCTAGGACCAATTTTATTCACTTTATACATGCTTCCCTTAGGCAGTATTATTAGACGGTATTGCTTAAATTTTCATTGTTACGCAGATGATACCCAGCTTTATCTATCCATGAAGCCAGAGGACACACACCAATTAGCTAAACTGCAGGATTGTCTTACAGACATAAAGACATGGATGACCTCTAATTTCCTGTTTTTAAACTCAGATAAAACTGAAGTTATTGTACTTGGCCCCACAAATCTTAGAAACATGGTGTCTAACCAGATCCTTACTCTGGATGGCATTACCCTGACCTCTAGTAATACTGTGAGAAATCTTGGAGTCATTTTTGATCAGGATATGTCATTCAAAGCGCATATTAAACAAATATGTAGGACTGCTTTTTTGCATTTACGCAATATCTCCAAAATCAGAAAGGTCTTGTCTCAGAGTGATGCTGAAAAACTAATTCATGCATTTATTTCCTCTAGGCTGGACTATTATAATTCATTATTATCAGGTTGTCCTAAAAGTTCCCTAAAAAGCCTTCAGTTAATTCAAAATGCTGCAGCTAGAGTACTGACGGGGACTAGAAGGAGAGAGCATATCTCACCCATATTGGCCTCTCTTCATTGGCTTCCTGTTAATTCTAGAATAGAATTTAAAATTCTTCTTCTTACTTATAAGGTTTTGAATAATCAGGTCCCATCTTATCTTAGGGACCTCGTAGTACCATATCACCCCAATAGAGCGCTTCGCTCTCAGACTGCAGGCTTACTTGTAGTTCCTAGGGTTTGTAAGAGTAGAATGGGAGGCAGAGCCTTCAGCTTTCAGGCTCCTCTCCTGTGAAACCAGCTCCCAATTCATATCAGGGAGACAGACACCCTCTCTACTTTTAAGATTAGGCTTAAAACTTTCCTTTTTGCTAAAGCTTATAGTTAGGGCTGGATCAGGTGACCCTGAACCATCCCTTAGTTATGCTGCTATAGACGTAAACTGCTGGGGGGTTCCCATGATGCACTGTTTCTTTCTCTTTTTGCTCTGTATGCACCACTCTGCATTTAATCATTAGTGATCGATCTCTGCTCCCCTCCACAGCATGTCTTTTTCCTGGTTCTCTCCCTCAGCCCCAACCAGTCCCAGCAGAAGACTGCCCCTCCCTGAGCCTGGTTCTGCTGGAGGTTTCTTCCTGTTAAAAGGGAGTTTTTCCTTCCCACTGTAGCCAAGTGCTTGCTCACAGGGGGTCGTTTTGACCGTTGGGGTTTTACATAATTATTGTATGGCCTTGCCTTACAATATAAAGCGCCTTGGGGCAACTGTTTGTTGTGATTTGGCGCTATATAAAAAAATTGATTGATTGATTGATTTACAAGTGCAAGTTAAAACTCTACCATGCAAAGCAAAAGCCAAACATCAACAACATCCAGAAACGCCACCGCCTTCTCTGGGCCCAAGCTCATTTGAAATGGACAGACGAAAAGTGTGCTGTGGTGTGATGAGTCCACATTTCAGATTGTTTTTGGAAATCATGGATGTCGTGTCCTCCGGACAAAAGAGGAAAAAGACCATCCAGATTATTACCAGCATGAAGTTCAAAAGCCAGCAAAAATCACATCATGGACTGGACCAATGCCAGGGTCATACGTGCTGAAAGCAACAAATACCACCGCTGGATCAGAGAGGCCATCGAGATCCGCAAGCGAGGTCCAAGAAGCATGAATTGGGATGAGGGGGCCTACACCCTATCACATACATGGGATGCCGTGCTGGAGAAGATGTCAGACAGTAGGGGGCGTACGTTCCCCCTGCTGTCTGGCCAAACCAAGAAGCAGCAGCCTACAAGACACGTCACTTCCCCATCTTGTGACGCTTCTGAGGAAGGCTACAGGAAGTAGCCGAAACATGTAAAGCAGGTAAAAACAATCTTTCCTGTCTGACTAAAAGAACTTTTTAAATACCACTGTCCCAGCTTTTTGGAAACGTGTTGCAGGCATCCATTTCAAAATGAGCAAATAATTGCACAAAAACAATAAAGTTTATCAGTTTGAACATTAAATATCTTGTCTTTGTGGTGTGTTCAATTGAATATAGGTTGAAGAGGATTTGAAGATCATTGTATTCTGTTTTTATTTACATTTTACACAACGTCCCAACTTCATTGGAATTGGGGTTGTACATCCCACTGAATGTGGAATTGAGCCTGGAGCCAAACTTCTCCCTGGCCACGCCCCATTTAAATATGTAATTTCATGTAAATAGGCCCTTTGAGCAGGGATTCCCCACGATGTCACATCAGACAACATGAACACAGAAAAGAAATGATACTGTAGATGACTGGAAATGACGTGGAGACACACAGGGACAATTTATTCAGTACACTGTTAAATGGATTAATCATGAAACTGGAAAAATGTTTGTGGGAGCTACAGAGTGTGTGTGTGTGTGTGTGTGTGTGTGTGTGTGTGTGTGTGTGTGTGTGTGTGTGTGTGTGTGTGTGTGTGTGTGTGTGTGTGTGTGTGTGTGTGTGTGTGTGTGTGTGTGTGTGTGTGTGTGTGAGGCCGACACACAGAACAGCATGCGACACTGATGTTAAAAAGGTGAGGCGCGCCTCTGCTGACAGTTTCACATTCAAATTTACATACACGTTTGACAAATACAGAACACAGGAAGCCTGTTAAGAAGCTCTGCAGCTCACCATCAAGCAAAAATAAAAAAAGACAATAATAATAATAAAAACATATTGAATGCGCACATGCACAAATGTGCCCGCACTGGTTTTTGATTGGAACAGTTACACAAATAGACTATTTAAACACAAGCAAGCAACCCTCCCGTGGCTCGCTGTGCCAGGCACCTGATGCACATTTGCACATCACATGATTTAATTTAATTTAACTTATTAATTTATATAGCGCCAAATCACAACAAAGTCGCCCCAAGGCGCTTCACATAATTCACAACAACACAAATTAATCTAAATTCAAAATTAAAAGCAAGAAAAGCACAGTTAAAAGATAAAACACAGTAGAATAAAAAAAAAATTACAAAGCAAACACAGATTAAAAAATTAATAAGACAGTCTAAAAAAGTGGGTCTTCAGTCTTGATTTAAAAATCTCCACCATGTCAGACTGCCGAATAACAGCAGGTAGATCATTCCAAAGAGCCGGACCACGGTAGGAGAAGGCTCTATACCCCACAGACTTTTTGTTCATCCTCGGAACACACAGAAGCCCTGCGCCCTGCGAACGCAAAGGCCTCGCAGGTACGTAGGGCTTAACCAAGTCCGCCAAGTAGGAAGGCGCCAGTCCATGAACAATTTTATAAACCAACAATAAAACTTTAAAATCCAATCTGGCAGAAACCGGTAGCCAATGAAGGGATGCCAGAATGGGAGTAATGTGGTCAAACCTTCTACTTTGTGTCAAAATTCTGGCAGCAGCATTCTGCACCAACTGAAGTCCTCGAATGCTAGACTGCGGCAGACCAGAAAATAAAGCATTACAATAATCCAATCTAGAAGAGACAAATGCGTGAATCAGAGTCTCAGCATCAGCCATAGACAGGATGGGGCGAATCTTTGCTATATTTCTCAGATGAAAGAAAGCAGTCCTCATAATGTCCCTAATGTGGAGGTCAAAGGACAACGTAGGATCAAAGATTACCCCAAGGTTCCTCACTTTGTCAGTATGATGTATAACACATGAACCTAGGCTAAGCGCCAGCTGATCAAATTGGTGCCGATGTCTTGCTGGGCCAAGAACCATCATTTCAGTCTTATCAGAGTTCAAAAGTAGAAAGTTGCTAGACATCCAACTTCTCACTGCTGCAAGACAGTCCTGTAAAGATTTTATGCGGACAGGATTTCCAGCAGCTATCGGCATATACAACTGAGTATCATCAGCATAACAATGAAAAGCAACCCCGAAATGCCGCAAAATGTTCCCAAGGGGTGCCATATACAGGGAAAAAAGCAAGGGACCCAGAACGGATCCCTGCGGAACCCCGAACGTCATGCCCTTAAAGTCAGAGGTAGTGTCATTGCACAAAACACAATGGGAACGACCAGACAGATAAGACGTCAGCCACACAAGAGCAGTTCCAGTAATCCCGAAACAGTTTTCTAGCCTATCAAGTAGAATATGATGATCAACTGTGTCAAACGCAGCACTGAGATCCAACAACACCAATGCTGTAGTAGTATCCGAGTCCATTGCTCGCAGAAGATCATTAACTACTTTAATAAGTGCTGTTTTTGTGGAGTGATGTCTTCTAAAAGCAGACTGCAGTGGCTCAAAAAGGTCATTCTCAGTAAGATAGTCCAGAAGCTGCCGTGAAACCACCTTTTCCAGAATTTTAGAGCAGAATAATAGATTTGATATCGGCCTATAATTTTTCAATTCACCAGGATCAAGATTAGATTTCTTGAGTAGTGGTTTAACCACTGCAGATTTAAAACAATTTGGAACACATCCAGAGTTTAAAGAAAGGTTAACAATTTCCAGCACAGTCGGCCCAAGAATGGGCCAAAGATCCTTAAACAATTTTGTTGGTATAGGATCAAATAAACAGGTTGTGCTTCTAGTAGACATCATGAGTTTCGTCAGCACACCTTGTGAGATACTGTTAAATTCCATGAATCTAGGTAGCACCTCAGTAGTAGTCCCCAGCTCAGTAGCTGGATACAATGATTCAACCAAAGTATGCTGAGATGTGCTCAACCTAATATCTTCTATTTTCTTTTCGAAATAGTCCAGAAAGTCCTGTGCTGAAAAAGGAGAACGACCAACAGGTGGCTGTCCATGAATAAGAAATGCCACCGTATCAAACAGGAACTTTGAGTTATGCTTGTTTTTGTTGATCAATTCAGAATAATACGCCTGCTTCGTAGCCAATAAAGCATGCTTATAATCTAAAATAGCTTCACGCCACACAAGGTGAAACACCTCTAGTTTGGAACTACGCCATTTCCGTTCCAACCCTCTAGCCTTCTTCCTAAGGTCACGCAAATAACTATTGAACCAGGGTGTCTGTGCTTTGGGAAGGCGTTGCTTTAATAGAGGAGGCGCAATCTTATCAAGTGTGGTTTTTAGCACTAAATTCAGGCTATCTGCAAGACTGTCTACTGACTGAAATTTCATCAAGCTTGAAGTTAGGATTTCAGGTAGTCTTGCTTCGAGTTCAGTCGCCGCAATGATAGGCAAGGTTGTTGCTCCACTAAACACGGCAACGTAATTGTAAACCTAATAAGCGAGTGGTCAGAGACCGCTGATGCAAGAGGCAGGATGTCGATATTTGTGACAGCAAGGCCACGTGCAAGAACCAAATCCAGAGTATTACCACTGATATGGGTTGAACCATGAACGAACTGCTGAAATCCTAATGCATCCATGATTTCCATAAATGATTTACCGAGGGGATCAGAGATTTGAACATTGATGGAATGAAAATGTTTCCTATTAAAAAAAACAAACTCATCATGTGATGGTGCCTTTATGGCAACGTGTGCAGTAGCTCTGATTACATTCTGGAAACTGTCTCTCCTGCAAAGCATACTGTAATGTTGGAATGTGCCTGGATGAGATTCAGATGATTGCATTCCAGCTGGCGTGGCTCGGCACAAGGTTGACTGGTACACGCCTGACTGATCAGCCAGCTCACGCTGGAATGCTCATGATGCCAGGATGCACAGTGTGGTCAGCACCTGTGTGGGCACAGACAACTCCTGGGTCCACATTGTATTGTGGTCTGGCCCAGCTGCATTTCTGTGTGCAACTCCACTAACAGTGGCCTTGGTTTCAAAGCCAATTATCCTCATTTGGAAGTAAATCCTCGCGTTCCCTGAGTTCACGCTCACGTCATATTGCACCATGTGCAAGGTCCTCTGATGCTAATGCAGCCATTGTTAGTGCCATTTTACGCATCACTTTGCGCGTGCTTTTATATCCATCCATCTAAGTGCAAACATGTGGGTGTGTTAATTGTTCATCAGTGTGTCTCTGATGTGCACATCACTCTGATGACTTCTTGTTTTCACACTATTAACGGCTCCCTGCGTCACCTGTACATGTCGGAGAGCACAACAGCTGTAGAAACCTGTGTACGCCAGCCAGGATTTTTGCGTGACGCACCGCAAATTTCCATGCTCAAGTCACTTTTGATACATCTGCACATGGATGTGGAGACGGGCGTACACCAGGTTTTTGTGCGTACGCGCGCTTTGTACATGAGGCCCCAGGTGCTTTCAGATTCATGACGTGGTTCTGAAGCTTGAATGGCTGTCAAAATTCAACTCGTCATCCCCTTGTGACACCTGGGTAAGGGGTCAAGTAGGTGAATGCCTATTGGGGTGAAATATGACGGGAACCTTATGTGCCCTATCATCATGATGGTAATCATGAAGGTCCAACAGGAGCCTTGAACGCGAGCCTGCTTTCCCAGCCATCAGACCAGGTTAGGTATCTGTCAAGGACCATGTTTGTTGGCGTACAATAACATTCCCACGTTAAACAAACCCACACCAAGGTGTCTCTAGATCATCCCTGGGTGTAGATTTTCTCCACATCCACCATCCTCTTTTGGAATCTATCTGGAGACAGTCTTCCTCACCACCAGAGGGATTGTCACAACTCTGAGGCTTGGACTCAAACTATTGGCCTCAGGTGATGACTGGATGTCTTTGATACCAGGTTTCTCCAGAGCATCGTTGGTATTGCTAAAATGACTATATTGCGTATGGCCGCGTAGACTCAGGTGAGGCATGCCACTCTCACCGTGAAACATTGGCTACATTTGGGAGATGGTGTGTGTTGATGTGAGCACAGCACACACTCACTCATCTGAATGATCAGCGTGCACGTTTCACATCAGCCTCCCTGATGTCTGAGTAATTGTTGTGTTTAGACTATGAAATGCTTCAAGCTTCTCTGGAGTGCGAGGTGGTCTGCTTCTAGCACTTGACCGTGCAGCTTGCAGTTTGACTCCTGTATCAAAACCTACACATTTAGCAGTGGGTCATGTGACAACACATCATTAAATTTCGGAGATAATCTGCAGTTTGAATGCGTGCTGAACCATGAGGAGCAGTCCGTACAGCTCAACGATGGTCCGTTAGATCACTCTGAGACGTGCCTGTGATATGCAGCACCGCTGCCAGATCTGTCCTGACTTTTGATGACTCGCTGGAGATGGTGACCTGCACACGTGTCCACATTCTAAACAAGTTCAGCAACTTGGCTCAGAATTTTTTTTTCAGACTCCATCAGTCCTTGACAGCAGTTACTGGTTTAGAATAATTCTGGTAAACTGTCAGGGATGGACTGGACCAAAGATGTCCACTCGTCACATCAGGTCGCTGGTTAGAGTCAAAGTCTGACAGCTATACAGTGAGACGGGAAGCACCAGGACACTAAAGACTTGGACCTTCTTTCTCCTGCAAAGATGCCATTGTCACCAAACACCTAACCTTTGACCTCATGGTTCTATTTCTGAATCTCAAAGGCTGATGACCTTTGAGAATGTTTGAAGGACAGGGCTGGGACGAGGCACCAGGGTGGTCAACTGCTGGCTGTGCCACAGGCGTGTCTTTGCTCTCCCTCATTGGTGGCTATGGTTTGCACGGCTTGTGTGAAGGGTGTGGCCTTATGTTATCCAGGCTCATGTGCTCACCTGTTCATTCTGTCAGTCTACATGTGTCTTTACTGTTGTATTTAAAGCTTTTGTGTCACTGAACACAAGTGTGTGAATGTGTTCATTCTACAGGAACTTTTTTCTAAATCCTGACCCGGGTCCTGTGAGAAAGCTGTGGGTTTGACCAGAATCCAAATTTGGGTTGGAATGGCTTGGCTCAATAGAGGCTTCTCAATCCCATGTATGCCGGTTTAACGAGGCCGGATTAGTGACTGTATCCAGACAGGACTTGACTTGTCTTTTCTTTTACCCTGTGTCTCTGGTTCACAGATTACTGTGCCAGTAAGTTTGCGGCAGTAGGTTTTGCTGAGGCGGTGAATCTAGAACTGCTGGCAAGTGGAGTGGATGGCGTCAAGACCACCATCGTGTGCCCGTACTTTATCAACACCGGAATGTTCAATGGATGTCAGACAAAGTAGGTCCTTCACACATCAAACACATGATATCAGTGAAACTGTTCAGGAAAGTGGATAAAAAAAATCCAAATCACCAAAATCTTATGAGCATCACACACACACGTGCGTGTGTGTGTGTGTGTCAGCTGCTACAGGTTTTGACCAAGTCTACTTGCTGTAGATTGTACAGACTTGGAGAAAACAGTCATTGTTTGTAACTGTAATGTTTGTAGTCTTTCTGATTGGTGGACTGGCTTCTGTCTAGTCTTTGTCCAGTTCTTCATACACAGAATAGCAACGCAAACACACTTAGAAATAAGTGCAATATGCAGCCATTTTGTTTGCAAGTTGGAAAACTGTTTATGGATTGATCTGTAGACTCTCATCTTTGTCACACTATGGAATGAAGAAACAAGCACTGACACAGGCCTCTGGACCAGGATAGGACTGACTATAGCCAGATTTATGCTGCTCTGTATCCGTAACTCCGTAGCCACTTGGCGCCCTCTGTGTCATTGCGAACCCCCTCCAAGCCCCTTTCTGTAGCCAGACGTGTACCTCCCAAAAGCTATACATCAAAATGATCGAGACCGCACGGGCTGTGATTGGTCCGCTAACTGCACCATTTCCAGAATCTCACTTTTCCGGTTTCACGATCAGTGACTTTCATGACAGTAGACTTCATGGGATAGTAGGCCAGTCTTCACAAAACTGTCACACCCTGTACTGTTCTGGTGGTGAATTGCATTATGACACCCACCAACGTGTTAACCCCAAGGGAAGAGTTTGAAAGGTTCACGATGGCATCAAAGCGATTGTGTGGTCACGGAGTTATGGAGAAGTATCCATCCATCCATTTTCTTCCGCTTTATCTGGAGTCGGGTCGCGGGGTCAGCAGCTCAAGCAAAGCCGCCCAGACCTCCCCATCCACACACACACGTCCCCCAGGGGAACCCCAAGGCGTTCCCAAGCCAGCCGAGAGATGCATGTCCTGGGTCTTCCCTGGGGCCTCCTCTCAATGGGACGTGCCCGGAACACCTCTCCAGCGAGGCGTCCAGGGGGCATCCGGAAAAGATCCCCGAGCCACCTCAACTGACTCCTTTTGACGTGGAGGAGCAGCGGCTCGACTCCGAGCTCCTCCCAAATGGCCGAGCTCCTCACCCTATCTCTGAGGGAGTGCCCAGCCACCCTGCGGAGGAAACTCATCTCGGCCGCTTGTACTCGAGATCTCGTTCTTTCGGTCATGAGCCAAATCTCATGACCATAGGTGAGGATTGGAATGTAGATCGATCAGTAAATCGAGAGCTTTGCCCCCCTACTCAGCTCTCTCTTCACCACGACAGTCCGATACAACGACCACATCACTGCAGATGCTGCACCGATCCGTCTATCGATCTCACGCTCCATCCGTCCCTCACTCGTGAGCAAGACCCCGAGATACTTAAACTGAATCCAATGAAAGGCTCATTAAAAGTCTGCTAATGAGCCTTTCATTGGATTCAGGTGTGTTGGAGCAGGGAGACAACTAAGAGTGTCAGGAATGTGGCTCTCGAGGACCGAACTTGGCCACCCCTGCTGTACGGTGTTACATTAAGAACTGTGTAGATACGGTCACAGTGGAGAAACACATCCGGGTTGACCTCAATCAGAAACCCTGGATGACCAGGGGGGTGAACCAGCTGAAGGAGAGAAACTCCGCCTTCAGAGATGGTGATAGGGCTCTCTACAGCACAGCCCACGCCAACCTGAAGAGAGGCATCAGGAAGACCAAGGAGGACTTCAGGAGGAGGATCCATGACTCAATGAAAGAGCTACAGAGTTGCGAAAGGAAAAAAACATGGTGGATGTCTTCTGATGAAGAGATGGAGGCAGCCGGGGTGGAAATCACTGACTGGTGTGGAATGTGATTGGGAAACGGAATGGAATGTAATCTGACCTGTCACACTGTGGCAGGTTTAGTGTGTGTGTGGTTTTTTTGTTTGTTTGTTTGTTTTGGCTTTGTGTCATGATGATCCAGCCACCAAAGGGGGAGCACAGTGGCCCTGACACTGTGAGTGTTTGGTCTGATCACTGACCTCGTCCCTTCACCTAGAAGCTGGGTTTGGATGATGTCATCAGTGGTGATGTTGGGACCTGTGAATGTGTCCACCGTCTCAGTCTGTTTAGGTTTGGAGGTTGCATCATGGCTGTCATGATACATGGGGCCTCAGGCTCTTCACCTTTAATGGACATGCCATCCTGGCACCTCTGCTCAGGGGACTTGGCTCTAAAGCTGCAGAAGTGATTGATTATCTGTAAGGAGGCCTTCCATTAGATCCACGACCACTCGGGTGGATAAATCCACCTCAAATCATCAGATTTCAGAAAATGTTCCAGACTGATTGTCTCCCACAAGGAGACACAATACAGAATCTCAGCCTTACATCTTTAATGGTTTTTGAGATATTGGTGCAATGTCGGAATGAGGAACCATATGCACAATTAACATTTGTGCGTCCTCATGGTCCCTCTGAGACGCATAGGTGGTCCCGGAGACAGGATGTCTGTGTAGACATCATGAAGACTGTTGATGCTCTACTTCCAGCAGATGAACTTCCATCTGATGGTGAAAACGAATCAGTGTTTTGTCCAAACTCTTGAAGTAGACAGTATTTGTTTAATCTTTTGCTTCTGACACTGTAGTTTCTTAAAATGATGGAACCATGTTTTGTCAAACTTACAAAATAAAGATAAGATGAATGAATATTTAGACATAAAATACAAATATTAGTTCTCTGATATAATTTTAAGTGCAGTGGTTCTATATTTGACACTTCTGTTTGTGGTGAAACATGGCATATTTGATATCTTAATTAATAAATAATTATATTTTGAGAATGTATTAATGAAGACACGCTGTTTCTGGTGGTATAATTATTTTTATGGTGGACCCTCTCACATATGAGCAATATGCACTTGAAGTATAGGCGAGAATTTTTTTTTTTTTAATGCCGCATAAATCAGAAAATTTTGTTTCTTTCAGAAGAATACTTAATCACCAAAAATAGTACTACAACACAAGAAATAAATCCCAAAATGTGAAAATGTGTGGAAACCCAAAACTGTTCCAAAGCAATTTCTTAAACACTTTTTAGCAAACTATAAACTGACAAATGTCCAGCTGTGAATCTTCAGTTATAGTAATTAAATGCATCTAGCTTGAATAGTTCAGAAGTAATTACTAAGTAGACTGAGCATCTTTCAAGTATCAAGTCAAGTATCAAGTAGACTTTATTAGCCCCCCAGGGGCAGTTTGTTGTATAGCCAGCAGTAGAACACATTCGGACATACATAAACATAACATGATCTTAAATATGGCATAAAAAGTCACCATGAAAACTCACCACACAGTCAACATAATAACTCAGTAATAAGAAAACCTAGTTTAAAAACTACTCGTGATAGTGTTTAAAAATCTAATAACAGTGGGGAAAAAAAGTTCTTGTACCTACTGGTCTTACATTTCTTAGACATAAATCTATGACCAGATGGAAGCATTGTGAACTCAGGGTACAGGGGGTGACTGGAATCGTCCAAGATCAACCTCGCCTTCTTAATCTGTTTTTATATATAGATGGCAGGTCGTTTAAGGAAACGCCAGCAGTCTTGTTGCACTCATTTACAATACGATCCAGACGGTTTTTGTTTTTCAAATTAAAAAACCCATACCAGCAGATAAAGGAAAAAGTAAGAACAGATTCAATAAAACTTAAAAATAAAACTTCTTAATAACATTTACATTTACTCTGATGGACTACCCAGCAGTGGGGAATAAGTTTCATTACACTAGAAGTCTTTCAGAAAGCGCTGTAACTAGGTTTAAGGATATGATTCCTTCTTTATGTTCTCGTCAGTAGTTTTACATCCTCATTGAAGACAACTTTGGATGCTGTAGCTCCTCTGAAAAAGAGAGCTTTAAATCAGAAGTGCCTGACTCTGTGGTATAACTCACAAACTCGCAGCTTAAAGCAGATAACCTGTACGTTGGAGAGGAAATGGCGTCTCACTAATTTAGAAGATCTTCACTTAGCCTGGAAAAAGAGTCTGTTGCTCTATAAAAAAGCCCTCCGTAAAGCTAGGACATCTTACTACTCATCACTAATTGAAGAAAATAAGAACAACCCCAGGTTTCTTTTCAGCACTGTAGCCAGGCTGACAAAGAGTCAGAGCTCTATTGAGCCGAGTATTCCTTTAACTTTAACTAGTAATGACTTCATGACTTTCTTTGCTAATAAAATTTTAACTATTAGAGAAAAAATTACTCATAACCATCCCAAAGACGTATCGTTATCTTTGGCTGCTTTCAGTGATTCAGCTGGTATTTGGTTAGACTCTTTCTCTCCGATTGTTCTGTCTGAGTTATTTTCATTAGTTACTTCATCCAAACCATCAACATGTCTATTAGACCCCATTCCTACCAGGCTGCTCAAGGAAGCCCTACCATTATTTAATGCTTCGATCTTAAATATGATCAATCTATCTTTATTAGTTGGCTATGTACCACAGGCTTTTAAGGTGGCAGTAATTAAACCATTACTTAAAAAGCCATCACTTGACCCAGCTATCTTAGCTACTTATAGGCCAATCTCCAACCTTCCTTTTCTCTCAAAAATTCTTGAAAGGGTAGTTGTAAAACAGCTAACTGATCATCTGCAGAGGAATGGTCTATTTGAAGAGTTTCAGTCAGGGTTTAGAATTCATCATAGTACAGAAACAGCATTAGTGAAGGTTACAAATGATCTTCTTATGGCCTCAGACAGTGGACTCATCTCTGTGCTTGTTCTGTTAGATCTCAGTGCTGCTTTTGATACTGTTGACCATAAAATTTTATTACAGAGATTAGAGCATGTCATAGGTATTAAAGGCACTGCACTGTGGTGGTTTGAATCATATTTATCTAATAGATTACAATTTGTTCATGTAAATGGGGAATCTTCTTCACAGACTAAGGTTAATTATGGAGTTCCACAAGGTTCTGTGCTAGGACCAATTTTATTCACTTTATACATGCTTCCCTTAGGCAGTATTATTAGACGGCATTGCTTAAATGTTCATTGTTACGCAGATGATACCCAGCTTTATCTATCCATGAAGCCAGAGGACACACACCAATTAGCTAAACTGCAGGATTGTCTTAGAGACATAAAGACATGGATGACCTCTAATTTCCTGCTTTTAAACTCAGATAAAACTGAAGTTATTGTACTTGGCCCCACAAATCTTAGAAACATGGTGTCTAACCAGATCCTTACTCTGGATGGGATTACCCTGACCTCTAGTAATACTGTGAGAAATCTTGGAGTCATTTTTGATCAGGATATGTCATTCAAAGCGCATATTAAACAAATATTTAGGACTGCTTTTTTGCATTTATGCAATATCTCTAAAATTAGAAAGGTCTTGTCTCAGAGTGATGCTGAAAAACTAATTCATGCATTTATTTCCTCTAGGCTGGACTATTGTAATTCATTATTATCAGGTTGTTCTAAAAGTTCCCTGAAAAGCCTTCAGTTAATTCAAAATGCTGCAGCTAGAGTACTAGCGGGGACTAGAAGGAGAGAGCATATCTCACCCATATTGGCCTCTCTTCATTGGCTTCCTGTTAATTCTAGACTAGAATTTAAAATTCTTCTTCTTACTTATAAGGTTTTGAATAATCAGGTCCCATCTTATCTTAGGGACCTCATAGTACCATATCACCCCAATAGAGCGCTTCACTCTCAGACTGCAGGCTTACTTGTAGTTCCTAGGGTTTGTAAGAGTAGAATGGGAGGCAGAGCCTTCAGCTTTCAGGCTCCTCTCCTGTGGAACCAGCTCCCAATTCAGATCAGGGAGACAGACACCCTCTCTACTTTTAAGATTAGGCTTAAAACTTTCCTTTTTGCTAAAGCTTATAGTTAGGGCTGGATCAGGTGACCCTGAACCATCCCTTAGTTATGCTGCTATAGACCTAGACTGCTGGGGGGTTCCCATGATGCACTGAGCGTTTTTCTCTTTTTGCTCTGTATGCACCACTCTGCATTTAATCATTAGTGATTGATCTCTGCTCCCCTCCACAGCATGTCTTTTTCCTGGTTCTCTCCCTCAGCCCCAACCAGTCCCAGCAGAAGACTGCCCCTCCCTGAGCCTGGTTCTGTTGGAGGTTTCTTCCTGTTAAAAGGGAGTTTTTCCTTCCCACTGTTGCCAAGTGCTTGCTCACAGGGGGTCGTTTTGACTGTTGGGGTTTTTACGTAATTTTTGTATGGCTTTGCCTTACAATATAAAGCGCCTTGGGGCAACTGTTTATTGTTATTTGGCGCTATATAAATAAAATTGATTGATTGATTGAAAACAGGAATAAAACATCTTCATAAAAGTGCTGTCCTCATTAAAATGCCTGAGTTTACGGTAAAAATGCATGCGCTGATGAACTTTCTTACATACCTGGTCAATCTGGTGCTCAAAGGTTAATCCACTGTCAATACAGGTTCCAAGGTATTTATAGTTCTGTACAACTTGCACAGCCAGTCCATTAATAACTACAGGAGGAATGTCATCCTGCTTTTTCCTAAAATCAATTAATATCTCTTTAGTTTTGGTCACGTTGATATCTAAAAAAGACGATTTACACCAACTGATAAAATCTGACACCACAGGGCCATGGTCTTGATCATCTGAATTTAAAAGAGACACAATGACAGAATCATCAGCAAATTTAACAGTAAGTCATCCTTGATGTTGACTTTGACACCTGTTAGTATATAGAACAAGTCTTTTTTTTCTGTACTGTTCGTCTTTGGAGTAAAATCAGTGTTGTGCCACATTTTTAAAGCCCCAGATCTCAAAACCCAATAATGATATTAGGCTGAAATATATATATATTTTTTTTTGGTGTTTACTGTGAATAATATTCTGATATTGTGAAAGTCTGAAACAGATGGGAGCTGGTCAGTCTGGAGGCCTCTGATGTGTTGACCCAGCTCTGGTGTTTACGTTCACTGTAGCTGGTGGAGTCTCTGGGGTGCGCACGGTGTTATTCGAGGTGGAATAGAGGATTAACCACGACAAAAGCATCCTGCAGCATTTTACACAGGACCTATAATTGTCCCTGTTGGAGGAGGAGGCTGTTGGATCCTCCAGTCATGAAATTGTGACTCTGAAGTGTATTGAGGCAGAGCAGAATGCTGAGATTCCAGCTGAGTTCAACCTGAAATTAACCAAACTTTTTAGTGAACCCATATATGACTTGCAGCATGCTGCAGCAAAAAATAAGTAGCTTTAGATTTTAAGTAGCTCGGGGCACTGCCTGCTTATCAGCAGCAGAAAACCAAAATTAGATCAGTCTCATCTGGAACCAAAAGTATCAGAGTGAAGGATTAAACTTCTGTCTTAATCAAACACAAGACAAGCGAGGGCTCTGTCTCAGCTTTACCACTTACTCCACTAATTCAGACACTGGAATTCATGTAAGATTAATACTCTGAACAAAAATACAAATGCACCACGTTTGTTTTTGCTTTCATTTTTCTTGAACTGAACTCAAGGATCTAAGACATTCTCTGTACACACAAAAGACCTATTTCTCTCCAATACTGGTCACAAATCTGTCTGAATCTGTTAGTGAGCACTTCACTTTTCACTTTCACTTCACTTTATTTATTCAGTGTCTCCAAAGGAGCAACGGGCTGTACAGCAATGGGTATACAGAAAAGTACAAAATAAAAAGAAAAGAAAAACACACCAGACATTCAGTACACAAGGGGGACACAGTACAGACTTGAATCGATGGAAATGGAACTGAGTTACCTAACGTGTTTTACCATCAATCCTAAGTACCTGCTTCTCTCCTCTGGTCAGCATTCAGGACAGAGATGGCCACGGGTACAAAGGAGTACTTACGCGTATATCTGTTGCTTCTCACTGTAGGAAACCTGAGCCTCGCTCCAGATGGCAAATAACAAAATTCACCATGGAGAGGGTGGGCCAGATCCTCTGAGCCTTCCTCCTCACCTGTCTGGAAAACAAGTTAGACAGTGAGGTCTGCTGGGCCCCCAAGATCTTGCTGCACAGTTTTACAATGTTGTGAAGTGGCTTCCTTGCTTTAATGCACTTCCATCCCACCTCACAGGTCTGACTTATCAAGATCCCGATTAGACAGCATGATTGTTGCACAGTGCGCCTTAGGCTGGCCACAATAAAATATTTGAGGAAAAGTAGGTCTTTTGTGGTATATAGAAAACGTTTTAGATCTTTGAGTTCATCTCATGAAAAATGTGAGCAAAAACACATTATTTCTGTGACTTTGATGAGGCATTATGAAATCACCATCTGAGAACGGTTTGCCGTGTTGGGCAATGAGTTTAGTGAGTGAGCTTGCAGGCTGACTGCCATTTGTTTGACTTTGTGTTCATTCCACACCGGTGTACGATGTGTAGCGTTGATGTTTGGTCTCATAGTATCGACAGACATTATACTCTTTCATTACAGCAACAGCTTCATTGCAAATCAGACACACACACTTTCCATCGATTTGCTTTAGAGAAATTTTCATTTTCCCACTGTGTCTGAAATCTTCGGTACTCACATGCTATTTTGTGTTTCTTCAGTTCTGTCATTTCTGGTAGCTCCTGGTAAGTTTTTATTTTGTTTCATGGAGTAGTTCCATCTCCAGAGCTGGCTCCATCTAGTGTTAAAACTGAGAAGTGCAACAGAGTTGAGCTGAAGCTATAAGTGTGGACCATATGCAATTATATTTTCAGAATTTGCTGCGGGCCTCTCAGAACTGGCCCACGGGCAACAGTTTAGACATGTCTGATCTAAACTCTCTTCTCAGTCATCTTTGGAGCTCAAACCCAAATGTCTTTGTTGTACCACAGAAACAAATACTCTCCTTTCATGAGAATATTCAATTATAATTGCGGCTGGAGAAGGTGAGGCCGACACTTCAGAGATGGTGGGAATGGACCAGTTATCTTCCTGGTGGGTTGCGGTTCAGGGTCATGGTGTATGCTGTGACTTGTGGCACCAGTGGACGCTCCCAGACCTGATCATAATTATTTGTGAAGGGAAGGGCTCCAGAAGCCCCCTTGATTGAGCTCCGGTGAAGAGAAACTTTGAATTCTTGCTGTGTTCAAACGTCTTATCGGTTTTACTGATGTGGACATGGACTTTGAGCTCGTGTCCTTCAGTGTCATCATGTTGTCTCATCAACAGAGCCCGTCGGGGACATTTAAAAGATGACTCAAAAGCAGACTTAATGTCTTTTTTTCTCATATTAAAATACCACAATATTTAGTGTGTGTATAGGATAGACAGTGCAGAGGTTAGTCATATCCAGACTCTGCCACACAGAAAACATAGTGCCTGAGGTGTGTGTGTGTGTGACATTTTACAGCTGGTCCTTAAATTGACAGTTTCTTTGTTGGAACACGCACACGGAGTCAGACAGCCCGGGGTCAGGAAATAATGTGTCCGCTGTAGTCTGTGTCTCTGTCCCCTCATCCATCAGCAGCCCCCTCAGGACACAGGTTGCTACCGCAGCAGTTAACGGCTGGTCTCTCACTTCCTGCTATGCACACACACACACACACACGCACATGCATATGCATGCGCTCATGCTGATTGATTTATTTTAAGTTCAGCACGTACTGAAAATGTAAAATGTGAAGACGAAGTATTTGAAAGGACATAATTACAAGGATAATAAAAAAAAAAAGCTACAACATTTATTTATGTCCATTGTGGTTCTCGAATAAAACTCTTAAAATGGAAACACAGAAAAGGAATAAAAACAGCAAGAGGATAACAAAAATCTAAAATAAAAAATAATAATGCGTATATATGTAAAAAAAACGGGGCACCGCAGAGACGCACAAACCTGTTAAGACATAATGTGGTCTGTGAGCCCGTGTGGACAGCTCGGCGTCCACACACGACCAGTGACAGTCAGGCACTCAGTCTTCTTGTGCTGTCTCCATAGCAACACCATAGTTAAAATTGAGGCCACGTGCGGTAAATCCTTACAGTCAACTGCAACAGCATTGATTAGTTATTAGTTTTTTGATTTTGGTCTGGCTGCAGCAGATGGACTGTTGTTTTGATCTGCCTGACTGGTTGTCATCCAGGTCCCGCGGTGGGTGCAGCGGTGCCCGGCTCCAGTGACCTGACCTTTGATGCACACGTGCACAGTTATTAGTCAAGTTGTCTTCCTGAGGATTAATTTTACTGTGGAACAAACAAACACTGAGCTCTCAGTCCAGTTATTCTCCAACTAAATGAAAAATGAAAACCTTTCTTCTCACTTCTTCATTTTGTTTTATTAAAGTATAGCAAACAACTAAAAATGATCACTTTTGACACTTCAGAGTTATTCTGTAACTGATATCTCGCGTCTCGGCAGTCGTGTTGTTGCTGTAATCTCTTTGCACTGCAGGCGTGTTTTGTTTTTAATAAAATTTTCACTCACTAGCTGTTACTTTTTTTTTTTTTTAATCAGGCCTGAGGATTTGTGGTCCAGATTTGTCCCGGACTCCTTTTGTGTGGACAGAGTGTAGCCTGGTGTGTGTTTGCAGACAAAAAGTCCACTTTGAGAGTCATCGGACAGTAACTCGGCACACTGAATTCTGATTCTGTCCAGATATGTTGTTTGCTTCCGTGCAGTTGGCGGTGTGGAGGTTAGTGAAGCTGAAACAGAGTGATCCTACTCTTTGGGGGTTCTTTTTATGAGAACAACACCTGTGCAATTTTTTTAAAACCAGTGATCAAGACTTGCATGACTGTGGTCAGGTTACACACATAATGACATCACTTGACTTTAGCTAAAATAGGATTCAGGTGTTTCTAGATGTAAACCCTTAAACTTCTGAAGTATAATTATGTCACATGTATAATCATGAGGTCACTGCACAGAGGTGTTTGGCGATGTCTCTGCAGGCGAATGAAGGTCCCAGTCTTTATGGTCCTCGTGCTGCCTGTCTTGCTGTATGGTGGTGAGACTTGATGCTAAACATTGACCTAAGGTGGCGACTAAATCTTTGGTACTGGGTCTCTGGAGGATCCTTTGGTGCCTCTGGAATGGCTTTGTATCAAACGAGTGGTTACTTAAACCCTTGCATTGTGAGGGAGCATCAGCTACGACAGTTTGGCCGTGTGGCTCATTTCTCGGTGCATGATCCAGGCATGTAGGTGTCTGTGTCTTGAGAAGCCCAGTAGCTGGAGAAGGCCAAGGGGACATCCACATTTCACCTGGCCGTAGCAGATAGGTGGTTATTTTAGAGATGCGGGAATTGTGCAGTTGTCTGCATGGTTGGTTGGCATCCAGGACCCAAGGAGGTTCCGTGACATTGTGGATGTGGCAAAGTGCAGCATCAGCGCATGCTCCCATACTTTACCTCATCATCATCATCAATTTTATTTATATAGCGCCAAATCACAACAAACAGTTGCCCCAAGGCGCTTTATATTGTAAGGCAAGGCCATACAATAATTACGTAAAAACCCCAACGGTCAAAACGACCCCCTGTGAGCAAGCACTTGGCGACAGTGGGAAGGACCTGGATAAAACCAAAGTCTTCCTTCAGAAATGTTCAAATGGAAGACATCGTTATTATCTCAGTGCAGTAACTCTGAGCATTCATTAACTGCAGCCTTTGGATAATTAATTAATTTCCAAGCCAGTTCTTTTTGGTGTGCACACGTTTGTTTCCTCTTCAGCTCTGCACATTCCTGTGAGGTACCTGCAGTTCTCCACTCCAACACAACAGCCCTTTCCTGAGAGGGGTGTGGTCAGATACAGCTCATTAGCATTTAAAGTTATGGAAACCGGTTGTTCTGAGCGAGGCTGAAACAGAGGAGTTTATAGTCTCAAGTCCAGGGTCAGAGTGGGTTTTTAGCCAGAATCTTAAATATGTGTTTTTGTGGACTTGTCAGATTTGTATTAACCTGTTGAAAAGGAGGATAACATGTGAGTTTTAAGTCAGCATCTTCTTTATCTGGCTCATCATCTTTGCTTAGTGCAGCGTCGTAGTAGTAAAACAAGGACGTTGAAGTGAATGGTGACTGAAGGGTTTAGTTGTTAAACATATTTGTTGGTGTTATGTGCAAAGGTCTTCACAATATCCTCAAAAGTGAACCATTACTTTTAAGAAGGTGTGTGGTATTGTCCCTCCGAATGTCCACTGTCAGCAAGAGCAAAACAAATGAAATGATGAAGAAACACTCCTTTATGTGCAAAGTGCTCTCTAATGATTATTATTAGATTATGAATCACATACACCATCCATCAGAAACAGACTTGGTGTGTATTTAAAGTGAATGAAATATAGTTTTGGTTTTTTGGTGACTTGCACTGTGGCTAAGAGGAAACGTGCACTGATGTGATGACTCAGGTTTCATTTACACGATGGTGATCTGTCAAAAACAATGCCTGCATCTGGTCTGGTTCTGATGTCACATCATCCAGAACAAGTTCTCTATCAAACAGTTTCTGTTAACCAACTCAGTCCTAGCAGTGATGTCTTTGGTTCTTTTGTCTTTGTCAGGTGGCCGGCGGTGTTACCCATGCTAGATCCAGGGTACGTCGCGAAGAAGATTATCCATGCTGTCCTTACAGACCAAGACATCCTAGAAATACCCAGGATTATTTACATCTTAACTGCCCTGAAAAGGTTTGTATCCGTGTGGACCGACTCTGATTTACCAAAAGTTACCACATTGAGTGAGTGACTGTGAATGAATGAGAATAACTTTTGCTATCTTCTGAGGACAAATGGTGAACCTGAGTGGAATGTTGTTTCTGAGACTTTAAACTCAGCTCACTGTCCACTGACTGGTTACGGTTCCTCCACAGACAGGCCCCGCTGGGTGCACACGCAGCTCAGCTCCACCCGCAGTCAAACTGACAGGTTTCAGCTGACAGAAAGAGCAACAGACAGACAAGAAGTGGGGATAGTTGCCATCCAGGGCCCAAGGCCGCACCATGGTGTTGCAGATGGGGTGAAGCGTGGCACCACTGAATGCTCCCAGTCTTGACTTGGACTGGGATGATGTAGATGAAGTGCCTTGTCCAAGGACACAGACTGGTAATATAACCAGGAAACAGATCCACATGTCTGTAGTCCAGCTGGTCATGTTGGCACCTTTTACTTTACTGGTTTGGTTTGAATGTTTGAGCCACTCAGACGTCAGCTGTGGAAGTTTCCTCCGTGCTGGTGGAGTAACTTCTGACAGAGTTGATTGAGAACATTTTCTAACTTGTTTGGATCAGTCAGCCGTCGCTGGACTCTGTTCTGCCTCTGATCCATCCGGTCTGGTCCCAGAGTGCAGCTGTGATGGTGTTACAGTCAGCAGGGGCGGGACCTTGTTCTGGGCTCACGTCCTCCTCTTCATCAGCTCCATGTATTGTGCGGTGATGTGTGCAGATGGAGCTCTGGTCTTTTATAATCCATCGACTTTCAAAGGTTCAGCTGGACACGAGTGGCACACAGAAGAACGTGTAAAGTCATAAGTAGATTAAATCTCAGTTCAAGTCTCCCTTGTCCCTCCCAGAAAGTTCTTGTTGTGCCGCTGGACCATGAAGCTGTGAGACATTGTCCCATCCTCAGTTTATCCAGTCACAGCCTCAGAAACTGTCACTGGGCTCTTGGAAGCTTCCCTCACAGGTCTGCTTTGTTTAGTGTGTGACTGTTTTTGAACTAAGCTGCTGTAAACAAAGGTACCAAACACGACCGCCCTGTTTCTGTTGAACTCAGAAATGTTAGACGTGTTGGGATAAAAGTGACAGCAGTACCGACATCGGGACTCTGGACTTTCAGCGTCGTCTCTGCTCTGCACTCATCGCTCAGTGACTGGGAGGTCACGCCAGTTAGAATTTAGTTTAGTGATGTCCCACAGGAGCCTCCTTCCTTTGGGTCTTGTCGTACCGTCCTCATGGAGACGATGATGAGTTGGTCCTGAGTGTAGACACGAAGCGTGTCCACAGATTGATTTCCAGTGGTTCTTAATGTGCTGCTTGATGGATTAAAACCCAGCAGGAGCCAACCAGCCGTGGCTGCTGATGTGAGAGAAGCTTCTTCGAGGCTCATCAGTTTCATTGGTGCCACTGTCGTGCTTTGTGGCACTTTTGGAACACTTTTTCTCATTAAAATGAAGCCAGGACAAGTAAATGCACGTCTTTATCATGGTTCATGTATTTGAATGATGTCTGGCTGTTAATGATTTCTGTGAGCTGATCTTTTCTGGGGTGCAACATCTGTACTGGGGGGTGGGGTGACACCTCTGGTACAGACGTTTGAATAGTTGAGAGTTGTCTGAAATCAATAGGTTAGTCTATTTCTTCCCTCAGGCTCATTGGTGCCAGAACATATCCTCGGTTGTGGTGGAAACAAGTCCAGCTGGGTGGACTGGAACAATGCAGTGAGGGGCTTGTCCAAAGACTCACATGGGTAGCGTGACCAGGAGTCAAATCCAGGTCTGGGTATTGGCAGTCCAACTGCTGTCCCACTAAACCACCTGCCCTACAGGGTGAGAAATATACAAACAGCAGACTTCATATGTGCTTGAACATCTCTTGGGTTGGATGCTAACAATAGCTAGCAAGCAAACGTTGATGTTACTTTGCCGCTGACGTTTTCCTAGCTGTTACTAGCATTAGATGCTTGCTGTCACTGCGAGTGCGGCGTTCTTCACTGTCACTTAATGGGCCGTTCCTTCAGCTGGTCCTGAAATCTGGCAGCAGGTGGAGTTCCTGAGGTGGAAATGGACCTTCTGTCTCAGCTGGAACCGTTCTTCTCTGACCTCTGCCATCGGCGAGGCGCGGTCAGCCAGCGGAATGCTGCTGACTGGATCCTGGTGTCTGCAGAGTCCACAGAGAGGGACGTGGTTGAAGAGGCAGCAGTGTCCGTGTTCAAGGGCCTCCTCAGTGTTCTGTCTGTGTGCGTGAAGGTGCTGTGTCTCTGCCACACGATTGGCTGATTACATATTTACTTTCGTGAGCAGTTGAGGGGGCGTACCTATTAAAGTGGTCATTGTGTACCGTCTCGCACAGGATGTGTGAACATGGAGGTGTTTCACAGGCGGTGTGACCTTTTCTTGGAGAAAGAATGTAAAACGTGTAATCAGCAGCACTTTGAACAAAGGCTGCTGATTGGCCGGCCGGCGATCCCGACCTGTGAGATGTTTCTGACTCCACGTGGAGCTGAATGGCCGTGATTGTGATGACTCAGCGCCGGTGTTTCTCTGATTTTTGTGGTTTTCCTTTGTGATGGGTCCCACGCGGTCTGAACATGGACAGATTTACTGCACAGTCCTGTAGTGGCTGAGGGAAACGTTCATGTGTTCATCCCCTCTGAGTTTTCTTTCAAAGGATCTTTGCAGGTCGCCCGTCCCGTTCCTTACGGGCTGTGAGAGCGAGGGGCTGAGCCTGACTGAGTGATTGGTGCGTGCCGTTAACGGCGCTCTGGTTTGTGTGGAGCCTTTCTTCATCCTGTCACCTCGCTTTAAGCGACATTAAAAAGTCTTTGTCAGCTTTGAAAACCGTCATTGTTCATCATCCAGAAGCTGATTTCTACAACAAACGGTCCTTCACAATGTCGGCGTGGGGAACAAAGGATGCTGACACTGATATTCTGTTCTCCTGTCAGTCTCCTCCAGTCTGCCTGTGAGGACTTTGTGCTGGAAAAGATTACACTCCTTTCTGACAGGGACACACACACACAATCTGCTGATTTTGATCATCTTACAAACAGCCCGGCCCTGACGTGTCTGTGGATTTTACCGTCCTTCTCTTTAAACGGGGTGAACATCATTCACGGCCGTAAGTTATCAGGACTTCATCACTTCCAGAAGTGACACGGCTGAGGACTGTGTGGAGTCAAAAATCATGCTGTGTGAATGTTTTTTGTCCTTACGGCAAAGCAGCAGAATGTTCAGAGTAACCTGAGGCTGATCACTGATCACAGCACACTCAAATGTCACACCACACACCGTTTACACTTCAGGTGGCTTCAGGGCACTCAACCTGAACCCACAGCAAATATTTATTCTGTCACTGTGGCAGCTGCCTGAATAGTCATCTGTGGTGACTCTGTACAGGGGCGTGGTTGTATTTAGTTTTGTACAGGGGCGTGGCTGTTTTGGGCTCTGCACAGGGGCGTGGCTGTTTTTGGCTCTTCACCATGGTGTGACTGTTTTTGGCTTTGTGGAGGTGTGGCTGTTTTGGGCTCTGAGCAGGGGTGTGGCTGTTTTTGGCTTTGTGTGGGTGTGGCTGTTTTGGGCTCTGCGCAGGGGCGTGGCTGTTTTGGGCTCTGCGCAGGGGCGTGGCTGTTTTTGGCTCTGCGCAGGGGCGTGGCTGTTTTTGGCTCTGCACAGGGGCGTGGCTGTTTTTGGCTTTGTGGGGGCGTGGCTGTTTTGGGCTCTGTGCAGGGGCGTGGCTGTTTTGGGCTCTGCGCAGGGGCGTGGCTGTTTTGGGCTCTGCGCAGGGGCGTGGCTGTTTTGGGCTCTGCGCAGGGGCGTGACTGTTTTGGGCTCTGCGCAGGGGCGTGGCTGTTTTGGGCTCTGCGCAGGGGCGTGGCTGTTTTGGGCTCTGAGTAGGGGCATGGCTGTTTTTGGCTTTGTGGGGGCGTGGCTGTTCTGGGCACTGCGCAGGGGTGTGGCTGTTTTGGGCTCTGTGCAGGGGCGTGGCTGTTTTTGGCTTTATGGGGGCGTGGCTGTTCTGGGCACTGCGCAGGGGTGTGGCTGTTCTGGGCACTGTGCAGGGGCGTGACTGTTTTGGGCTCTGTGTTCTGGTGGCTGTCTGTACAGTTATTTGTGGTGGATCTCATTGTGGGTCTCTGTTTTTGCGTGTCTTTTGTGTGTCCACAAGAAGAGAAAAAGTTGCTGGTCAATATGATGATGATTGTAAGACCTGGGACAAATGAACAAACGCCTTTTTCTGGCTCTTCATTTCCCCTGATGGAGCAGTTTGACTAAAAACATGGAAGTTGAGCTGCTCCTCCTCGCTGTAAAACATTGTCGTCATGGTGTGTGCAGATAAAAGAAAAGTCAAAGATAAAACTCCAGACACACCCTGCTGTTAGACACCACATGGTTTAGTTTTTTATTTTTTTCAGGAGTGAGTCTGCCCGCACAGGGAAGACAAGTTTAGTTTGTTACCAAAGTATTTATCAGTAACTGTTAAAGTGGGGAAAATATTAATAATTATGTGTTAAATGTGTCTGTGTTAATTTGTGATTTTCACCCCTAAACTTTCTCCTTTTGCTCCTAAACAGCTCCGGCTGGAAGCCGTTAGTCTGGAGCCCTGTGATAGGCTGTGTTTTTTTAATCTGTTGTGTTTATTGTGCGTTCTCATATTGCCATGATAATGAAAATGTAATGATTACACAGTACTAGCCCAGACGAGATGCTGTTTACACAGGGAGGCGATGTAATATTTATTTTGACTGAATAGCACAAGACAAGGAAGCAGAGACAAAAGCTTTCCACGTATTCCTGGATTTCCATGTTTACTGGGGTTTTTGCGGCTTGATGTATTTTCCCAGAAAATAGAAACCAGTTCTGAGCTTCTGATCATAGCTGGTCTGTAGCTGCCCCCCCCCCCCCCCCCCCCCCACACACACACAAAGTGGTTCAGCACACAGGTGAACTGTGGAGTTGTGTGGTTTTGTGTCTCGATGCAGTTGCAGTAAAATTACACTGAGCGGAGTTAAAGCAGCTGCACGTGCACGTCGTTCAGTCACAACCGCAGCAGCCTCGTGCTCCGATTCAGTGACGTGGGTCTGTGGAACGCAGCTTTTCCTTACTGAGTTCCTGAAAAGCTGCATTAAGGAACCTGCTGTCTGCTGAAAAACGGATCAGAACTCTGACAAGAATCAGCCTGATAGAGGCTTTTTTCCTCCTCAGTTAAACTTGGCTCACTAAAAAAGTGCACGTCCTCTCGTGTCATCTGTGAGGTGGAGCGAGCAGCATGCTGTGGTATGAGTTAAAAAAAAAGTACACAAACGCACTGCTTCGCTTTAAGCACACAGCAGTCTCTCTTAGATCATCAACAGCGTGCGTCTGTGTCGCTGTTTGATACCACAGACTCACTGAGCCCATAACAGTCACCAAAACAGTCTGCAAACAATCTGTCTGTGATTGACAGATACTGTTTGGTGTATAATTCTACCTGCCGTACAGAGAGAGTGCAGCTCCGACTCCTTGTGTTCTGTGGATACTTGGAGAATAAAAGCGATTGTGATTGTGATATCAGATGAGGACATCATGTAAACTGTTGTCAACGAGAGCAACTCACATTCTGCTCTACTTATTAATGCACATCTCATAAAGAATTTGGTCAAATATTTTATCAGATCTGTCTTCATGTCTGTCACAGGTAAAAGGTTTTTTTTCTTGCCGACAGTGAGATTTGACCGGATTTCCTGAAGATGAACAGATGTGACCTAATTAGTCTGTTGTCATCAGTGTATCTGTGAGACGTACAAATACTCAGATTTTATCACGTTTGCACATTTTTATCTTTTTCATTTTAAACTGCAATTGTTCACAGAATTTTGCTTCCAACGTGCATCAGAACACATCTCAGAGTGCAGATTCAAAATATATTAATTAATTAATACAAAAAAAAATCAGATAGCCGAGGTTCACCGTCCACAAAGATCTTCAGCAAAAAGTTAAGGTTTTTTTTTTGTTGTTGTTTTTTCCAGACCTCACTTTCATCACTGAGAAATGGTGATGTATGTATCTGTAAAATTCTGCCTCAAGAGCGGGTTGGTGGATAAAAGGGAGTACGTGTCCATATTAAATGGTAAATGGACTGCATTTATATACTGCGTTTCCATCTGCATCAGACGCTCAAAGCGCTTTACACATAAGTGTCTCACATTCACCCCGATGTCAGGCTGCTGCCGTACAAGGCGCCCACAACTAATTCAGGAGTAACTAGGAGATTAAGGACCTTGCCCAAGGGCCTTTAGTGATTTTTCGGTCAGGCTGGGATTTGAACTGAAGATCCTCTGGTCTCAAGCCCAACGCTTAACCACTAGACCATCACCTGCCCCCATCGGGGCACCCCACCCCACCCATCCAGTATAGTTCAATAAAATATCTGATTTCATCACGTATAGCTCACGCGTTTGGTGCCAGATGGGGTCTGACCCATTCAGCCTCGTGCACAGCTCTCAAACTGACGACATTGTCAAAAGTAAGTTCCTTCGGCTTCTCCCTGGTTTTTCTCTCAGGGTCACCACAACAGATCTGAGGTGAATCTACATGTTGATTTGGCACAAATTTTATGCTGGATGCTCTTCCTGACGCAACTTCGCATTACACGGAGAATAGTCAGGGGTTGGGGTTTGAGTCCAGAACCTTCCACCCTGCAAGCAAGTGCACTTAACTGCTTGGCGACCACCCCTTGTCAGGGTGACTACTACTGATTTAAAACAAAACAAAAAACCCATTACATACATGTGGAAAATAATTGTTTTTCAGGGGGCACAATGCAAAAAGAGTTATTGGGGTCCCATGATACATTTACAGAAAGACGAGCACACACTGATGACATCACGGGTCAAACCACATGAAAGCCACTTCTTCCTTTCACTTCAACCGCTTATCCGGGATTGGGTTACGGGGCCAACAGCTCCAGCAGGGGACCCCAGACTTCCCTTTCCCAGGTCACATTGACCACATCTGACTGGGAGGTCCTGAGGTGTTCCCAGGCCAGTGTGGAGATATAATCTCCCCACCTAGTCCTGGGTCTTCCGGGGGGTCACCTCCCAGGTGGACGTGCCTGGAACACCTCCCTAGGGAGGCACCCAGGAGGAATCCTTACCAGATGTCCAAACCACCTCAGCTGGCTCCTTTCAACGTGAAGGAGCAGTGGTTCTACTCCGCGCTCCCTTGACTTCTCCCCGAGCTTCTCTGACTGAGCTTCTCACCTTATCTCTAAGGGATACACCAGCCACCCTCCAAGGAAGCCCTTTTCGGCCACTTGTACCTGTGATCTAGTTGTTTTGGTCATGACCCAACCCTCATACCCTCAACCCTTCGCCTCTGGGTCAGCTCCCTTTTGTCACAACAGTACAGTAGAATGAATGCAATACCGCCCCTGCTGTGCCAATTCTCCAGCCAATCTCGCGCTCCATTGTCCCCTCACCCCTGAACAAGACCCAGAGGTACTTAAACTCCTTCACTTGGGGCAACACCACATTCCCTACCTGGAGTAGGCAATCCAGCGTTTTCCTGCTGGAGAACCATGACCTCAGATTTAGAGGTGCTGATCCTCATCCCAGCCGCTTCACACTCGACTGTGAACTGATCCAGTGAGTGTTGGAGGCCACAGACCAGTGAAGCCAACAGGACCACATCATCTGCAAAAGCGTGATGAGACCCTGAGCCCACCAAACTGAAAAACCCTCCTCCTCCCGACTCCACCGTCGTAGCCTTGTCGCATGCAATAGCACAATTGTTGACGAGGCAAAGCGCTGGCGCAGGCCAGGGCTGGGGCCAACCCCCTGGAAACGAGTCCGACTTACTGCCCAAGCATCCGAACAACAGCTCGTTGTCTTTGTAAGTACAGAGATTGATGGCCCTGAGAAGTGGACCCCCTCACTCCATACGCTCCCAGCAGCACCTCCACAGACAGTACCCGATCTCTCAAGGGGAACCCAATCATACGCCGTTCTACCAAGTCCACAAAACACATGTAGAACTGGATGGGCATACCGCTAAGACCTCTCCAGGTTCCTTGTGAGAGTGAAGAGCTGGTTGGTTGTTCCACAACCAGACGGAACCCGCATTTTCCTCTTCAATCAGAGGTTCAACTATCGGCCTGAACCCTCCTTTCCAGCACCCTGGAGTAGATTTCCCAGGAAGGCTGAGTAGTGTGATGCCCCTGTAGCATGGCACACACTCTGTGATTCTCCTTTTTAAATATGGGGACCACCACCCCAGTTTGCCACTTGCACTGTCCCAGACCTAATGCAATGTTGAAGAGACATCTCATCCACGACAGTTCCTCCACACCCAGAGCCTTCGGCATTTCTGGATGGATTTCATCAACCCCCGGCTTTTCCACTGTGGACTTGTTGACTACCTCAGTGATTTCCACCAGGGAAATTGATGAAAATCCTCCATCGGATTCCAGCTCTGCCCCTACTATAGAGGGTGCTCCGGTCTGATGCAGGAGTTCCTGAAAGTGTTCCTTCCATCGCTGGATTACATCCTCAGTTGAGGTCAACAGAGTCTCATCCTTACTGTAGACAGCTTGGATGGTTACCTATTTTGATCTCCGAGGTGCCTCACGGTCCGCCACAAGCACCTTGGTGCCAACTGAAAGTCCTTCTCCATGGTTGTTCCGAACTCCTCCCACACCTGCTGCTTTGCCAGTTAAAAGATAAAACACAGTAGAAAAAAAAAAAATTACAAAGCAAACACAGATTAAAAAATTAATAAGACAGTCTAAAAAAGTGGGTCTTCAGTCTTGATTTAAAAATCTCCACCATGTCAGACTGCCGAATAACAGGTAGATCATTCCAAAGAGCCGGACCACGGTAGGAGAAGGCTCTATACCCCACAGACTTTTTGTTCATCCTCGGAACACACAGAAGCCCTGCGCCCTGCGAACGCAAAGGCCTCGCAGGTACGTAGGGCTTAACCAAGTCCGCCAAGTAGGAAGGCGCCAGTCCATGAACAATTTTATAAACCAACAATAAAACTTTAAAATCCAATCTGGCAGAAACCGGTAGCCAATGAAGGGATGCCAGAATGGGAGTAATGTGGTCAAACCTTCTACTTTGTGTCAAAATTCTGGCAGCAGCATTCTGCACCAACTGAAGTCCTCGAATGCTAGACTGCGGCAGACCAGAAAATAAAGCATTACAATAATCCAATCTAGAAGAGACAAATGCGTGAATCAGAGTCTCAGCATCAGCCATAGACAGGATGGGGCGAATCTTTGCTATATTTCTCAGATGAAAGAAAGCAGTCCTCATAATGTCCCTAATGTGGAGGTCAAAGGACAACGTAGGATCAAAGATTACCCCAAGGTTCCTCACTTTGTCAGTATGATGTATAACACATGAACCTAGGCTAAGCGCCAGCTGATCAAATTGGTGCCGATGTCTTGCTGGGCCAAGAACCATCATTTCAGTCTTATCAGAGTTCAAAAGTAGAAAGTTGCTAGACATCCAACTTCTCACTGCTGCAAGACAGTCCTGTAAAGATTTTATGCGGACAGGATTTCCAGCAGCTATCGGCATATACAACTGAGTATCATCAGCATAACAATGAAAAGCAACCCCGAAATGCCGCAAAATGTTCCCAAGGGGTGCCATATACAGGGAAAAAAGCAAGGGACCCAGAACGGATCCCTGCGGAACCCCGAACGTCATGCCCTTAAAGTCAGAGGTAGTGTCATTGCACAAAACACAATGGGAACGACCAGACAGATAAGACGTCAGCCACACAAGAGCAGTTCCAGTAATCCCGAAACAGTTTTCTAGCCTATCAAGTAGAATATGATGATCAACTGTGTCAAACGCAGCACTGAGATCCAACAACACCAATGCTGTAGTAGTATCCGAGTCCATTGCTCGCAGAAGATCATTAACTACTTTAATAAGTGCTGTTTTTGTGGAGTGATGTCTTCTAAAAGCAGACTGCAGTGGCTCAAAAAGGTCATTCTCAGTAAGATAGTCCAGAAGCTGCCGTGAAACCACCTTTTCCAGAATTTTAGAGCAGAATAATAGATTTGATATCGGCCTATAATTTTTCAATTCACCAGGATCAAGATTAGATTTCTTGAGTAGTGGTTTAACCACTGCAGATTTAAAACAATTTGGAACACATCCAGAGTTTAAAGAAAGGTTAACAATTTCCAGCACAGTCGGCCCAAGAATGGGCCAAAGATCCTTAAACAATTTTGTTGGTATAGGATCAAATAAACAGGTTGTGCTTCTAGTAGACATCATGAGTTTCGTCAGCACACCTTGTGAGATACTGTTAAATTCCATGAATCTAGGTAGCACCTCAGTAGTAGTCCCCAGCTCAGTAGCTGGATACAATGATTCAACCAAAGTATGCTGAGATGTGCTCAACCTAATATCTTCTATTTTCTTTTCGAAATAGTCCAGAAAGTCCTGTGCTGAAAAAGGAGAACGACCAACAGGTGGCTGTCCATGAATAAGAAATGCCACCGTATCAAACAGGAACTTTGAGTTATGCTTTTTTTGTTGATCAATTCAGAATAATACGCCTGCTTCGTAGCCAATAAAGCATGCTTATAATCTAAAATAGCTTCACGCCACACAAGGTGAAACACCTCTAGTTTGGAACTACGCCATTTCCGTTCCAACCCTCTAGCCTTCTTCCTAAGGTCACGCAAATAACTATTGAACCAGGGTGTCTGTGCTTTGGGAAGGCGTTGCTTTAATAGAGGAGGCGCAATCTTATCAAGTGTGGTTTTTAGCACTAAATTCAGGCTATCTGCAAGACTGTCTACTGACTGAAATTTCATCAAGCTTGAAGTTAGGATTTCAGGTAGTCTTGCTTCGAGTTCAGTCGCCGCAATGATAGGCAAGGTTGTTGCTCCACTAAACACGGCAACGTAATTGTAAACCTAATAAGCGAGTGGTCAGAGACCGCTGATGCAAGAGGCAGGATGTCGATATTTGTGACAGCAAGGCCACGTGCAAGAACCAAATCCAGAGTATTACCACTGATATGGGTTGAACCATGAACGAACTGCTGAAATCCTAATGCATCCATGATTTCCATAAATGATTTACCGAGGGGATCAGAGATTTGAACATTGATGGAATGAAAATGTTTCCTATTAAAAAAACAAACTCATCATGTGATGGTGCCTTTATGGCAACGTGTGCAGTAGCTCTGATTACATTCTGGAAACTGTCTCTCCTGCAAAGCATACTGTAATGTTGGAATGTGCCTGGATGAGATTCAGATGATTGCATTCCAGCTGGCGTGGCTCGGCACAAGGTTGACTGGTACACGCCTGACTGATCAGCCAGCTCACGCTGGAATGCTCATGATGCCAGGATGCACAGTGTGGTCAGCACCTGTGTGGGCACAGACAACTCCTGGGTCCACATTGTATTGTGGTCTGGCCCAGCTGCATTTCTGTGTGCAACTCCACTAACAGTGGCCTTGGTTTCAAAGCCAATTATCCTCATTTGGAAGTAAATCCTCGCGTTCCCTGAGTTCACGCTCACGTCATATTGCACCATGTGCAAGGTCCTCTGATGCTAATGCAGCCATTGTTAGTGCCATTTTACGCATCACTTTGCGCGTGCTTTTATATCCATCCATCTAAGTGCAAACATGTGGTGTTAATTGTTCATCAGTGTGTCTCTGATGTGCACATCACTCTGATGACTTCTTGTTTTCACACTATTAACGGCTCCCTGCGTCACCTGTACATGTCGGAGAGCACAACAGCTGTAGAAACCTGTGTACGCCAGCCAGGATTTTTGCGTGACGCACCGCAAATTTCCATGCTCAAGTCACTTTTGATACATCTGCACATGGATGTGGAGACGGGCGTACACCAGGTTTTTGTGCGTACGCGCGCTTTGTACATGAGGCCCCAGGTGCTTTCAGATTCATGACGTGGTTCTGAAGCTTGAATGGCTGTCAAAATTCAACTCGTCATCCCCTTGTGACACCTGGGTAAGGGGTCAAGTAGGTGAATGCCTATTGGGGTGAAATATGACGGGAACCTTATGTGCCCTATCATCATGATGGTAATCATGAAGGTCCAACAGGAGCCTTGAACGCGAGCCTGCTTTCCCAGCCATCAGACCAGGTTAGGTATCTGTCAAGGACCATGTTTGTTGGCGTACAATAACATTCCCACGTTAAACAAACCCACACCAAGGTGTCTCTAGATCATCCCTGGGTGTAGATTTTCTCCACATCCACCATCCTCTTTTGGAATCTATCTGGAGACAGTCTTCCTCACCACCAGAGGGATTGTCACAACTCTGAGGCTTGGACTCAAACTATTGGCCTCAGGTGATGACTGGATGTCTTTGATACCAGGTTTCTCCAGAGCATCGTTGGTATTGCTAAAATGACTATATTGCGTATGGCCGCGTAGACTCAGGTGAGGCATGCCACTCTCACCGTGAAACATTGGCTACATTTGGGAGATGGTGTGTGTTGATGTGAGCACAGCACACACTCACTCATCTGAATGATCAGCGTGCACGTTTCACATCAGCCTCCCTGATGTCTGAGTAATTGTTGTGTTTAGACTATGAAATGCTTCAAGCTTCTCTGGAGTGCGAGGTGGTCTGCTTCTAGCACTTGACCGTGCAGCTTGCAGTTTGACTCCTGTATCAAAACCTACACATTTAGCAGTGGGTCATGTGACAACACATCATTAAATTTCGGAGATAATCTGCAGTTTGAATGCGTGCTGAACCATGAGGAGCAGTCCGTACAGCTCAACGATGGTCCGTTAGATCACTCTGAGACGTGCCTGTGATATGCAGCACCGCTGCCAGATCTGTCCTGACTTTTGATGACTCGCTGGAGATGGTGACCTGCACACGTGTCCACATTCTAAACAAGTTCAGCAACTTGGCTCAGAATTTTTTTTTCAGACTCCATCAGTCCTTGACAGCAGTTACTGGTTTAGAATAATTCTGGTAAACTGTCAGGGATGGACTGGACCAAAGATGTCCACTCGTCACATCAGGTCGCTGGTTAGAGTCAAAGTCTGACAGCTATACAGTGAGACGGGAAGCACCAGGACACTAAAGACTTGGACCTTCTTTCTCCTGCAAAGATGCCATTGTCACCAAACACCTAACCTTTGACCTCATGGTTCTATTTCTGAATCTCAAAGGCTGATGACCTTTGAGAATGTTTGAAGGACAGGCTGGGACGAGGCACCAGGGTGGTCAACTGCTGGCTGTGCCACAGGCGTGTCTTTGCTCTCCCTCATTGGTGGCTATGGTTTGCACGGCTTGTGTGAAGGGTGTGGCCTTATGTTATCCAGGCTCATGTGCTCACCTGTTCATTCTGTCAGTCTACATGTGTCTTTACTGTTGTATTTAAAGCTTTTGTGTCACTGAACACAAGTGTGTGAATGTGTTCATTCTACAGGAACTTTTTTCTAAATCCTGACCCGGGTCCTGTGAGAAAGCTGTGGGTTTGACCAGAATCCAAATTTGGGTTGGAATGGCTTGGCTCAATAGAGGCTTCTCAATCCCATGTATGCCGGTTTAACGAGGCCGGATTAGTGACTGTATCCAGACAGGACTTGACTTGTCTTTTCTTTTACCCTGTGTCTCTGGTTCACAGATTACTGTGCCAGTAAGTTTGCGGCAGTAGGTTTTGCTGAGGCGGTGAATCTAGAACTGCTGGCAAGTGGAGTGGATGGCGTCAAGACCACCATCGTGTGCCCGTACTTTATCAACACCGGAATGTTCAATGGATGTCAGACAAAGTAGGTCCTTCACACATCAAACACATGATATCAGTGAAACTGTTCAGGAAAGTGGATAAAAAAAATCCAAATCACCAAAATCTTATGAGCATCACACACACACGTGCGTGTGTGTGTGTGTCAGCTGCTACAGGTTTTGACCAAGTCTACTTGCTGTAGATTGTACAGACTTGGAGAAAACAGTCATTGTTTGTAACTGTAATGTTTGTAGTCTTTCTGATTGGTGGACTGGCTTCTGTCTAGTCTTTGTCCAGTTCTTCATACACAGAATAGCAACGCAAACACACTTAGAAATAAGTGCAATATGCAGCCATTTTGTTTGCAAGTTGGAAAACTGTTTATGGATTGATCTGTAGACTCTCATCTTTGTCACACTATGGAATGAAGAAACAAGCACTGACACAGGCCTCTGGACCAGGATAGGACTGACTATAGCCAGATTTATGCTGCTCTGTATCCGTAACTCCGTAGCCACTTGGCGCCCTCTGTGTCATTGCGAACCCCCTCCAAGCCCCTTTCTGTAGCCAGACGTGTACCTCCCAAAAGCTATACATCAAAATGATCGAGACCGCACGGGCTGTGATTGGTCCGCTAACTGCACCATTTCCAGAATCTCACTTTTCCGGTTTCACGATCAGTGACTTTCATGACAGTAGACTTCATGGGATAGTAGGCCAGTCTTCACAAAACTGTCACACCCTGTACTGTTCTGGTGGTGAATTGCATTATGACACCCACCAACGTGTTAACCCCAAGGGAAGAGTTTGAAAGGTTCACGATGGCATCAAAGCGATTGTGTGGTCACGGAGTTATGGAGAAGTATCCATCCATCCATTTTCTTCCGCTTTATCTGGAGTCGGGTCGCGGGGTCAGCAGCTCAAGCAAAGCCGCCCAGACCTCCCCATCCACACACACACGTCCCCCAGGGGAACCCCAAGGCGTTCCCAAGCCAGCCGAGAGATGCATGTCCTGGGTCTTCCCTGGGGCCTCCTCTCAATGGGACGTGCCCGGAACACCTCTCCAGCGAGGCGTCCAGGGGCATCCGGAAAAGATCCCGAGCCACCTCAACTGACTCCTTTTGACGTGGAGGAGCAGCGGCTCGACTCCGAGCTCCTCCCAAATGGCCGAGCTCCTCACCCTATCTCTGAGGGAGTGCCCAGCCACCCTGCGGAGGAAACTCATCTCGGCCGCTTGTACTCGAGATCTCGTTCTTTCGGTCATGAGCCAAATCTCATGACCATAGGTGAGGATTGGAATGTAGATCGATCAGTAAATCGAGAGCTTTGCCCCCCTACTCAGCTCTCTCTTCACCACGACAGTCCGATACAACGACCACATCACTGCAGATGCTGCACCGATCCGTCTATCGATCTCACGCTCCATCCGTCCCTCACTCGTGAGCAAGACCCCGAGATACTTAAACTGAATCCAATGAAAGGCTCATTAAAAGTCTGCTAATGAGCCTTTCATTGGATTCAGGTGTGTTGGAGCAGGGAGACAACTAAGAGTGTCAGGAATGTGGCTCTCGAGGACCGAACTTGGCCACCCCTGCTGTACGGTGTTACATTAAGAACTGTGTAGATACGGTCACAGTGGAGAAACACATCCGGGTTGACCTCAATCAGAAACCCTGGATGACCAGGGTGAACCAGCTGAAGGAGAGAAACTCCGCCTTCAGAGATGGTGATAGGGCTCTCTACAGCACAGCCCACGCCAACCTGAAGAGAGGCATCAGGAAGACCAAGGAGGACTTCAGGAGGAGGATCCATGACTCAATGAAAGAGCTACAGAGTTGCGAAAGGAAAAAAACATGGTGGATGTCTTCTGATGAAGAGATGGAGGCAGCCGGGGTGGAAATCACTGACTGGTGTGGAATGTGATTGGGAAACGGAATGGAATGTAATCTGACCTGTCACACTGTGGCAGGTTTAGTGTGTGTGGTTTTTTTGTTTGTTTGTTTGTTTTGGCTTTGTGTCATGATGATCCAGCCACCAAAGGGGGAGCACAGTGGCCCTGACACTGTGAGTGTTTGGTCTGATCACTGACCTCGTCCCTTCACCTAGAAGCTGGGTTTGGATGATGTCATCAGTGGTGATGTTGGGACCTGTGAATGTGTCCACCGTCTCAGTCTGTTTAGGTTTGGAGGTTGCATCATGGCTGTCATGATACATGGGGCCTCAGGCTCTTCACCTTTAATGGACATGCCATCCTGGCACCTCTGCTCAGGGGACTTGGCTCTAAAGCTGCAGAAGTGATTGATTATCTGTAAGGAGCCTTCCATTAGATCCACGACCACTCGGGTGGATAAATCCACCTCAAATCATCAGATTTCAGAAAATGTTCCAGACTGATTGTCTCCCACAAGGAGACACAATACGAATCTCAGCCTTACATCTTTAATGGTTTTTGAGATATTGGTGCAATGTCGGAATGAGGAACCATATGCACAATTAACATTTGTGCGTCCTCATGGTCCCTCTGAGACGCATAGGTGGTCCCGGAGACAGGATGTCTGTGTAGACATCATGAAGACTGTTGATGCTCTACTTCCAGCAGATGAACTTCCATCTGATGGTGAAAACGAATCAGTGTTTTGTCCAAACTCTTGAAGTAGACAGTATTTGTTAATCTTTTGCTTCTGACACTGTAGTTTCTTAAAATGATGGAACCATGTTTTGTCAAACTTACAAAATAAAGATAAGATGAATGAATATTTAGACATAAAATACAAATATTAGTTCTCTGATATAATTTTAAGTGCAGTGGTTCTATATTTGACACTTCTGTTTGTGGTGAAACATGGCATATTTGATATCTTAATTAATAAATAATTATATTTTGAGAATGTATTAATGAAGACACGCTGTTTCTGGTGGTATAATTATTTTTATGGTGGACCCTCTCACATATGAGCAATATGCACTTGAAGTATAGGCGAGAATTTTTTTTTTTTTAATGCCATAAATCGAAAATTTTGTTTCTTTCAGAAATCTTAATCACCAAAAATACTACAACACAAGAAATAAATCCCAAAGTGAAAATGTGTGGAAACCCAAAACTGTTCCAAAGCATTTCTTAAACACTTTTTAGCAAACTATAAACTGACAAATGTCCAGCTGTGAATCTTCAGTTATAGTAATTAAATGCATCTAGCTTGAAGTTCAGAAGTAATTACTAAGTAGACTGAGCATCTTTCAAGTATCAAGTCAAGTATCAAGTAGCTTTATTAGCCCCCCAGGGGCAGTTTGTTGTATACCAGCAAGTAAACACATTCGGACATACATAAACATAACATGATCTTAAATATGGCATAAAAAGTCACCAAAAACTCACCACACAGTCACATAACTCAGTAAAAAAACCGATTTAAAAACTATCGTGATAGTGTTTAAAAATCTATAACAGTGGGGAAAAAAGTTCTTGTACCTACTGGTCTTACATTTCTTAGACATAAATCTATGACCATGGAACATTGTGAACTCAGGGTACAGGGGGTGACTGGAATCGTCCAAGATCAACCTCGCCTTCTTAATCTGTTTTTATATATAATGGCAGGTCGTTTAAGGAAACGCCAGCAGTCTTGTTGCACTCATTTACAATACGATCCAGACGGTTTTTGTTTTTTCAAATTAAAAACCCATACCAGCAGATAAAGGAAAAGTAAGAACAGATTCAATAAAACTTAAAAATAAAACTTCTTAATAACATTTACATTTACTCTGATGGACTACCCAGCAGTGGGAATAAGTTTCATTACACTAGAAGTCTTTCAGAAAGCGCTGTAACTAGGTTTAAGGATATGATTCCTTCTTTATGTTCTCGTCAGTAGTTTTACATCCTCATTGAAGACAACTTTGGATGCTGTAGCTCCTCTGAAAAAGAGAGCTTTAAATCAGAAGTGCCTGACTCTGTGGTATAACTCACAACTCGCAGCTTAAAGCAGATAACCTGTACGTTGGAGAGG
The DNA here is from genome assembly GCF_902500255.1 of Thalassophryne amazonica. Classification (NCBI taxonomy): domain Eukaryota; kingdom Metazoa; phylum Chordata; class Actinopteri; order Batrachoidiformes; family Batrachoididae; genus Thalassophryne; species Thalassophryne amazonica. Next base: position 98,118,852 of record NC_047114.1, read on the forward strand.
AAATGGCGTCTCACTAATTGAAGATCTTCACTTAGCCTGGAAAAAGAGTCTGTTGCTCTATAAAAAGCCCTCCGTAAAGCTAGGCATCTTACTACCTCATCACTAATTGAAGAAAATAAGAACAACCCCAGGTTTTTTTCAGCACTGTAGCCAGGCTGACAAAGAGTCAGAGCTCTATTGAGCCGAGTATTCCTTTAACTTTAACTAGTAATGACTTCATGACTTCTTTGCTAATAAAATTTTAACTATTAGAGAAAAATTACTCATAACCATCCCAAAGACTATCGTTATCTTGGCGCTTGTGATTCAGCTGGTATTTGGTTAGGACTCTTTCTCTCCATTGTTCTGTCTGAGTATTTTCATTAGTTACTTCATCCAAACCATCAACATGTCTATTAGACCCCATTCCTACCAGCTGCTCAAGGAAGCCCTACCATTATTTAATGCTTCGATCTTAAATGATCAATCTATCTTTATTAGTTGGCTATGTACCACAGGCTTTTAAGGTGGCAGTAATTAAACCATTACTTAAAAACCATCACTTGACCCAGCTATCTTAGCTACTTATAGGCCAATCTCCACCTTCCTTTTCTCTCAAAAATTCTTGAAAGGAGTTGTAAACACTAACGATCATCTGCAGAGGATGGTCTATTTGAGAGTTTCAGTCAGGGTTTAGAATTCATCATAGTACAGAAACAGCATTAGTGAAGGTTACAAATGATCTTCTTGGCCTCAGACAGTGGACTCATCTCGTGCTTGTTTCTGTTAGATCCTCAGTGCTGCTTTTGATACTGTTTGACCATAAGATTTTATTACAGAGATTAGAGCATGCCATAGGTATTAAAGGCACTGCGCTGTGGTGGTTTGAATCATATTTATCTAATAGATTACAATTTGTTCATGTAAATGGGGAATCTTCTTCACAGACTAAGGTTAATTATGGAGTTTCCACAAGGTTCTGTGCTAGGACCAATTTATTCACTTTATACATGCTTCCCTTAGGCAGTATTATTAGACGGCATTGCTTAAATGTTCATTGTTACGCAGATGATACCCAGCTTTATCTATCCATGAAGCCAGAGGACACACACCAATTAGCTAAACTGCAGGATTGTCTTAGCAGACATAAAGACATGGATGACCTCTAATTTCTGCTTTAAACTCAGATAAAACTGAAGTTATTGTACTTGGCCCCACAAATCTTAGAAACATGGTGTCTAACCAGATCCTTACTCTGGATGGGATTACCCTGACCTCTAGTAATACTGTGAGAAATCTTGGAGTCATTTTTGATCAGGATATGTCATTCAAAGCGCATATTAAACAAATATGTAGGACTGCTTTTGCATTTATGCAATATCTCTAAAATTAGAAAGGTCTTGTCTCAGAGTGATGCTGAAAAACTAATTCATGCATTTATTTCCTCTAGGCTGGACTATTGTAATTCATTATTATCAGGTTGTCCTAAAAGTTCCCTGAAAAGCCTTCAGTTAATTCAAAATGCTGCAGCTAGAGTACTGACGGGACTAGAAGGGAGAAGCAATATCTCACCCATATTGGCCTCTCTTCATTGGCTTCCTGTTAATTCTAGAATAGAATTTAAAATTCTTCTTCTTACTTATAAGGTTTTGAATAATCAGGTCCCATCTTATCTTAGGGACCTCTAGTACCATATCACCCAATAGAGCGCTTCAGCTCTCAGACTGCAGGCTTACTTGTAGTTCCTAGGGTTTGTAAGAGTAGAATGGGAGGCAGAGCCTTCAGCTTTCAGGCTCCTCTCCTGTGGAACCAGCTCCCAATTCAGATCAGGGAGACAGACTACCCTCTCTACTTTTAAGATTAGGCTTAAAACTTTCCTTTTGCTAAGCTTAATAGTTAGGGCTGGTTCAGGTGACCCTGACCAGCCCTTAGTTATGCGGCTATAGACCTAGACTGGCTGGGTGGTTTCCCATGATGCACTGAGCGTTTTCTCTTTTGTGCTCTGTATGCACCACTCTGCGTTGTATCATTAGTGATTGATCTCTGCTCCCCTCCACACAGGTCTTTTTCCTGGTTCTCTCCCTCAGCCCCAACCAGTCCCAGCAGAAGACTGCCCCCTCCCTGAGCCTGGTTCTGTTGGAGGTTTCTTCCTGTTAAAAGGGAGTTTTTTCCGTCCCACTGTTGCCAAGTGCCGTGGCTCACAGGGGTCGTTTTGACTGTTTGGGGTTTTTACGTAATTTTTGTATGGCTTTGCCTTACATATAAAGCGCCTGGGGGCAACTGTTTATGTTATTTGGCGCTATATAATAAAATTGATTGATTGAAAACAGGAATAAACATCTTCATAAAATGCTGTCCTCATTAACATGCCTGAGTTTTACGGTAAAACATCAGCGCTGATGAACTTTTCTTACATACCTGGTCAATCTGCTCAAAGGTTAATCCACTGTCAATACGGTTCCAAGGTATTTATAGTTCTGTACACTTGCACAGCCATCCATTTAAACTACAGGAGGAAGTCATCCTGCTTTTTTCCTAAATCAATTAATATCTCTTTAGTTTGGTCACGTTGATATCTAAAAAAACGATTTTACCCCACTGATAAAATCTGACACCACAGGGCCATGGTCTTGATCATCTGAATTTAAAGAGACACAATGACAGAATCATCAGCAAATTTAACAGTAATCATCCTTGATGTTGACTTTGACACCTGTTAGTATATAGAACAATCTTTTTTTTCTGTACTGTTCGTCTTTGGAGTATAAATCAGTGTTGTGCCACATTTTTAAAGCCCCAGATCTCAAAACCCAATATGATATTAGGCTGAATATATATATATTTTTTTTTGTTTTACTGTGAATAATATTCTGATATTGTGAAAGTCTGAAACAATGGAGCTGGTCAGTCTGGAGGCCTCTGATGTGTTGACCCAGCTCTGGTGTTTACGTTCACTGTAGCTGGTGGAGTCTCTGGGGTGCGCACGGTGTTATTCGAGGTGGAATAGAGGATTAACCCACGACAAAAGCATCCTGCAGCATTTTAACACAGGACCTATAATTGTCCCCTGTTGGAGGAGGAGGCTGTTGGATCCCTCCAGTCATGAAATTGTGACTCTGATGTGAGGCAGAGCAGATGCTGAGATTCCAGCTGAGTTCAACCTGAAATTAACCAAACTTTTTAGTGAACCCATATATGACTTGCAGCATGCTGCAGCAAAAAATAAGTACTTTAGATTTTAAGTAGCTCGGGGCACTGCCTGCTTATCAGCAGAAAACCAAAATTAGATCAGTCTCATCTGGAACCAAAAGTAATCAGAGTGAAGGATAACTTCTGTCTTATCAACACAAGACAAGCGAGGGCTCTGTCTCAGCTTTAACCACTTACTCCACTAATTCAGACACTGAATTCATGTAAGTTAATACTCTGAACAAAAATACAAATGCACCCGTTTGTTTTTGCTTTCATTTGCGTGAACTGAACTCAAGGATCTAAGACATTCTCTGTACACACAAAGACCTATTTCTCTCCAAGTGGTCACAAATCTGTCTGAATCTGTGAGCACTTCACTTTTCACTTTCACTTCACTTTATTTATTCAGTGTCTCCAAAGGAGCAACGGGCTGTACAGCAATGGGTATACAAAAAGTACAAAAGAAAGAAAAGAAAAACACACCAGACATTCAGTACCAAGGGGGACACAGTACAGACTTGAATCGATGGAAATGGAACTGAGTTACCTAACGTGTTTTACCATCAATCCTAAGTACCTGCTTCTCTCCTCTGGTCAGCATTCCAGAGATGGCCACGGGTACAAAGGAGTACTTACGCTATATCTGTTGCTTCTCACTGTAGAAACCTGAGCCTCGCTCCAGATGGCAAATAACAAAATTCACCATGGAGAGTGGGCCAGATCCTCTGAGCCTTCCTCCTCACCTGTCTGGAAAACAAGTTAACAGTGAGGTCTGCTGGGCCCCCAAGATCTTGCTGCACAGTTTTTACAATGTTGTGAAGTGGCTTCCTTGCTTTAATGCACTTCCATCCCACCTCACAGGTCTGACTTATCAAGATCCCATTAGACAGCATGATTGTTGCACAGTGCGCCTTAGGCTGGCCACAATAAAATATTTGAGAAAAGTAGGTCTTTTGTGGTATATAAAAACGTTTTAGATCTTTGAGTTCATCTCATGAAAATGTGAGCAAAACACATTATTTCTGTGACTTTGATGAGGCATTATGAAATCACCATCTGAGAACGGTTTTGCCGTGTTGGGCAATGAGTTTAGTGAGTGAGCTTGCAGGCTGACTGCCATTTGTTTGACTTTGTGTTCATTCCACCCGGTGTACGATGTGTAGCGTTGATGTTTGGTCTCATAGTATCGACAGACATTATACTCTTTCATTACAGCAACAGCTTCATTGCAAATCAGACACACACACTTTCCATCGATTGCTTTAGAGAAATTTTCATTTTCCCACTGTGTCTGAAATCTTCGGTACTCACATGCTATTTTGTGTTTCTTCAGTTCTGTCATTTCTGGTAGCTCCTGGTAAGTTTTTATTTTGTTTCATGGAGTATTCCATCTCCAGAGCTGGCTCCATCTAGTGTTAAACTGAGAATGCAACAGAGTTGAGCTGAAGCTATAAGTGTGGACCATATGCAATTATATTTTCAGAATTTGCTGCGGGCCTCTCAGAACTGGCCCACGGGCAACAGTTTAGACATGTCTGATCTAAACTCTCTTCTCAGTCATCTTTGGAGCTCAAACCCAAATGTCTTTGTTGTACCACAGAAACAAATACTCTCCTTTCATGAGAATATTCAATTATAATTGCGGCTGGAGAAGGTGAGGCCGACACTTCAGAGATGGTGGGAATGGACCAGTTATCTTCCTGGTGGTTGCGGTTCAGGGTCATGGTGTATGCTGTGACTTGTGGCACCAGTGGACGCTCCCAGACCTGATCATAATTATTTGTGAAGGGAAGGGCTCCAGAAGCCCCCTTGATTGAGCTCCGGTGAAGAGAAACTTTGAATTCTTGCTGTGTTCAAACGTCTTATCGGTTTTACTGATGTGGACATGGACTTTGAGCTCGTGTCCTTCAGTGTCATCATGTTGTCTCATCAACAAGCCCGTCGGGGACATTTAAAAGATGACTCAAAAGCAGACTTAATGTCTTTTTTTCTCATATTTACCACAATATTTAGTGTGTGTATAGGATAGACAGTGCAGAGGTTAGTCATATCCAGACTCTGCCACACAGAAAACATAGTGCCTGAGGTGTGTGTTTGTGACATTTTACAGCTGGTCCTTAAATTGACAGTTTCTTTGTTGGAACACGCACACGGAGTCAGACAGCCCGGGGTCAGGAATAATGTGTCCGCTGTAGTCTGTGTCTCTGTCCCCTCATCCAGCAGCCCCCTCAGGACACAGGTTGCTACCGCAGCAGTTAACGCTGGTCTCTCACTTCCTGCTATGCACACACACACACACACACGCACATGCATATGCATGCGCTCATGCTGATTGATTTATTTTAAGTTCAGCACGTACTGAAAATGTAAAATGTGAAGACGAAGTATTTGAAAGGACATAATTACAAGGATAATAAAAAAAAAAGCTACAACATTTATTTATGTCCATTGTGGTTCTCGAATAAAACTCTTAAATGGAAACACAGAAAAGGAATAAAACAGCAAGAGGATACAAAAATCTAAAATAAAAAATAATAATGCGTATATATGTAAAAAAAACGGGGCACCGCAGAGACGCACAAACCTGTTAAGACATAATGTGGTCTGTGAGCCCGTGTGGACAGCTCGGCGTCCACACACGACCATGACAGTCAGGCACTCAGTCTTCTTGTGCTGTCTCCATAGCAACACCATAGTTAAAATTGAGGCCACGGCGGTAAATCCTTACAGTCAACTGCAACAGCATTGATTAGTTATTAGTTTTTTGATTTTGGTCTGGCTGCAGCAGATGGACTGTTGTTTTGATCTGCCTGACTGGTTGTCATCCAGGTCCCGCGGTGGGTGCAGCGGTGCCCGGCTCCAGTGACCTGACCTTTGATGCACACGTGCACAGTTATTAGTCAAGTTGTCTTCCTGAGGATTAATTTTACTGTGGAACAAACAAACACTGAGCTCTCAGTCCAGTTATTCTCCAACTAATGAAAAATGAAAACCTTTCTTCTCACTTCTTCATTTTGTTTTATTAAAGTATAGCAAAACAACTAAAAATGATCACTTTTGACACTTCAGAGTTATTCTGTAACTGATATCTCGCGTCTCGGCAGTCGTGTTGCTGTAATCTCTTTGCACTGCAGGCGTGTTTTGTTTTTAATAAAATTTTCACTCACTAGCTGTTACTTTTTTTTTTTTTTAATCAGGCCTGAGGATTTGTGGTCCAGATTTGTCCCGGACTCCTTTTGTGTGGACAGAGTGTAGCCTGGTGTGTTTTGCAGACAAAAAGTCCACTTTGAGAGTCATCGGACAGTAACTCGGCACACTGAATTCTGATTCTGTCCAGATATGTTTTGCTTCCGTGCAGTTGGCGGTGTGGAGGTTAGTGAAGCTGAAACAGAGTGATCCTACTCTTTGGGGTTCTTTTTATGAGAACAACACCTGTGCAATTTTTTTAAACCAGTGATCAAGACTTGCATGACTGTGGTCAGGTTACACACATAATGACATCACTTGACTTTAGCTAAAATAGGATTCAGGTGTTTCTAGATGTAAACCCTTAAACTTCTGAAGTATTAATTGTCACATGTATAATCATGAGGTCACTGCACAGAGGTGTTTGGCGATGTCTCTGCAGGCGAATGAAGGTCCCAGTCTTTATGGTCCTCGTGCTGCCTGTCTTGCTGTATGGTGGTGAGACTTGATGCTAAACATTGACCTAAGGTGGCGACTAAATCTTTGGTACTGGGTCTCTGGAGGATCCTTTGGTGCCTCTGGAATGGCTTTGTATCAAACGAGTGGTTACTTAAACCCTTGCATTGTGAGAGCATCAGCTACGACAGTTTGGCCGTGTGCTCATTTCTCGTGCATGATCCAGGCATGTAGGTGTCTGTGTCTTGAGAAGCCCAGTAGCTGGAGAAGGCCAAGGGGACATCACATTTCACCTGGCCGTAGCAATATGGTTATTTTTAGAGCGGGAATTGTGCAGTTGTCTGCATGGTTGGTTGGCATCCAGGACCCAAGGTTCCGTGACATTGTGGATGTGGCAAAGTGCATCATCGCGCATGCTCCCATACTTTACCTCATCATCATCATCAATTTTATTTATATAGCGCCAATCACAACAAACAGTTGCCCCAAGGTGCTTATATTGTAAGGCAAGGCCATACAATAATTACGTAAAAACCCCAACGGTCAAAACGACCCCCTGTGAGCAAGCACTTGGCGACAGTGGGAAGGACCTGGATAAAACCAAAGTCTTCCTTCAGAATGTTCAAATGGAAGACATCGTTATTATCTCAGTGCAGTAACTCCTGAGCATTCATTAACTGCAGCCTTTGGATAATAATTAATTTCCAAGCCAGTTCTTTTTGGTGTGCACACGTTTGTTTCCTCTTCAGCTCTGCACATTCCTGTGAGGTACCTGCAGTTCTCCACTCCAACACAACAGCCCTTTCCTGAGAGGGGTGTGGTCAGATACAGCTCATTAGCATTTAAAGTTATGGAAACCGGTTGTTCTGAGCGAGGCTGAAACAGAGGAGTTTATAGTCCAAGTCCAGGGTCAGAGTGGGTTTTTAGCCAGAATCTTAAATATGTGTTTTTGGACTTGTCAGATTTGTATTAACCTGTTGAAAAGGAGGATAACATGTGAGTTTTAAGTCAGCATCTTCTTTATCTGGCTCATCATCTTTGCTTAGTGCAGCGTCGTAGTAAAAACAAGGACGTTGAGTGAATGACTGAAGGGTTTAGTTGTTAAACATTTTGTTGGTGTTATGTGCAAAGGTCTTCACAATATCCTCAAAAGTGAACCATTACTTTTAAGAAGGTGTGTGGTATTGTCCCTCCGAATGTCCACTGTCAGCAAGAGCAAAACAAATGAAAATGATGAAACACTCCTTATGTGCAAAGTGCTCTCTAATGATTATTATTAGATATGAATCACATACACCATCCATCAGAAACAGACTTGGTGTGTATTTAAAGTGAATGAAATATAGTTTTGGTTTTTTGGTGACTTGCACTGTGGCTAAGAGGAAACGTGCACTGATGTGATGACTCAGGTTTCATTTACACGATGGTGATCTGTCAAAAACAATGCCTGCATCTGGTCTGGTTCTGATGTCACATCATCCAGAACAAGTTCTCTATCAAACAGTTTCTGTTAACCAACTCAGTCCTAGCAGTGATGTCTTTGGTTCTTTTGTCTTTGTCAGGTGGCCCGGTGTTACCCATGCTAGATCCAGGGTACGTCGCGAAGAAGATTATCCATGCTGTCCTTACAGACCAAGACATCCTAGAAATACCCAGGATTCATCTCTTAACTGCCCTGAAAAGGTTTGTATCCGTGTGGACCGACTCTGATTTACCAAAAGTTACCACATTGAGTGAGTGACTGTGAATGAATGATAATACTTTGCTATCTTCGAGGACAAAGGTGAACCTGAGTGGAATGTTGTTTCTGAGACTTTAAACTCAGCTCACTGTCCACTGACTGGTTACGGTTCCTCCACAGACAGGCCCCGCTGGGTGCACACGCAGCTCAGCTCCACCCGCAGTCAAACTGACAGGTTTCAGCTGACAGAAGAGCAACAACAGACAAGAAGTGGGGATAGTTTGCCATCCAGGCCCAAGGCCGCACCATGGTGTTGCAGATGGGGTGAAGCGTGGCACCACTGAATGCTCCCAGTCTTGACTTGGACTGGGATGATGTAGATGATGCCTTGTCCAAGGACACAGACTGGTAATATAACCAGGAAACAGATCCACATGTCTGTAGTCCAGCTGGTCATGTTGGCACCTTTTACTTTACTGGTTTGGTTTGAATGTTTGAGCCCTCAGACGTCAGCTGTGGAAGTTTCCTCCGTGCTGGTGGAGTAACTTCTGACAGAGTTGATTGAGAACATTTTCTAACTTGTTTGGATCAGTCAGCCGTCGCTGGACTCTGTTCTGCCTCTGATCCATCCGGTCTGGTCCCAGAGTGCAGCTGTGATGGTGTTACAGTCAGCAGGGGGACCTTGTTCTGGGCTCACGTCCTCCTCTTCATCAGCTCCATGTATTGTGCGGTGATGTGTGCAGATGGAGCTCTGGTCTTTTATAATCCATCGACTTTCAAAGGTTCAGCTGGACACGAGTGGCACACAGAAGAACGTGTAAAGTCATAAAGTAGATTAAATCTCAGTTCAAGTCTCCCTTGTCCCTCCAGAAAGTTCTTGTTGTGCCGCTGGACCATGAAGCTGTGAGACATTGTCCCATCCTCATTTTATCCAGTCACAGCCTCAGAAACTGTCACTGGGCCTCTTGGAAGCTTCCCTCACAGGTCTGCTTTGTTTAGGTGTGACTGTTTTTGAACTAAGCTGCTGTAAAACAAAGGTACCAAACACGACCGCCCTGTTTCTGTTGAACTCAGAAATGTTAGACGTGTTGGGATAAAGTGACAGCAGTACCGACATCGGGACTCTGGACTTTCAGCGTCGTCTCTGCTCTGCACTCATCGCTCAGTGACTGGGAGGTCACGCCAGTTAGAATTTAGTTTAGTGATGTCCCACAGGAGCCTCCTTCCTTTGGGTCTTGTCGTACCGTCCTCATGGAGACGATGATGAGTTGGTCCTGAGTGTAGACACGAAGCGTGTCCACAGATTGATTTCCAGTGGTTCTTAATGTGCTGCTTGATGGATTAAAACCCAGCAGGAGCCAACCAGCCGTGGCTGCTGATGTGAGAGAAGCTTCTTCGAGGCTCATCAGTTTCATTGGTGCCACTGTCGTGCTTTGTGGCACTTTTGGAACACTTTTTCTCATTAAAATGAAGCCAGGACAAGTAAATGCACGTCTTTATCATGGTTCATGTATTTGAATGATGTCTGGCTGTTAATGATTTCTGTGAGCTGATCTTTTCTGGGGTGCAACATCTGTACTGGGGGGTGGGGTGACACCTCTGGTACAGACGTTTGAATAGTTGAGAGTTGTCTGAAATCAATAGGTTAGTCTATTTCTTCCCTCAGGCTCATTGGTGCCAGAACATATCCTCGGTTGTGGTGGAAACAAGTCCAGCTGGGTGACTGGAACAATGCAGTGAGGGGCTTGTCCAAAGACTCACATGGGTAGGCGACCAGGAGTCAAATCCAGGTCTGGGTATTGGCAGTCCAACTGCTGTCCCACTAAACCACCTGCCCTACAGGGTGAGAAATATACAAACAGCAGACTTCATATGTGCTTGAACATCTCTTGGGTTGGATGCTAACAATAGCTAGCAAGCAAACGTTGATGTTACTTTGCCGCTGACGTTTTCCTAGCTGTTACTAGCATTAGATGCTTGCTGTCACTGCGAGTGCGGCGTTCTTCACTGTCACTTAATGGGCCGTTCCTTCAGCTGGTCCTGAAATCTGGCAGCAGGTGGAGTTCTGAGGTGGAAATGGACCTTCTGTCTCAGCTGGAACCGTTCTTCTCTGACCTCTGCCATCGGCGAGGCGCGGTCAGCCAGCGGAATGCTGCTGACTGGATCCTGGTGTCTGCAGAGTCCACAGAGAGGGACGTGGTTGAAGAGGCAGCAGTGTCCGTGTTCAAGGGCCTCCTCAGTGTTCTGTCTGTGTGCGTGAAGGTGCTGTGTCTCTGCCACACGATTGGCTGATTACATATTTACTTTCGTGAGCAGTTGAGGGGGCGTACCTATTAAAGTGGTCATTGTGTACCGTCTCGCACAGGATGTGTGAACATGGAGGTGTTTCACAGGCGGTGTGACCTTTTCTTGGAGAAAGAATGTAAAACGTGTAATCAGCAGCACTTTGAACAAAGGCTGCTGATTGGCCGGCCGGCGATCCCGACCTGTGAGATGTTTCTGACTCCACGTGGAGCTGAATGGCCGTGATTGTGATGACTCAGCGCTGGTGTTTCTCTGATTTTTGTGGTTTTCCTTTGTGATGGGTCCCACGCGGTCTGAACATGGACAGATTTACTGCACAGTCCTGTAGTGGCTGAGGGAAACGTTCATGTGTTCATCCCCTCTGAGTTTTCTTTCAAAGGATCTTTGCAGGTCGCCCGTCCCGTTCCTTACGGGCTGTGAGAGCGAGGGGCTGAGCCTGACTGAGTGATTGGTGCGTGCCGTTAACGGCGCTCTGGTTTGTGTGGAGCCTTTCTTCATCCTGTCACCTCGCTTTAAGCGACATTAAAAAGTCTTTGTCAGCTTTGAAAACCGTCATTGTTCATCATCCAGAAGCTGATTTCTACAACAAACGGTCCTTCACAATGTCGGCGTGGGGAACAAAGGATGCTGACACTGATATTCTGTTCTCCTGTCAGTCTCCTCCAGTCTGCCTGTGAGGACTTTGTGCTGGAAAAGATTACACTCCTTTCTGACAGGGACACACACACACAATCTGCTGATTTTGATCATCTTACAAACAGCCCGGCCCTGACGTGTCTGTGGATTTTACCGTCCTTCTCTTTAAACGGGGTGAACATCATTCACGGCCGTAAGTTATCAGGACTTCATCACTTCCAGAAGTGACACGGCTGAGGACTGTGTGGAGTCAAAAAATCATGCTGTGTGAATGTTTTTTGTCCTTACGGCAAAGCAGCAGAATGTTCAGAGTAACCTGAGGCTGATCACTGATCACAGCACACTCAAATGTCACACCACACACCGTTTACACTTCAGGTGGCTTCAGGGCACTCAACCTGAACCCACAGCAAATATTTATTCTGTCACTGTGGCAGCTGCCTGAATAGTCATCTGTGGTGACTCTGTACAGGGGCGTGGTTGTATTTAGTTTTGTACAGGGGCGTGGCTGTTTTGGGCTCTGCACAGGGGCGTGGCTGTTTTTGGCTCTTCACCATGGTGTGACTGTTTTTGGCTTTGTGGAGGTGTGGCTGTTTTGGGCTCTGAGCAGGGGTGTGGCTGTTTTTGGCTTTGTGTGGGTGTGGCTGTTTTGGGCTCTGCGCAGGGGCGTGGCTGTTTTGGGCTCTGCGCAGGGGCGTGGCTGTTTTTGGCTCTGCGCAGGGGCGTGGCTGTTTTTGGCTCTGCACAGGGGCGTGGCTGTTTTTGGCTTTGTGGGGGCGTGGCTGTTTGGGCTCTGTGCAGGGGCGTGGCTGTTTTGGGCTCTGCGCAGGGGCGTGGCTGTTTTGGGCTCTGCGCAGGGGCGTGGCTGTTTTGGGCTCTGCGCAGGGGCGTGACTGTTTTGGGCTCTGCGCAGGGGCGTGGCTGTTTTGGGCTCTGCGCAGGGGCGTGGCTGTTTTGGGCTCTGAGTAGGGGCATGGCTGTTTTTGGCTTTGTGGGGGCGTGGCTGTTCTGGGCACTGCGCAGGGGTGTGGCTGTTTTGGGCTCTGTGCAGGGGCGTGGCTGTTTTTGGCTTTATGGGGGCGTGGCTGTTCTGGGCACTGCGCAGGGGTGTGGCTGTTCTGGGCACTGTGCAGGGGCGTGACTGTTTTGGGCTCTGTGTTCTGGTGGCTGTCTGTACAGTTATTTGTGGTGGATCTCATTGTGGGTCTCTGTTTTTGCGTGTCTTTTGTGTGTCCACAAGAAGAGAAAAAGTTGCTGGTCAATATGATGATGATTGTAAGACCTGGGACAAATGAACAAACGCCTTTTCTGGCTCTTCATTTCCCCTGATGGAGCAGTTTGACTAAAAACATGGAAGTTGAGCTGCTCCTCCTCGCTGTAAAACATTGTCGTCATGGTGTGTGCAGATAAAAGAAAAGTCAAAGATAAAACTCCAGACACACCCTGCTGTTAGACACCACATGGTTTAGTTTTTTATTTTTTTCAGGAGTGAGTCTGCCCGCACAGGGAAGACAAGTTTAGTTTGTTACCAAAGTATTTATCAGTAACTGTTAAAGTGGGGAAAATATTAATAATTATGTGTTAAATGTGTCTGTGTTAATTTGTGATTTTCACCCCTAAACTTTCTCCTTTTGCTCCTAAACAGCTCCGGCTGGAAGCCGTTAGTCTGGAGCCCTGTGATAGGCTGTGTTTTTTTAATCTGTTGTGTTTATTGTGCGTTCTCATATTGCCATGATAATGAAAATGTAATGATTACACAGTACTAGCCCAGACGAGATGCTGTTTACACAGGGAGGCGATGTAATATTTATTTTGACTGAATAGCACAAGACAAGGAAGCAGAGACAAAAGCTTTCCACGTATTCCTGGATTTCCATGTTTACTGGGGTTTTTTGCGGCTTGATGTATTTTCCCAGAAAATAGAAACCAGTTCTGAGCTTCTGATCATAGCTGGTCTGTAGCTGCCCCCCCCCCCCCCCCCCCCCACACACACACAAAGTGGTTCAGCACACAGGTGAACTGTGGAGTTGTGTGGTTTTGTGTCTCGATGCAGTTGCAGTAAAATTACACTGAGCGGAGTTAAAGCAGCTGCACGTGCACGTCGTTCAGTCACAACCGCAGCAGCCTCGTGCTCCGATTCAGTGACGTGGGTCTGTGGAACGCAGCTTTTCCTTACTGAGTTCCTGAAAAGCTGCATTAAGGAACCTGCTGTCTGCTGAAAAACGGATCAGAACTCTGACAAGAATCAGCCTGATAGAGGCTTTTTTCCTCCTCAGTTAAACTTGGCTCACTAAAAAAGTGCACGTCCTCTCGTGTCATCTGTGAGGTGGAGCGAGCAGCATGCTGTGGTATGAGTTAAAAAAAAAGTACACAAACGCACTGCTTCGCTTTAAGCACACAGCAAGTCTCTCTTAGATCATCAACAGCGTGCGTCTGTGTCGCTGTTTGATACCACAGACTCACTGAGCCCATAACAGTCACCAAAAACAGTCTGCAAACAATCTGTCTGTGATTGACAGATACTGTTTGGTGTATAATTCTACCTGCCGTACAGAGAGAGTGCAGCTCCGACTCCTTGTGTTCTGTGGATACTTGGAGAATAAAAGCGATTGTGATTGTGATATCAGATGAGGACATCATGTAAACTGTTGTCAACGAGAGCAACTCACATTCTGCTCTACTTATTAATGCACATCTCATAAAGAATTTGGTCAAATATTTTATCAGATCTGTCTTCATGTCTGTCACAGGTAAAAGGTTTTTTTCTTGCCGACAGTGAGATTTGACCGGATTTCCTGAAGATGAACAGATGTGACCTAATTAGTCTGTTGTCATCAGTGTATCTGTGAGACGTACAAATACTCAGATTTTATCACGTTTGCACATTTTTATCTTTTTCATTTTAAACTGCAATTGTTCACAGAATTTTGCTTCCAACGTGCATCAGAACACATCTCAGAGTGCAGATTCAAAAATATATTAATTAATTAAATACAAAAAAAAATCAGATAGCCGAGGTTCACCGTCCACAAAGATCTTCAGCAAAAAGTTAAGGTTTTTTTTTGTTGTTGTTTTTTCCAGACCTCACTTTCATCACTGAGAAATGGTGATGTATGTATCTGTAAAATTCTGCCTCAAGAGCGGGTTGGTGGATAAAAGGGAGTACGTGTCCAATATTAAATGGTAAATGGACTGCATTTATATACTGCGTTTCCATCTGCATCAGACGCTCAAAGCGCTTTACACATAAGTGTCTCACATTCACCCCGATGTCAGGCTGCTGCCGTACAAGGCGCCCACAACTAATTCAGGAGTAACTAGGAGATTAAGGACCTTGCCCAAGGGCCTTTAGTGATTTTTCGGTCAGGCTGGGATTTGAACTGAAGATCCTCTGGTCTCAAGCCCAACGCTTAACCACTAGACCATCACCTGCCCCCATCGGGGCACCCCACCCCCACCCATCCAGTATAGTTCAATAAAATATCTGATTTCATCACGTATAGCTCACGCGTTTGGTGCCAGATGGGGTCTGACCCATTCAGCCTCGTGCACAGCTCTCAAACTGACGACATTGTCAAAAGTAAGTTCCTTCGGCTTCTCCCTGGTTTTTCTCTCAGGGTCACCACAACAGATCTGAGGTGAATCTACATGTTGATTTGGCACAAATTTTATGCTGGATGCTCTTCCTGACGCAACTTCGCATTACACGGAGAATAGTCAGGGGTTGGGGTTTGAGTCCAGAACCTTCCACCCTGCAAGCAAGTGCACTTAACTGCTTGGCGACCACCCCTTGTCAGGTGACTACTACTGATTTAAAACAAAACAAAAAACCCATTACATACATGTGGAAAATAATTGTTTTTCAGGGGGCACAATGCAAAAAGAGTTATTGGGGGTCCCATGATACATTTACAGAAAGACGAGCACACACTGATGACATCACGGGTCAAACCACATGAAAGCCACTTCTTCCTTTCACTTCAACCGCTTATCCGGGATTGGGTTACGGGGCCAACAGCTCCAGCAGGGGACCCCAGACTTCCCTTTCCCAGGTCACATTGACCACATCTGACTGGGAGGTCCTGAGGTGTTCCCAGGCCAGTGTGGAGATATAATCTCCCCACCTAGTCCTGGGTCTTCCGGGGGTCACCTCCCAGGTGGACGTGCCTGGAACACCTCCCTAGGGAGGCACCCAGGAGGAATCCTTACCAGATGTCCAAACCACCTCAGCTGGCTCCTTTCAACGTGAAGGAGCAGTGGTTCTACTCCGCGCTCCCTTGACTTCTCCCCGAGCTTCTCTGACTGAGCTTCTCACCTTATCTCTAAGGGATACACCAGCCACCCTCCAAGGAAGCCCTTTTCGGCCACTTGTACCTGTGATCTAGTTGTTTTGGTCATGACCCAACCCTCATACCCTCAACCCTTCGCCTTCTGGGTCAGCTCCCTTTTTGTCACAACAGTACAGTAGAATGAATGCAATACCGCCCCTGCTGTGCCAATTCTCCAGCCAATCTCGCGCTCCATTGTCCCCTCACCCCTGAACAAGACCCAGAGGTACTTAAACTCCTTCACTTGGGGCAACACCACATTCCCTACCTGGAGTAGGCAATCCAGCGGTTTCCTGCTGAGAACCATGACCTCAGATTTAGAGGTGCTGATCCTCATCCCAGCCGCTTCACACTCGGCTGTGAACTGATCCAGTGAGTGTTGGAGGCCACAGACCAGTGAAGCCAACAGGACCACATCATCTGCAAAAAGCAGTGATGAGACCCTGAGCCCACCAAACTGAAAACCCTCCTCCTCCCGACTCCACCTCGATATCCTGTCCATGAATATCACAATTGTTGACGAGGCAAAGCGCTGGCGCAGGCCAGGGCTGGGCCAACCCCCACTGGAAACGAGTCCGACTTACTGCCAAGCATCCGAACACAGCTCTTGCTTTGTAAGTACAGAGATTGGATGGCCCTGAGAAGGGACCCCCTCACTCCATACTCCCGCAGCACCTCCCACAGTACCCGATCTCTCAGGGTACCCAATCATACGCCTTCTCCAAGTCCACAAAACACATGTAGACTGGATGGGCATACCGCTAAGCCCTCTCCAGGTTCCTTGTGAGAGTGAAGAGCTGGTTGGTTGTTCCACAACCAGGACGGAACCCGCATTGTTCCTCTTCAATCAGAGGTTCAACTATCGGCTGAACCCTCCTTTCCAGCACCCTGGAGTAGACTTTCCCAGGAAGGCTGAGTAGTGTGATGCCCCTGTAGCTGGCACACACTCTGTGATTCTCCTTTTTAAATATGGGGACCACCACCCCAGTTTGCCACTTGCACTGTCCCAGACCTAAATGCAATGTTGAAGAGACATCTCATCCAAGACAGTTCCTCCACACCCAGAGCCTTCGGCATTTCTGGATGGATTTCATCAACCCCCGGCTTTTCCACTGTGGACTTGTTTGACTACCTCAGTGATTTCCACCAGGGAAATTGATGAAAATCCTCCATCGGATTCCAGCTCTGCCCCTACTATAGAGGGTGCTCCGGTCTGATGCAGGAGTTCCTGAAAGTGTTCCTTCCATCGCTGGATTACATCCTCAGTTGAGGTCAACAGAGTCTCATCCTTACTGTAGACAGCTTGGATGGTTACCTATTTTGATCTCCCGAGGTGCCTCACGGTCCGCCACAAGCACCTTGGTGCCAACTGAAAGTCCTTCTCCATGGTTGTTCCGAACTCCTCCCACACCTGCTGCTTTGCCTCCCCCACAGCAGAGGCTGCTGCCCTTCGAGCCTGCCGGTACCTTGCAACTGCCTCTGGAGATAACATATCCCAGAAGGACTCCTCCTTCAGTCAGATGACTTCCCTGACCACCGGTGTCCACCACGGTGTTCGAGGGTTGCCACCCTTTGAGGCACCTAAGACCTTCAGCCTACAGCTCCCCACTGCAGCTTCAGCAGTGGAAGCTTTGAACATTGCCCATTCTGGTTCAGTGCCCCCAACCTCCACAGGGATGCTAGAAAAGCTCTGCTGGAGGTGTGAGTTGAAGATTTGCCAGACAGTGGGCTCTCCAAACAGTCTCAGTTCACCCACACTACTCCTTTGGGCTGACCAGGTCTGTCCAAAGTCCTCCCCCACCCTCTGATCCAACTCACCACCAGATGGTGATCAGTTGACAGCTCTGCTCCTCTCTTCACCTGATGTCCAGAACACATGACCTCAGATCAGATGATACAATCACAAAATTGATCATCGATCTTCAGCCTAGGGTGCTCTGGTACCATGTACACTTACGAGCAACCTTATGTTCAAACATAGTGTTTGTTATGGACAGTCAGTGACTAGCACAGAAGTCCAATAACAAACGACCATTCGGGTTTAGATCAGGGAGGCCGTTCCTCCCAATCACACCTCTCCAGATGTTTCTGTCATTGCCCACGTGTGCGTTGAAGTGGGGGGGGCCCTCTCATCTACCGGTAAACTCCAATGTAGTGGCGCCGGGGACTCGTGAGTATCCCCACACCTGCCCGGCACCTCATACTCTGGGCAACTCCAGAACCACTCTCCTTGATTGGAGTTGGACCTCATGAAAGCAATTTTTGCTTTTTACGATGCGTTTCTGTCACAAAATTAAAGTTACGGTGGATGGTTGAGAAACTTTAATAAATTAATTATATTTTGTGTGCTCATTTAAGCAGTTTTAATAATTAAAAAAAATTTAGGGTGGCCGTTTAAACAACCTTAATAAAAGTTTTTTTTTTAATTCAATTTAGGGGGGGTCATTTAAGAATTTTAATTAAAAAAATTTAATTTAGCCTGGTTGTTTAAGCAACTTTAACAAAAGTTTTTTTTTTAATTAAATTTGGGGTTGTCATTTAAGCAACTTTAGGAAAAAAAATAGGGTGGTTTAAGCAATTTTAATTTTAAAAAATTAGTTTAGGGTGATCATTTAAGCAAATGTAAATGCAGTCTGCGTGTGGTGTTGGTGTGTAATTTGTTTGTCGTCTGTGTGCTGATTAGTTGCTGACATGTTGCTGGTGTTCCACAGCATCCTGCCGTCGAAGCAGACCCACGTGCTGCGCATGTACATGGGCGCCTTCAGCATCATGGACACGTTCAGGGGTCGCTTCAGGAAACAGGAGTGAAGAGACGCTGATGGATCTCTGAAAAGCTTAAAGTCGGACTTGGCTCCGAGTCCAAAGTAAAAGTTTTTTAAAATCCTCTTTCCTCTCAGGCCGTTGATTTTAAGTGACTTTAGTTTTGTGTAACCTTGAAAACGGTGAAGAGGGTGATGATTCTGTTCATCATGTGACCACTACTTTGTGTAGTTGCTGCCGTGGCAACAGACGCTTCATTTCATGTATTCTTGAAATTTTTTTTTTGGGGGGGGGGGGGAATTTTCCTCAAGGACATTGTGGCTGATGTTTCCTGTAAACGGTGAGTCTGACTGTTGCCAGCAGGTGGGTTTTTACAGCAACCTGATAAAACTCCATAAAAAAAATTATCAGCCGATATGACAAAGGAATGTAACTGATATTTAAACATGAACGTGATTATAAATTATATGAATATAACCAGCGTACATCACGCTGTCTTCACTCGGCCTGACAAGTTGCTGTGTTGCATCGCTCAGTATGTCCATAAGATACAGTCTATTTTGGCCCCGCCTAGCTGGCGGTGTAGCCCCCACTTGTCACCCACTCTGATTGAAAATGAACGGCAGCTGGTCGCGTTGCTGCTTTCTCTGGAAGCTAATGTGGGCAAGAGGTGATGGGCTTGTAGCCATGCTTGACGCACTGTAAGCAATGCAGTCGGAGTGCCCTTTACTGGACAAACTGTGTAATGGTGCCATTTCCAAAAGCCAAAGTGTTTTTTTTTTCTGCACTGTTTATTTGGTAAAATAAAAGTTTTCATATCAGCAATAATAATGCCAATACAGATATGTTCATGACAGGCTGATATGGGCCGCAGCCACGCTGTGGCCACGCCCTTCAGTGTATGTCGTCATTGTTTGTACTGCACTCACGGCCTCTGCCCCCTGTACTCTTCCGTCTGATATGCATGCAGCTGTTACACATCTGGACCATCTGAATCCTGATCCAGACCGCCTGGATCAAACCGACTGTGTGCCAGAACACTGAGCGTGTTTGAGGCAGTGACACAAGTATTCAATTTCCTCAAACATTCACACAACTCAACCCTAGTCTTTTTTTCTTTTTTTTTTAAGCACCTCGCATTGTCTCGTCTGTGGGCTGGCAGACTTTCTTTAGTTTCCCAGATGACAGATAACAAACATTAGCAGTACGTGTGGCTAACTGGTTGATGGACAGCAGGCGTGTTCTGTCACATATGAGGGGGCGTGGCCACCATGGTTCAGGTTCAGACAGTTAAAAACACATCTTGTGTCTCTGTCCTTCCTCACTGTCTGTGCTGCTGTCTGTTGGTTTGTCCGTTTTGTACACCTGGCTCACATGTTGCGATTCATTACCTTATTCCAGTACTGTTGTCCAACAAAAGCAGTGGATGTGAAGAACAGGAATTAAAAGCCGATGTTCTAAACTGTTTCTGACTCATCTTTTGACATCAACCCACATGTTTAGTGAAAATAATACTTTTATTATATTATATAAAACACTCGCCGAGTAACTTTTTGCTGAGTTTTTTAGGGCGTGGTTCGTTCCATTTATGTCTAAAGATGGGCCTGCACCATAAGCTGGTGCATGTACGTGCACTTCCAGGAGTGCTGAAATTTGTAAAGCAAAGCGATCCATACACATGGCTTTTTGAACAGAATCCATGTGCGCGTTCCTCTGTGCTGAATGCTTTTCTTTTGACCTGACACCACGTGGAAGCACACATGGACAACCTCAGATCTTCTCCCAGGCATCAGTGCTCTGTGATCCCTAAAGGAAAAGCCTGAAAACCCACCGACTGAAAATGGCGGGAAAAGTGCACGTTACTGTTCATGTCAAAGAAACCTACGCATTCCAGTGTCGTCCTCAGCCAGGAGTCGGTTCTAGACAAGGATGGGACGAATCTGGGCACTGGAACACTGTGCTGGTCCTTTGTCGGTTTGAGGACTCAACAGAACTGTTTTCATGTCAGAAAAGGTTGATGGGGATCCTGTGCCAGTGAAACCCACACTTCATGACCAGATCCTGTCCAGGATGGAACAACTGCCCAACTTCAAGCTCTCAGGTAATCTAAAAAATATCCAAATGCTCCTAAAGTGATGGTTTTAGCTTGTATCTCAGGTCGCCCGAATCAGTTACTGGAGGGCAGCAGTCCTGACCTTGAGGATACTAAATGAAGTTTCTGAGGTGCTATTTTGCCCCATTCTTCCTGCAAGCATGTCTTAAGGTGTCCAACAGTACGGGGTTATCACTGTTGGATTCTCCACACTTTATCGGGGACAGATCGGGACTCCAGGCAGGCCAGTCTAGTATCCGTACCAGGTTGTTGTGACTCAGTCTAACAACAGAAGAATTACTCACACGCGTGGCATCAATATACAAATGGTTGAAGGAGCCAGACGGACGAGCAGAGATATGTTGCAGCTGGTTTAATCGTTGACACACCTGGACAGGCATAGATGTGTGTACAGCGCCACACACTGGTGTGGAGTCGTCGTGGCCCTTTTATATCCTAATAATTACAACTCCTCCCTTCTATTCCACTGAATACGACTCTAAAACATCAGTTGACATTTAAAATAACTATAATGAAACCTTTAAATAGCTAAAAACACTAAAACCAAGCTTCTGGACAAGGTTAACATAAGGCTACTTTTTTGCACAGTAAAGTTTAAAGTGGCATTTATGAAAGTAACTATTGTAGTGCCTGACAAAGATTTTCCAATGTAATCTCTTGCTGATGTGGTTATATCAGCTATTGATGACTGACAGTTCTTCATGCAGTGCCGTTTGAGGGATCAGAGATCATGAGTGTTGAGCCTAGGCTTGCACCTTGCCTTTTACTCACTGAAATTCCTCCAGATTCCTTGAATTGTTTAATATTTTACACTGTAGAGGGAGAAATATGCAAATCCGTTCTAGTCATTCCTTGAGGAACATTGATTTTAAACAATTTTTCTTGCGTTTGTTGAGTAACAGCAGATCATCTGTCCATCTTTGCTCCTCAGACTCAGCCTTTCATGGACACAGCTTTTATACCCAATCATGATTATAATCATCTCTTTGAAATAAGGTGATTTATTTTAATCTTATCATGAGTCCTAAATTGTCCGTCCCAAGACTTTTGGAATGTTTCAGTCCTTAAACGCTGGAATGGATGAACAAATGAAATAAAGTTAGGCAGAAAAAACATGAATTATTTTGGGTTCATGCAGTGAAATAGAGGTTGTAGTTTTGGTCCTTTCATTGGGGGGACTTTGGTTTGTCAGTCTGCTGACCGTCCACAGTGGAGCCATGGTGCCACCTGCTGGACGCACTGTAAATGACACCTGACTGTCAGACTCCCGCTGCACATTTGATTTATTTCCCATCGGCCCCTGCCCGGCTGCCCCGCTGTTGATTGGTTGGTTGTTCACGGTGATTGGAGCAGTGGACCTCAGTTCAACGTGTAGGTGTCTGTCCTCCTGTGTCCTTCACAGAAAAGTCTCAGACACAGGACAGCAACAGAGACACGGCTGTCCCTCCAACCAATCAGCAGCGGCTTTTGTTGATCGGCTCCGCCCCTTACTTTAAAGTGCGGGCAAACTTGCACGTGAGGACCACGCCTCTAACACACCTGAACTCGTGTGTGTGTGTGTGTGTGTGTGTGTGTGTGTGTGTGTGTGTGTGTGTGTGTGTGTGTGTGTGTGTGTGTGTGTGTGTGTGTGTGTGTGTGTGTGTGTGTGTGTGTGTCTCTCTCTCTCTGTACCTGTCTGTGTCTCAGCCTTTGACTGCTGATATTAAAATATTGTCGAGGTAAAAACACTCGTTTTGTGATTCTAAACACTTTGTGTCTGTTCAGTCTGCAGCTGTCACTCAAACGTGTTGCCTGTTTGTTTGTTGGTTGTTTGTTTGTTGTTTGTTGTCCTGTGCATGTGATAAAATGATCTGTCTGAGATGCGTTTCTTCGTGTTGGACACTAGATGGCGGATTGTATATTTAACAGACATTGTTCTTGTACTGTATTTTGGTTCCATAAAAGTGTATTTACTATTATTATTAGTTCTATTTTTGTCCAACCAATTCTAAAAATTTAATGCATTAGTATTTCTGCATTTTTACATAAAATTATGTTCTATGAAAAAAAAAGCTCCACAGAATAAACAACAATAAAGTATCCCCCCCCCCCCCCCAAAAAAAAAAATCTACTGCTGTTTGTAGTGTAAACTGTGAGTATGATGGGTTTTTTAAAAATCCTTTTTTGTTATTTTTAACATTGTGACAAGTCCCTCTCAAGATGGCAGCCGGAGAGACACTTTACTGTCTGTGTCAGTCAGTCACGATGTCCACGCTAGTCTTTATTTATTCCTATGGACTGGACTTTGAAAATAACAGGATGAAAGTGTTTGTGTAAAGACCACCGACTGTTTATGTCCTGGACAAAGTCTGTGTGACATCACCTGTAGGTTTTTAATGGAGACCCACAACAGATGACATGAAGCTCGTGTCTCTGCGTTGCCATGTTGGAAGCACTGACTTTGCCTATGTCATGACAAATCCATAAATGGATAAAGGGGCGGAGCTTGGATGAAACCAGCTAAGCTAACAGCCTAACCTCACTTCAGGTGTTTTTGTGGACTGCACAGTGATTCTTGTAACAATTTACTTTGTTGTGGACATTAAAAATTATGAGCCACTTATTTTCTCAGTAATCATACATTATAATAAAGTTCTATCTAATCTAATAAAGTGGACCTAATGGACAAAGCTACAGACAGCTGCTAAATGTGCTAATACTGTTAGCATGCAACATTAGCTAAGACAAGAATTTCACTCTGCATGAATATTACAGCAGAGATGTCTTACATGAGCCGTTAAGACACTTTACGTATATTATTCCAGCTGTTTGGAATAAAATACTACAAAAGGACAGACAGCAGCTAGCAGCTGTATCGAGTGGACTCTGAGCTAAAGATGCTAAGAGAGGCAGAGACACTGTCACTCAAAGTGACCACCCACAATTGGACCAAACGGAGCCGTCAGTTTTGCACCGACTCTTCCTGGTCGCGCTTCTCCAAAATCGGATAAACTTTTTCCACTAGGTGCGCCAGCTCCCGGCGTAGTTTTCCGCTGCAGTGAACCCCCCTTACAGCAAAACGTGTTTTCACTTCTCCGTAGACTTTGAGAATAACGTATGTGAAAGTAACGGTACGCAAACAAAAAAATAATGACAAAATAAAGAGCATTAGCCAGGTGCTGCTAAACAAAAATAGTCACTGCCTTAATGCTACAGGAAGTGTGTATTGGCTAAAAAAATGAAAAATAAAATAATGTATGTCAATGATTCAGTGCTTTCTGGGTCGTGGTTTTTTTTCGGTGTGCTGTTGCTTATGTCTGTAAAACAAGCATCCAATCACACAGCTGACTCCGCCCTATTGGAGTTAATTGACAGGTAATCCTATTCTGCGGAAATAAATATCCAGCGGTGAAAAAACTTCAGAAAAAGAAATACGGCTGCAAATAAATAAAAAGTCCTCTGCAGTAAAGTATTTGCTTTCAAAAATCAGCAAGATGAAGTATTTCATCATAATGTGCAGGTTCTCGTCCCTCCTGGTTCTCTCTGTGTGGAGGATGGTTCTCCCTGAGTGCTCCGGTTCCTCCCACTTCCACAGACATGCAGCTTCAGTGACGTGGAAACTTTAAACTGACTGTAAGTGTGGCTTTCTCTGTTTACACGTGTGCCTGTGACTACACACACACACACACACACACACACACACCAGGTCACAGCATCCCAGCCCTCCTGTCCTACCTGAGCCGATGGGCCAGTCAGAGATAGTGGGAGTGGCCTGCTGTGTGAGGATGGATGGGTTGTGATTCTCAGCAAACAGACCACACACACGGTCGAGTGTCACAACACGGACCTCATTACAGGAACCATCTGTGACCGGGACCTCATCACAGGAACCGTCTGTGACCAGGACCTCAACACAGGAACCGTCTGTGACCGGGACCTCAACACAGGAACCGTCTGTGACCAGGACCTCATCACAGGAACCGTCTGTGACCGGGACCTCAACACAGGAAACGTCTGTGACCAGGACCTCATCACAGGAACCGTCTGTGACCAGGACCTCAACACAGGAACCGTCTGTGACCGGGACCTCAACACAGGAACCGTCTGTGACCAGGACCTCAACACAGGAACCGTTTGTGTCACAGGAACCTTGTTACAGGAACTGTCTGTGACCAGGACCTCAACACAGGAAACGTCTGAGACCAGGACCTCAACACAGGAACCGTCTGTGTCACAGGAACCTTGTTACAGGAACCGTCTGTGACCAGGACCTCATCACAGGAACCGTCTGTGTCACAGGAACCTTGTTACAGGAACCGTCTGTGACCAGGACCTCATCACAGGAACCGTCTGTGACCGGGACCTCAACACAGGAACCGTCTGTGTCACAGGAACCTTGTTACAGGAACTGTCTGTGACCAGGACCTCAACACAGGAAACGTCTGAGACCAGGACCTCAACACAGGAACCGTCTGTGTCACAGGAACCGTCTGTGACCAGGACCTCATCACAGGAACCGTCTGTGACCAGGACCTCAACACAGGAACCGTCTGTGACCGGGACCTCAACACAGGAAACGTCTGTGACCGGGACCTCAACACAGGAACCGTCTGAGACCAGGACCTCATCACAGGAACCGTCTGTGACCAGGACCTCAACACAGGAAACGTCTGAGACCAGGACCTCAACACAGGAACCGTCTGTGACCAGGACCTCATCACAGGAACCGTCTGTGACCGGGACCTCAACACAGGAAACGTCTGTGACCGGGACCTCAACACAGGAACCGTCTGTGTCACAGGAACCTTGTTACAGGAACCGTCTGTGACCAGGACCTCATCACAGGAACTGTCTGTGACCGGGACCTCAACACAGGAACCGTCTGTGTCACAGGAACCTTGTTACAGGAACCGTCTGTGACCAGGACCTCAACACAGGAAACGTCTGTGACCGGGACCTCAACACAGGAACCGTCTGTGTCACAGGAACCTTGTTACAGGAACTGTCTGTGACCAAGACCTCATCACAGGAACTGTCTGTGACCGGGACCTCAACACAGGAACCGTCTGTGTCACAGGAACCTTGTTACAGGAACTGTCTGTGACCAAGACCTCATCACAGGAACTGTCTGTGACCGGGACCTCAACACAGGAACCGTCTGTGTCACAGGAACCTTGTTACAGGAACCGTCTGTGACCTGAACCTCATCACAGGAACCGTCTGTGACCAGGACCTCAACACAGGAAACGTCTGTGGCCAGGACCTCATCACAGGAACCGTCTGTGACCTGGACCTCAACACAGGAACCGTCTGTGACCGGGACCTCAACACAGGAACCGTCTGTGACCGGGACCTCATCACAGGAACCGTCTGTGACCAGGACCTTTTCACAGGAACTGTGTGTGACCAGGACCTTTTTACAGGAACCGTCTGTGACCGGAACCTCATCACAGGAACCGTCTGTGACCGGGACCTCAACACAGGAAACGTCTGAGACCAGGACCTCAACACAGGAACCGTCTGTGTCACAGGAACCTTGTTACAGGAACCGTCTGTGACCAGGACCTCATCACAGGAACCGTCTGTGACCAGGACCTCAACACAGGAAACGTCTGTGACCGGGACCTCAACACAGGAACCGTCTGTGACCGGGACCTCAACACAGGAACCGTCTGTGTCACAGGAACCTTGTTACAGGAACCGTCTGTGACCAGGACCTCATCACAGGAACCGTCTGTGCCCGGGACCTCAACACAGGAACCGTCTGTGTCACAGGAACCTTGTTACAGGAACCGTCTGTGACCAGGACCTCAACACAGGAAACGTCTGTGACCGGGACCTCAACACAGGAACCGTCTGTGTCACAGGAACCTTGTTCCAGGAACTGTCTGTGACCAAGACCTCATCACAGGAACCGTCTGTGACCTGAACCTCATCACAGGAACCGTCTGTGACCAGGACCTCAACACAGGAAACGTCTGTGACCAGGACCTCATCACAGGAACCGTCTGTGACCTGGACCTCAACACAGGAACCGTCTGTGACCGGGACCTCAACACAGGAACCGTCTGTGACCGGGACCTCATCACAGGAACCGTCTGTGACCAGGACCTTTTCACAGGAACTGTGTGTGACCAGGACCTTTTTACAGGAACCGTCTGTGACCGGAACCTCATCACTGGAACCGTGTGTCAAAACACGGTCCTCCTCACAGGAACCGTCTGTGACTTGAACCTCGTCACAGGAACCGTCTGTGACCAGGACCTCGTCACAGGAACCGTCTGTGACCAGGGCCTCGTCACAGGAACCGTCTGTGACCAGGACCTCGTCACAGGAACCGTCTGTGACCAGGACCTCATCACAGGAACCGTCTGTGACCTGAACCTCATCACAGG
Organism: Thalassophryne amazonica; assembly: GCF_902500255.1. Taxonomy (NCBI): domain Eukaryota; kingdom Metazoa; phylum Chordata; class Actinopteri; order Batrachoidiformes; family Batrachoididae; genus Thalassophryne; species Thalassophryne amazonica. Next base: position 98,145,861 of record NC_047114.1, read on the forward strand.
AACCGTCTGTGTCACAGGAACCTTGTTACAGGAACTGTCTGTGACCTGGACCTCGTCGCAGGAACTGTCTGTAGCTGGAAGCATGCCAGTGAGACGGGGCCATGTGGCGCCACAGAACACCTTCCTGGACACCATCATCCGAACGTTCGAGGCTCAGAGTGAGTTGACAAATGTTTTCTTCCGGATGTGCTGATGTTTGATCCACTTGGTAAACTTTTTGTTCAAAGTGACTAAAGTCAGTCTTCAAGATCATTTTTTTCTTGTTTGTTAGAGATCAGATCAGTGTTTGCAGTTATAAATGTGTTCTGACATTATATCCACAAAATAACAGAATCAACACAAACTGCTTCCTTTAAAGAAGATTTTTATTCCAGCACCTATATTACAGCCAAAAACGAAGAAATGTTTCAATATTTACAGCAAAAACAGCTAATTTCAGCAATGACCTTCTTCCAAAAAGGGTCAAATAAAGAGAACATTAATCTATTTTCTACTTTATCATCCTCAGTAATGATTTATATTTTTACATGTGTGCATTTTTATCCTGTATAATTTGTACAGCAGATATCAGAGAACATTAAAATTGTCAGAATTACTACAGCTGTGCTCTGACATTCTCTTTGTTTATCCTGAAACATTTTTTTTTTTTTTTTTTTTTTTTTTTTGCTGACAGACAATTTATAATTATCAGTTACCATCTGTCAATTTCCTTTCATCACCTTTTATTAATGTGTTCCACATCTGATCAGCACCACGGACAGCTCTGAACACACACCCTCGCACTCTTACTTTTTGTGGTTTTACAAATTGTGGATCATAACTGCAGTTTATATAACACTTGTGGGAGAATACTCATAATTTATATATTTCCAATAACAATATGTTTGGGGGGGGGGGGTCTTACTTGAAAGAAAAACATTTGGGGGGGGAGGGGGGACTCCTTGTCAAAGTCCTTTTAGAGGTTCTTAAACAAACTTCACACAAACTGTGGTGCTTTTCAATCAATCAATTCAATCAATCAATTTTTTTATATAGCGCCAAATCACAACAAACAGTTGCCCCAAGGCGCTTTATATTGTAAGGCAAGGCCATACAATAATTATGTAAAACCCCAACGGCCAAAACGACCCCCTGTGAGCAAGCACTTGGCTACAGTGGGAAGGAAAAACTCCCTTTTAACAGGAAGAAACCTCCAGCAGAACCAGGCTCAGGGAGGGGCAGTCTTCTGCTGGGACTGGTTGGGGCTGAGGGAGAGAACCAGGAAAAAGACATGCTGTGGAGGGGAGCAGAGATCGATCACTAATGATTAAATGCAGAGTGGTGCATACAGAGCAAAAAGAGAAAGAAACAGTGCATCATGGGAACCCCCCAGCAGTCTACGTCTATAGCAGCATAACTAAGGGATGGTTCAGGGTCACCTGATCCAGCCCTAACTATAAGCTTTAGCAAAAAGGAAAGTTTTAAGCCTAATCTTAAAAGTAGAGAGGGTGTCTGTCTCCCTGATCTGAATTGGGAGCTGGTTCCACAGGAGAGGAGCCTGAAAGCTGAAGGCTCTGCCTCCCATTCTACTCTTACAAACCCTAGGAACTACAAGTAAGCCTGCAGTCTGAGAGCGAAGCGCTCTATTGGGGTGATATGGTACTACGAGGTCCCTAAGATAAGATGGGACCTGATTATTCAAAACCTTATAAGTAAGAAGAAGAATTTTAAATTCTATTCTAGAATTAACAGGAAGCCAATGAAGAGAGGCCAATATGGGTGAGATATGCTCTCTCCTTCTAGTCCCTGTCAGTACTCTAGCTGCAGCATTTTGAATTAACTGAAGGCTTTTTAGGGAACTTTTAGGACAACCTGATAATAATGAATTACAATAGTCCAGCCTAGAGGAAATAAATGCATGAATTAGTTTTTCAGCATCACTCTGAGACAAGACCTTTCTGATTTTAGAGATATTGCGTAAATGCAAAAAAGCAGTCCTACATATTTGTTTAATATGCGCTTTGAATGACATATCCTGATCAAAAATGACTCCAAGATTTCTCACAGTATTACTAGAGGTCAGGGTAATGCCATCCAGAGTAAGGATCTGGCCAGACACCATGTTTCTAAGACTTGTGGGGCCAAGTACAATAACTTCAGTTTTATCTGAGTTTAAAAGCAGGAAATTAGAGGTCATCCATGTCTTTATGTCTGTAAGACAATCCTGCAGTTTAGCTAATTGGTGTGTGTCCTCTGGCTTCATGGATAGATAAAGCTGGGTATCATCTGCGTAACAATGAAAATTTAAGCAATACCGTCTAATAATACTGCCTAAGGGAAGCATGTATAAAGTGAATAAAATTGGTCCTAGCACAGAACCTTGTGGAACTCCATAATTAACTTTAGTCTGTGAAGAAGATTCCCCATTTACATGAACAAACTGTAATCTATTAGACAAATATGATTCAAACCACCGCAGCGCAGTGCCTTTAATACCTATGGCATGCTCTAATCTCTGTAATAAAATTTTATGGTCAACAGTATCAAAAGCAGCACTGAGGTCTAACAGAACAAGCACAGAGATGAGTCCACTGTCCGAGGCCATAAGAAGATCATTTGTAACCTTCACTAATGCTGTTTCTGTACTATGATGAATTCTAAAACCTGACTGAAACTCTTCAAATAGACCATTCCTCTGCAGATGATCAGTTAGCTGTTTTACAACTACCCTTTCAAGAATTTTTGAGAGAAAAGGAAGGTTGGAGATTGGCCTATAATTAGCTAAGATAGCTGGGTCAAGTGATGGCTTTTTAAGTAATGGTTTAATTACTGCCACCTTAAAAGCCTGTGGTACATAGCCAACTACTAAAGATAGATTGATCATATTTAAGATCGAAGCATTAAATAATGGTAGGGCTTCCTTGAGCAGCCTGGCAGGAATGGGGTCTAATAGACATGTTGATGGTTTGGATGAAGTAACTAATGAAAATATCCACTAACTAACCGTAATTGTAATATAGATCACTAAAGAATCTGACTATTTTATCCTCAGCAGAGCACAGAAAAAAGGGACAGAAGTCAAGATTCCTGGTAGAAGACCTGTAGAAGGTTCCTCCTAATTTCAAAGTATCTTAGTTTCCTCAGAAAGAAGAGTTGTGACTGAGCCGTCTTAAATACAAGAGTGTTTTCTTTCCAGGTTAAATTGTTGTCCAGAAAGACACAAAGATATTTATAGGATTTAACGACCTTGACCTGTTGACCCCTAATAATAAAATCAATAATGAATTCTTTTGTCTTTCCCATATTAAGTTTTAAAATGTTTAAATCACACCAGTTGGTGAACATTTCCACCTCTCATTGGAAGGTGAATCATCGAACAGAAACCACCAACTATAACTACAACAGCTTGAGGTGTAGGTCTGGAAGAACACAGTGCTTTGATTACTGTCTCAGCACTTTGAGGGTCACTAGACCGTAGATGGTGTGTCACCTGCTCACAGAGACCTCCGGGTCCACTATCAGCTGCCTGTACTATGAAGTGCTTCTGCTTCCTCCTGTCCTTTCCCGTCACTGCCTTGTAGATCTGTTAAAAGCACCCACTGTGACATTTTGGCCATGTGGTGGGGTTCTCTGCATGATGCAGCACCTCAGGCACGTCAGTGTGGAGGACGCCAGTAACTGGAGAAGGCTAAGGAGATGTCCATGTTTCATCTGACTGCAGCAGATAAACGGCTACTTTTGAAAGGTTGGGATGGACTGAGTGGTTGCCATCCAGGATCCAAGGTGGTTGCCACATGGCAATATAAGGAGTCTTGAAGTGGAACAGGTGGCTCTGTGAGATAGAGCCGGACTAGGAATTCATGGAATGGGATTCAATTCTAAGTGTGTTCTTCTGGCTAGCTGCCTGTGTCCTTGGACAAGACTTGCATCATCCCTGTCCACCCAACTGGAAATGGTCTTGGCTCAGTTGGATCATATCACTTGCAATAGACTGGCATCCTGTGCAGAAAGAGTTGTAGACTGAAAACCTTCATGCTGCAGTGTGCAGCAGTAAGCAGTGACCTGATGGGCCTTGGGGATTCAAGAGGACATACTTCAGGGAGCAGTAGAAGGAATGCTTATGTGATCTCCAACACAGCTGCTGGAGTTTGGTGATAAATTTGATAAACATAACTCTTGTGTCTTATGCTCTTCACTGGCTTTCTGTCCACACGAGAGCAGACGTTAAGGTTCTGTTTGGACTTTTGGTCCTCTGAAGTGAGGACCACAAACATCACATGCTGCAGTTCTTGCCTTGTTTGTAGGATTTGAATGTAGTGAAGCACATCTTGGTTGGTTTGCAAATGCAGTTGATGTGTTTGTGTGGCTGAGTTTCAGCTCCTCGTTCTTTCTTCTCTCAATTCCTGCTCTGTCTTCCACCCTCCCTTTTCTTCCACAGAACGAAGATTCATCATCGCCAATGCCCAGGTTAAGAACTGTGCCATCATCTTCTGCAATGATGCCTTCTGTGAACTGTGCGGTTACAGTCGAGCTGAGGTGATGCAGAAGCCCTCGACCTGCAGCTTCCTGTATGGACCCCTAACCAAAAGGCCAGCAGTCGCCCAGATGGCCAAAGCATTGCTGGGGGGTGAGGAGAGGAAGGTGGAGATTTCCCTCTACACCAAAGACGGTATGCCTTAGTAACCTTTAGTATTATGCACACACAGCCTCCTTTGGTGGTGAGCAGTGTAGTTCATGTAATAAATGAATTATTAGCTTCAGCGATGCATAAAGAAAGTGAAAGTGTCATTTACTTATATATAAAAAATAGTTGTGTGTGGAAGTGTGTATGTCCACCTGTCTAAATGATGACTGGTCTGTTGCTTAGGAACAGTAACTGCGACAAAAGATTCATTATCAAAAGAGGAGCAGGAAAGGCAGAGAATGTACAAAAACGTATGGACCCCCTTCCTTCCTTCCTTTCTTCCTTCTTTCCTTTCTTCCTTCCTTTGTCCAAATACTTAGCAAACAGCAGCTAATCTTAAATAGGTAAAAGTATTGACCAGTCAAGATCAAAGTTCATTGATCAGGATTGCAGGTGCCTTTCATCTCACTCAGTTCCATCTTTGATGCTATTCATGGCTTTAATCAGTGTATTTAAACCATTGGTTGCCTGGATGTGTGCATGTGGGTGGGTGTGTCCGCCTTCCCAAACACTGCTCACTGTTATGATTCGGACGCGGTCGGAGCACCGACCCAGCGTTTGAAAGGACCCAGCATAAAATAAGCAGAGCACGGTTCAAAAGATAACAGAATTTAATAAACATAACAGTGTGCAGTGCTAAACAACCAAAAAGTCCGCGGTCTGGTGAGGTGGAAACACGGCGCGCTCTCAACAGCGCAAACGGTCCGGAGCCACAGCAGTTCGGACCCAGGGACCCCGCCGACACCCCCCAGGTGGCCGCGACAAACCAAGTCTGTGAAGAAAGAAAACATGAGGTGAGTCCAACTCCACACAGAGAGACACAACTCAAAGGTGCACACAATCAGCAAACACTTCCTGGCTTAAATCTATACATCAGCTTCTTACCCTGCAGGCACAGAACAACTCAGTTCAAATCTCCACTGCAGCAGAAGCTGATTAGACAATTAGCATAACGTGACAGCTCACTAACACAAGGTGTGAGGGACACCAAATCCACTGTCATTACTTCATAAAAGTCACCAAAAACCGAATTACCTCAGGAAGTGTGCTGAAGAGCGTGAGACCTCACCCAATCCTCCTTCACAGACTGTGGCGTCAAACCTGGAGCGGTCTCTGCGTCCGTGATGGTGAGATTGTTCTCCTGACGTCGATCTCACACGTCTGCTCACAAGGTCGAGTCTCTGGCAATCACACACTGTGCATTCAAGGTTTAAATGCAGCAATCTCTGATCAAGACAAAATACACCACAGCTGTGAGTCCTGATGACCTGCACGTGAAAACAAGCCTCAGGTGTTCAGGGTGAGGTCCTAATGCTCAGCCACTCAGTCCTGAATGCATACCACCTGGTGGGAGAAACAGAAAACAAAACCCAAGCCAGCCAAACACCCCAGCACATAACATTTTCTGTCTGGTGTGTGTCTGCAGGTGTGTGTTTCCACTGTCTGATCCACGTGGTTCCCGTGAAGAATGAGGACGGCTCTGTCATTATGTTCATTCTCAACTTTGAGCTTCCAAATGATCCCAAACCAACCAACAGTTCTCCAGCCAGAGAACTCAACCGCATGTTACGCATCCCCTGGCTCACACTGGGTAAGTTTGATCTGCATCAGTTCAGAAATGTGTATGAAAGTGCAGACTTTCATGAATTAATTATGTTTCCTTTGATGATTTGTTGTAGTTCTGGAGACAAACACAGAGGGTCTTTTGTTAGAACTTGTTACAAATGAACTTTTATTATTATATTGTGTGTTTCTCCATTCAAATACCTTTCATTGACCTCTAATGTGTTTGACGTGACTCCAAAGCACAATGTGAGGAACGTATCTGATCGCTTGCCCCTGCTTGGGAAATAGACACCATGTTTCTAAGATTTGTGGGGCCAAGTACAATAAAAGCAGGAAATTAGAGGTCATCCATGTCTTTATGTCTGTAAGACAATCCTGCAGTTTAGCTAATTGGTGTGTGTCCTCTGGCTTCATGGATAGATAAAGCTGGGTATCATCTGCGCAACAATGAAAATTTAAGCAATACCGTCTAATAATACTGCCTAAGGGAAACATGTATAAAGTGAATAAAATTGGTCCTAGCACAGAACCTTGTGGAACTCCATAATTAACCTTAGTCTGTGAAGAAGATTCCCCATTTACATGAACAAATTGTAATCTATTAGATAAATATGATTCAAACCACCGCAGCGCAGTGCCTTTAATACCTATGGCATGCTCTGATCTCTGTAATAAAAGTTTATGGTCAACAGTATCAAAAGCAGCACTGAGGTCTAACAGAACAAGCACAGAGATGAGTCCACTGTCTGAAGCCATAAGAAGATCATTTGTAACCTTCACTAATGCTGTTTCTGTACTATGATGAATTCTAAAACCTGACTGAAACTCTTCAAATAGACCATTCCTCTGCAGATGATCAGTTAGCTGTTTTACAACTACCCTTTCAAGAATTTTTGAGAGAAAAGGAAGGTTGGAGATTGGCCTATAATTAGCTAAGATAGCTGGGTCAAGTGATGGCTTTTTAAGTAATGGTTTAATTACTGCCACCTTAAAAGCCTGTGGTACATAGCCAACTAATAAAGATAGATTGATCATATTTAAGATCGAAGCATTAATTAATGGTAGGGCTTCCTTGAGCAGCCTGGTAGGAATGGGGTCTAATAGACATGTTGATGGTTTGGATGAAGTAACTAATGAAAATAACTCAGACAGAACAATCTGAGAGAAAGAGTCTAACCAAATACCGGCATCACTGAAAGCAGCCATAGATAACGATACGTCTTTGGGATGGTTATGAGTAATTTTTTCTCTAATAGTTAAAATTTTATTAGCAAAGAAAGTCATGAAGTCATTACTAGTTAAAGTTAAAAGAATACTCGGCTCAATAGAGCTCTGACTCTTTGTCAGCCAAGCTACAGTGCTGAAATGAAACCTGGGGTTGTTCTTATTTTCTTCAATTAGTGATGAGTAGTAAGATGCCCTAGCTTTACGGAGGGCTTTTTTATAGAGCAACAGACTCTTTTTCCAGGCTAAGTGAAGATCTTCTAAATTAGTGAGACGCCATTTCCTCTCCAACTTACAGGTTATCTGCTTTAAGCTGTGAGTTTGTGAGTTATACCACGGAGTCAAGTACTTCTGATTTAAAGCTCTCTTTTTCAGAGGAGCTACAGCATCCAAAGTTGGCTTCAATGAGGATGTAAAACTATTGACGAGATACTCTATCTCCCTTACAGAGTTTAGGTAGCTACTCTGCACTGTGTTGGTATATGGCATTAGAGAACATAAAGAAGGAATCATATCCTTAAACCTAGTTACAGCGCTTTCTGAAAGACTTCTAGTGTAATGAAACTTATTCCCCACTGCTGGGTAGTCCATCAGAGTAAATGTAAATGTTATTAAGAAATGATCAGACAGAAGGGAGTTTTCAGGGAATACTGTTAAGTCTTCAATTTCCATACCATAAGTCAGAACAAGATCTAAGATATGATTAAAGTGGTGGGTGGACTCATTTACATTTTGAGCAAAGCCAATTGAGTCTAATAATAGATTAAATGCAGTGTTGAGGCTGTCATTCTCAGCATCTGTGTGGATGTTAAAATCGCCCACTATAATTATCTGAGCTAAGCACTAAGTCAGACAAAAGGTCTGAAAATTCACAGAGAAACTCACAGTAATGACCAGGTGGACGATAGATAATAACAAATAAAACTGGTTTTTGGGACTTCCAATTTGGATGGACAAGACAAAGAGTCAAGCTTTCAAATGAATTAAAGCTCTGTCTGGGTTTTTGATTAATTAATAAGCTGGAATGGAAGATTGCTGCTAATCCTCCTCCTCGGCCCGTGCTACGAGCATTCTGACAGTTAGTGTGACTCGGGGGTGTTGACTCATTTAAACTAACATATTCATCCTGCTGTAACCAGGTTTCTGTAAGGCAGAATAAATCAATATGTTGATCAATTATTATATCATTTACTAACAGGGACTTAGAAGAGAGAGACCTAATGTTTAATAGACCACATTTAACTGTTTTAGTCTGTGGTGCAGTTGAAGGTGCTATATTATTTTTTCTTTTTGAATTTTTATGCTTAAATAGATTTTTGCTGGTTATTGGTAGTCTGGGAGCAGGCACCGTCTCTACGGGGATGGGGTAATGAGGGGATGGCAGGGGGAGAGAAGCTGCAGAGAGGTGTGTAAGACTACAACTCTGCTTCCTGGTCCCAACCCTGGATAGTCACGGTTTGGAGGATTTAAGAAAATTGGCCAGATTTCTAGAAATGAGAGCTGCTCCATCCAAAGTGGGATGGATGCCGTCTCTCCTAACAAGACCAGGTTTTCCCCAGAAGCTTTGCCAATTATCTACGAAGCCCACCTCATTTTTTGGACACCACTCAGACAGCCAGCAATTCAAGGAGAACATGCGGCTGTTACGGAATCAAATATCTTCACTTGGAGCCAAGCAGCAGTCATTTGAGTAAAATAATAGGTTTGTCACCAGAATCCAAATTTGTCAATTCATTTGAGAAAACACTATGTTCTAAACATAAATCCTTTGATTTCATAATTCCTGTTTATTAGATTTGACACCTAAATGGATCCCCTACAAAACAGTGCTAGTAATTTGTTTCAGTTTTATTGCTGGAACTTCTGGGAAATTCACATAATCAGTGATGTGGATATCCCCCAAAATATTGTAGTCTCCGTAGTAGCATACTCACAGAGAGGCAACACTAGGTGCAGGAATGATACCAATATATTTCACTAGAGTGTCTTTGTCTCAACCATGATATAGAAATTGGAAGTGATATATTTATTTTTAGTGCCTCAAGAATGACAATTTGTGCCAAATGTAGTCTCCGTAGAGCCTTGTAGTCTCCGTAGTAGTAGCTCTAAACTGGAATCACTTATAAACCTATGATGGAGGTTTTACAGCAGAAATTTTGGTCCAGTCTTTTGACTCACATTATAGGACACAGAAATAACACCATTTCCAATGCTTTGGTGTGTAACTTTTTGGAATAAAAGAGTTCTTCACAAACCTAATGTAGTCTCCGTAGTACCTGTTTTTATTCACAAGGATCAAGCACTCAGTCTGTCACCGAAAAAAATGTAAATGGTATTTGCTCATGAAAAAAAACTATTAAGCATTATACTGAATTTCATTTTTTGCCGAAAGTGAAACACTAGTGGTACACCTGATTGTGCAAATACCGATTAGCACCAACGAGAACAAAGAATATGTGATTCTCCAGCAGTCCACCAAAGTCTACACAGTCTCTTTACTGTGGCTCTTCAGCCAAATCCGACAGATGAGACAGAGCCAGCTGCATGAGACTTTATAGGTCCTGGACTGGCTGCATGATGCCGGCAGAATGACAACATGCCAGTATGACTGAGGGTTTTGTTGTGGATTGGTCTCCTGAAGTCCTCGGTCTGGTTGTCAGGGATTGTACAGCTGGAATCTAGAGATCTTTTTATTTGCTGCATCATGTCTGTGGTCCAGCCAGTGACTTCCTGGATGCTTCTTGTCTGAATGATGGTGATGAGGCACCAAAAATAATCCCAACATAATTTACTCAAAGTGCTTCACACAGTCAAGTCAGGTCTGGGACCGTGTGCTGGTGGTACTGAAGAGTGCTGGAGGCGCGGTGGCCTGGAGGTTTTTTTTTATTTTTTTTTATTTTGTGTGTGTGTGTGTGTGTGTGTGTGTGTGTGTGTGTGTGTGTGTGTGTGTGTGTGTGTGTGTGTGTGTGTGTGTGTGTGTGTGTGTGTGTGTGTGTGTGTATACCCTCACAGGTTGTCAGCCAGTCTGCTCGGATTGCCGTTCACTACTTCAAAGGCTGGTTCCTCATCGACATGGTGGCAGCCATTCCGTTTGACCTCCTCATCTACCGCTCAGGAGAGGAGACGCTGAGGGGAGGTGCAGAAGGAGAGGTAGGAGCAGAGTGTGCATGTTATGATTTCTTATTGTCAGACGTTCATGACTTTCTTTGTGGATCTGCTCTGACCAGTGAACTGAGCTCACATTTGTTCTTTCACTTTGCCGTTCACACAGTCACAGTCTGGCTGTTTTTCTCACAGACCACCACCCTGATTGGTCTAGTGAAGACGGCTCGGTTGCTGCGATTGGTCCGTGTAGCCAGGACGTTGGACCGCTACTCGGAGTACGGCGCTGCTGTCCTCTTCCTTCTCATGTGCACCTTTGCCCTCATTGCTCACTGGCTGGCCTGCATCTGGTACATTGTCTTCACTGACCTGCTTTCATTTCTTCCTCAGGTGCAGCTTCAGATGTTCTCTCAAACAGTTATGAACAGATAATGATGCTGTCGCTCCACGATGAGGCTTTGAAAAGCACATCACAGACTGACAGCAGCGTGACACAAGTGCACTGTCCATTTCCAGCAGATCATCCATCTCCATCTCACCCTGTCCCGTGTCGTCCTCTGTCACACCAACCACCTGCATGTCCTCCCTCAGCACATCCATAAACCTCCTCTTTGGTCTCCCTCTTCTCCTCCTGCCTGGTGGCTCCATCCTCAGCATCCTTCTCCCTATATACGCTGGGTCCCTCCTCTGCACATGTCCAAACCATCTCAATCTCGCCTCTCTGACTTTGTCTCCAAACCGTCCCACCTGAGCTGTCTCTCTGATATGTTCATTCCTAATCTTGTCCATTCTTGTCACTCCCAAAGACAATCTCAACAGCTTCAGCTCTGCCTCTTGTCTTTTTGTTAGTGCCACCGTCTCTAATCTATCCAACATAGTTGGTATCAGCAACCTCGGCGTCATTATTGACAAAGATTTTAAATTTGACAAGCAGGTAAACACCGTTGTCAAATCTGGATTTTATCAATTGCGTCTTTTATCCAAAGTTAAACCTTTTTTATCTTTTAATGCCTTTGAAGTCGTGCACGCTTTTGGGTCCTCTCGTTTAGACTACTGTAATGCACTTTTTATCGGCATCAGCCAAAATGCACTTTCTCGCTTACAGTTGGTCCAGAATTCTGCTGCGCGTCTCTTAACTGGGAGCAGAAGGCGAAAGCACATCACTCCAGTTCTGGCGTCTCTGCACTGGCTTCCAGTTCGTTTTAGAGTTGATTTTAAGATTTTATTGTTTGTTTTTAAAGCTTTGAATGGACTGGCCCCCAACGTACATTTCGGACCTCATCCAAATTTATCAGCCTCCCCGTGTTTTGCGGTCTGAGGGCCAGTTCCAGCTTGTGGTGCCTGTGACGAGACTTAAAACCAGGGGAGATAGGGCTTTTTCTGTGATGGGCCCTCAGCTGTGGAATGATTTGCCCTTAATATCCGAACAGCCCCCACTGTAGAGTGTTTTAAGTCTCGTCTAAAGACCCATTTTATGCTTTGGTTTTTAGCACCGCGTGAGTGTGTGGTCCTCTGTGTGTTTTTTTTTTTGTGTGTGTACAGCACTTTGGAAACTGTGTTTGTGAAATGTGCTATATAAATAAAGGGTATGGTATGGTATGGTATGATCTCACTACTGTCTTGTAAACTTTCCCCTTCACTCTTGCTGATATTCTTCGGTCACAAATCACTCCTGCCACCTTTCTCCACCCACTCCACCCTGCCCGCACTCTTCTTCACCTCTCTACCACACTCTCCATTACTTTGAACAGTTGACCCCAAATATTTAAACTCATCTACTTTCACCACTTCTACTCCTTGTAACTGCACTATTCCACTGGGCTCCATCTCATTCACACACATGTACTCAGTCTTACGCCTACTGACTTTCATTCCCCTTCTCTCCACAGCATATCTCCACCTCTCCATGCTAGACTCAACCTGCTCTCTACTCTCACTACAGATCATAATGTCATCTGCAAACATCATAGTCCATGGAGACTCCTGTCTGAGCTTGTCTGTCAACCTGTCCATCACCATTGCAAACAAAAAAGGACTCAGATCCAATCCTTGATGTACTCCTATGGTCTTCTACCTTACATGCATCTGTCATTCCTACTGTACATCTCACTGCTGTCACACTATCCTTGTACATATCCTGCACCACCACATCTGTAGTGCTGTTTCTCTGCATGAAACCATATTGCTGCTCACAGATCTTCACCTGTTTAACTTCATGCTGTGGCTGATCATCATTATGCCTCTGTAGTTACTGCAGCTCTGCACATCATTCTTGTTCTTAAAAATCATAACCAGCACACTCAGGCGTCTTCTCAGTTTCCAAGTTTTTATTTAACAATCTGCTTAGAAATGATGAGAGACGATGATGACGATGATGATGATGCAGTGTTGTATAAAGTACCGGAAAATCACACTTAAGTAAAGTACAGATACCCATTAAAAAAAGACTTTGGTAGAAGTTCAAGTCACCAATTGAAATGCTACTCAAGTAAAAGTCTTAAAGTATCTAGTATTTGTTGTACTTAAGTATGACAAATAATGTACAACTAAATGTACTCAAGTATTGAAAGTAAAAGTACAAGTAAATGTTAATAATCAAAAATGGACTGATTTTTTTTATTTTTTATATTACAGTTTATCTAGGCTTGTAAATGACTGGTAGTATTAGTCAGAATACTGAAAATTGTGCACATCACACAAAAACACTTCAGAAAAAAGGTTTCAAAACCTAAACGAGAGTAGGCTACTCACGAGGTGTTCAGGAAACAGTTATTTATTTCTATATGTATTTATTTATTTTCATTGTTACATGGTTTTATCTTTTCTGTTGTGTTTTGTTTCATTAGGTTTTTTTTGTCTCTCTAAAACTGTATTGTAACATTATTAATCTATTATTATTGACTATTGTCTATTATGTAGACTATTATTGTTTTTGCTATTATTAATATATGAATAAAAATACATTTAAAAAATTACAATTGACTCTTATGACAATGAATGCTGAGTCATTAATTATACAGAAAACAAATCAACACAAACGTGCTGATGCGAACAGCTTAATGCTAACTTTAACATTGAAAACGCCATAGCATCGGTCCCGTTTTTAAGTTATAAAATACATCTATCAACTGTTTCAGAAGACCGTAACAGGTCAGTTTAACATAAAAATATTAAATATTACTCACAGACATATGCTCTTCAGGGTTTTAGTGGGAAAAAATTAGGATGAAGCGAAATAAATTAACCCACGAATCGTAGATCGAAGCACTGCTTCAACCTGCGAATCACTGCTCGATTGGTTCAAGGTTCAAAGCAAAGCCACTCTACAGAAAACTTGATTACAGACCTGCAGCGGGTCTGTAATCAATGTAGAGAAATTATCATTTTCCTGACAAACACCCCCCAAGTGCGCAAGTGCAAAAAAGCCTATCGGATATGGCTCATGACAAATCGGCCTGACTTCGTTGCAGTCACTAGTAATCAGTGGTGTCTCTGGGTGAAAACACGACTTTTTTGTGTGTGTTTTGTTTTTTGTTGTTGTTTTTTTTTTTTTTGTAACGAGTAACGGCATGACGCATAGAAAATATATCGGAGTAGAAGTATGCAAAAAAGGTCGGAAATGTAGTGAAGTAAAAGTGAAAGTAAGGGGAATTTAAGTCTCCCAAAACGTACTTAAGTGCAGTAGTGAAGTATTTTACTTCGTTACTATACAACACTGCGATGATGATGATGACGATCATGATGATGGTGATGATGATGACGATGATGATGATGATGATGACATATCGTACATAGAATGAATTTGTCCTCTACGTTTTACCCGACACTGTCCAGCCACTCGGAGCAGTGTGCAGCCACAGTCCGGCGTCCGGGGACCAGCTCCTGATGTAGCGACGCTGCCTTGCTCAGGGGCAGAGAAAACAATTGCAAACTCAAAATCTGATTGGCTAGACATCATTACAATCACAGACCTCTCAAGCTGAGATACACTCAAGGAGTTATTTTCCACCAAATCATATCTTGCAGGTCATTTTGGTGGAATGTCAGCGATAATAATGAGAGTTGTGACACATATTGAGTCTCATGCTTATTATTATTATTTTGCCTCAGTGCAGAAGTCCTTTCTGGCCCTAATGGCCCCCATGTCTTTGATTAAGTCAGAATTTCAGCTTGGGACTCTGGCAAGGACGGTCGCATTCCTCCACTCTCCTCTCCTCCTTTCTGTTCTCTGTTCTGACCTTCAAAGTCCCAGCTTCACCAGACTGTGAATTCTTCAAATTAAGATTTGGATTAACCATGGAATTGATCAGCTGGTCTCTCAACGCTATTGACACCACTTTTTCAACAAGGAAATCAGGGTTGGGGGGACCCTGCGTGCCCCAATGGAACCTACCCAGCGGGCTATGCTCTTGACGCTTGAGGGAAAGTCCATAAATTTGGACTCTAGATGGTCAGAGGTGCAATAAATGGAATTCTGTATCTCTCCATCTAACAACATGGCAGCCTTATCGGCTCCTGAAGCCCAAATACCCTGCTGTTCCCCCAGAAGGATCTACGGAATTGGTGAAGGAATTCGGCTCCCCCTTCTCATGTTTGCTACCCCCCCCCCCCCCCCGCCCCCCAGGCTGCTGTTGCTTAGCAATGTCACACTTTAACACACACACTGTCAGAAACAGACAGAAAACTTAACTCATCTGCACACGGCGCATGTCTCCCTCCATCCATCCATATTACACCCCCAGTGTCTCTCTACTCCCCTCACCCTGGCTTTCCTCGAAGGCAGCTGGTTTTTACTGCTGCAGCCTCAACTCCACAAGCTGGGCGGTGAGGGCCCCTCCTGCATGCAGCCTTCACCCACTTTACCTCAATTCAGATGACAGGACTGCTTCAAGTTTAGTACACATAAACAATGTCAAATGTATATGTGTTGTCTTAATTCTGATGTGTGCCATATTACAGTAAACTAGTAATAATTGTGGATTAATTGCTGTATCTTGTCTGAGATATTGGATTGTAAACATAATTTGTTGTTGTTGCACTCATGTAATGACAATGACAATAAATCTCATCTCATCTCAAGTATCATTTTTTCAAGCCTTATCAGCCTTATCGGCTCCTGAAGCCCAAATACCCTGCTGTTACCCCAGAAGGATCTATGGCATTGGTGAAGGAATTCGGCTCCCCCTTCTCATCTAGCAACCCCCCCCCCCCCCCCCCCCCACCCAGTCTGCTGTTGCCGAGCAATGTCCTGAAGTCTGAATTGCTGCCTCTCTTTTGTTGAGCAGTTGTGGGTATGCATTGGTGCCGTGGAGCTGTCCATGTCTGTGGGCATCGGCTGGCTGGACACTCTGGCCGAGCAGCTGGGGACACCATACAATCACTCTGTCAGTGGTTCCGGTCCTTCCATTCACGATAAATACGTCACGGCGCTCTATTTCACCTTCAGCAGTCTGACCAGCGTCGGCTTCGGAAACATCTCCCCAAACACCAACGCGGAGAAGATCTTCTCCATCTGCATCATGCTTGTTGGCGGTAAGTTTCACCAAAAAACACCCCTTCAGATAAGTGGGGAGCAAACAAATACTCATTTTGTGAGCCCATCGGGAGAATGTGCAGGTTTAAAATCTGACACGGTTTCAAGAGTAGAGAAGCTTGAATCTTCAACTGGACTGGGTTGCTTGATGCGAGAACATTTCGCTTCAAATCGCAGATGCTTCCTCAGCTAAATTCTTGCTCTGACTTCTGTCTTGACTCTTGTAGAGAAGAACAAACAGAAGCCACAAAAGCTGGAATTTTAAACCTAACCAGACCCCTCCTACCGAGAGGCAGACTGCTATAGGCTAGTGTCTAAACAATAGCTCTAATTAGCACCTATTATGCTGTAGTTAGCACTCTCCTAATGACAGGGCAGCTATCCCTCCTAATGAGGGGACGGACGCCTCTCCTGACGGCTCCCCTGACGACTCTCCTGATCAAATCAAATCAAATCAATTTTATTTATATAGCGCCAAATCACAACAAACAGTTGCCCCAAGGCGCTTTATATTGTAAGGCAAAGCCATACAATAATTACGGAAAACCCCAACGGTCAAAACGACCCCCTGTGAGCAAGCACTTGGCAACAGTGGGAAGGAAAAACTCCCTTTTAACAGGAAGAAACCTCCAGCAGAACCAGGCTCAGGGAGGGGCAGTCTTCTGCTGAGACTGGTTTGGGGCTGAGGGAAAGAACCGGGAAAAAGACATGCTGTGGAGGGGAGCAGAGAGCAATCACTAATGATTAAATGCAGAGTGGTGCATACAGAGCAAAAAGAGAAAGAAACACTCATTGCATTATGGGAACCCCCCCAGCAGTCTAAGTCTATAGCAGCATAACTAAGGGATGGTTCAGGGTCACCTGATCCAGCCCTAACTATAAGCTTTAGCAAAAAGGAAAGTGACCAGGACCTCACACAGGAACCGTCTGTGACCAGGACCTCAACACAGGAACCGTCTGTGACCGGGACCTCAACACAGGAACGTCTGTGACCGGGACCTCAACACAGGAACCGTCTGAGACCAGGACCTCATCACAGGAACCGTCTGTGACCAGGACCTCAACAGGAACGTCTGAGACCAGGACTCAACACAGGAACCGTCTGTGACCAGGACCTCATCACAGGAACCGTCTGTGACCGGGACCTCAACACAGGAAACGTCTGTGACGGACTCAACACAGGAACCGTCTGTGTCACAGGAACCTTGTTACAGGAAACCGTCTGTGACCAGGACCTCATCACAGGAACTGTCTGTGACCGGGACCTCAACACAGGAACGTCTGTCACAGGAACCTTGTACAGAACCGTCTGTGACCAGGACCTCAACACAGGAAACGTCTGTGACCGGGACCTCAACACAGGAACCGTCTGTGTCACAGGAACCTTGTTACAGGAACTGTCTGTGACCAAGACCTCATCACAGGAATGTCTGTGACCGGGACCTCAACACAGGAACGTCTGTGTCACAGGAACCTTGTTACGGACTGTCTGTGACCAAGACCTCATCACAGGAACTGTCTGTGACCGGGACCTCAACACAGGAACCGTCTGTGTCACAGGAACCTTGACAGGAACGTCTGTGAACCTGAACTCATCACAGGAACCGTCTGTGACCAGGACCTCAACAGGAAACGTCTGTGGCCAGGACCTAACAGAACCGTCTGTGACCTGACCTCAACACAGGAACCGTCTGTGACCGGGACTCAACACAGGAACCGTCTGTGACGGGACCTCATCACAGGAACCGTCTGTGACCAGGACCTTTCACAGGAACTGTGTGTGACCAGGACTTTTTACAGGAACCGTCTGTGACCGGAACCTCATCACAGGAACCGTCTGTGACGGGACCTCAACACAGGAAACGTCTGAGACCAGGACCTCAACACGGAACCGTCTGTGTCACGGAACCTTGTTACAGGAACCGTCTGTGACCAGGACCTCATCACAGGACACCTCTGTGACCAGGACCTCTAACACAGGAAAGTCTGTGACCGGGACCTCAAAACACAGGAAACCGTCTGTGACCGGGACCTCAACACAGGAACCGTCTGTGTCACAGGAACCTTGTTACAGGAACCGTCTGTGACCGGACCTCATCACAGGAACCGTCTGTGCCCGGGACCTCAACACAGGAACCGTCTGTGTCACAGGAAACCTTGTTACAGGAACCGTCTGTGACCAGGACCTCACACAGGAACGTCTGTGACCGGGACCCTCAACACAGGAACCGTCGTGGCACCAGGAACCTTGTTCCAGGAACGTCTGTGACCAGACCTCATCACAGGAAAACCGCTGTGACCTGACCTCACAGGAACCGTCTGTGACCAGGACCTCAACACAGGAAAGTCTGTGACCAGGACCTCATCACAGGAACCGTCTGTGACCTGGACCTCAACACAGGAACCGTCTGTGACCGGGACCTCAACACAGGAACCGTCTGTGACCGGGACCTCATCACAGGAACCGTCTGTGACCAGGACCTTTTCACAGGAACTGTGTGTGACCAGGACCTTTTTACAGGAACCGTCTGTGACCGGAACCTCATCACTGGAACCGTGTGTCAAAACACGGTCCTCCTCACAGGAACCGTCTGTGACTTGAACCTCGTCACAGGAACCGTCTGTGACCAGGACCTCGTCACAGGAACCGTCTGTGACCAGGGCCTCGTCACAGGAACCGTCTGTGACCAGGACCTCGTCACAGGAACCGTCTGTGACCAGGACCTCATCACAGGAACCGTCTGTGACCTGAACCTCATCACAGGAACCGTCTGTGTCACAGGAACCTTGTTACAGGAACTGTCTGTGACCTGGACCTCGTCGCAGGAACTGTCTGTAGCTGGAAGCATGCCAGTGAGACGGGGCCATGTGGCGCCACAGAACACCTTCCTGGACACCATCACGAACGTTCGAGGCTCAGAGTGAGTTGACAAATGTTTTCTTCCGGATGTGCTGATGTTTGATCCACTTGGTAAACTTTTTGTTCAAAGTGACTAAAGTCAGTCTTCAAGATCATTTTTTTCTTGTTTGTTAGAGATCAGATCAGTGTTTGCAGTTATAAATGTGTTCTGACATTATATCCACAAAATAACAGAATCAACACAAACTGCTTCCTTTAAAGAAGATTTTTATTCCAGCACCTATATTACAGCCAAAAACGAAGAAATGTTTCAATATTTACAGCAAAAACAGCTAATTTCAGCAATGACCTTCTTCCAAAAAGGGTCAAATAAAGAGAACATTAATCTATTTTCTACTTTATCATCCTCAGTAATGATTTATATTTTTACATGTGTGCATTTTTATCCTGTATAATTTGTACAGCAGATATCAGAGAACATTAAAATTGTCAGAATTACTACAGCTGTGCTCTGACATTCTCTTTGTTTATCCTGAAACTTTTTTTTTTTTTTTTTTTTTTTTTTTGCTGACAGACAATTTATAATTATCAGTTACCATCTGTCAATTTCCTTTCATCACCTTTTATTAATGTGTTCCACATCTGATCAGCACCACGGACAGCTCTGAACACACACCCTCGCACTCTTACTTTTTGTGGTTTTACAAATTGTGGATCATAACTGCAGTTTTATAACACTTGTGGGAGAATACTCATAATTTTATATTTCCAATAACAATATGTTTGGGGGGGGGGGTCTTACTTGAAAGAAAAACATTTGGGGGGGAGGGGGGACTCCTTGTCAAAGTCCTTTTAGAGGTTCTTAAACAAACTTCACACAAACTGTGGTGCTTTTCAATCAATCAATTCAATCAATCAATTTTTTATATAGCGCCAAATCACAACAAACAGTTGCCCCAAGGCGCTTTATATTGTAAGGCAAGGCCATACAATAATTATGTAAAACCCCAACGGCCAAAACGACCCCCTGTGAGCAAGCACTTGGCTACAGTGGGAAGGAAAACTCCCTTTTAACAGGAAGAAACCTCCAGCAGAACCAGGCTCAGGGAGGGGCAGTCTTCTGCTGGGACTGGTTGGGGAGGGAGAGAACCAGGAAAAAGACATGCTGTGGAGGGGAGCAGAGATCGATCACTAATGATTAAATGCAGAGTGGTGCATACAGAGCAAAAAGAGAAAGAAACAGTGCATCATGGGAACCCCCCAGCAGTCTACGTCTATAGCAGCATAACTAAGGGATGGTTCAGGGTCACCTGATCCAGCCCTAACTATAAGCTTTAGCAAAAAGGAAAGTTTTAAGCCTAATCTTAAAAGTAGAGAGGGTGTCTGTCTCCCTGATCTGAATTGGGAGCTGGTTCCACAGGAGAGGAGCCTGAAAGCTGAAGGCTCTGCCTCCCATTCTACTCTTACAAACCCTAGGAACTACAAGTAAGCCTGCAGTCTGAGAGCGAAGCGCTCTATTGGGGTGATATGGTACTACGAGGTCCCTAAGATAAGATGGGACCTGATTATTCAAAACCTTATAAGTAAGAAGAAGAATTTTAAATTCTATTCTAGAATTAACAGGAAGCCAATGAAGAGAGGCCAATATGGTGAGATATGCTCTCTCCTTCTAGTCCCTGTCAGTACTCTAGCTGCAGCATTTTGAATTAACTGAAGGCTTTTAGGGAACTTTTAGGACAACCTGATAATAATGAATTACAATAGTCCAGCCTAGAGGAAATAAATGCATGAATTAGTTTTTCAGCATCACTCTGAGACAAGACCTTTCTGATTTTAGAGATATTGCGTAAATGCAAAAAAGCAGTCCTACATATTTGTTTAATATGCGCTTTGAATGACATATCCTGATCAAAAATGACTCCAAGATTTCTCACAGTATTACTAGAGGTCAGGGTAATGCCATCCAGAGTAAGGATCTGGCCAGACACCATGTTTCTAAGACTTGTGGGGCCAAGTACAATAACTTCAGTTTTATCTGAGTTTAAAAGCAGGAAATTAGAGGTCATCCATGTCTTTATGTCTGTAAGACAATCCTGCAGTTTAGCTAATTGGTGTGTGTCCTCTGGCTTCATGGATAGATAAAGCTGGGTATCATCTGCGTAACAATGAAAATTTAAGCAATACCGTCTAATAATACTGCCTAAGGGAAGCATGTATAAAGTGAATAAAATTGGTCCTAGCACAGAACCTTGTGGAACTCCATAATTAACTTTAGTCTGTGAAGAAGATTCCCCATTTACATGAACAAACTGTAATCTATTAGACAAATATGATTCAAACCACCGCGCGCAGTGCCTTTAATACCTATGGCATGCTCTAATCTCTGTAATAAAATTTTATGGTCAACAGTATCAAAAGCAGCACTGAGGTCTAACAGAACAAGCACAGAGATGAGTCCACTGTCCGAGGCCATAAGAAGATCATTTGTAACCTTCACTAATGCTGTTTCTGTACTATGATGAATTCTAAAACCTGACTGAAACTCTTCAAATAGACCATTCCTCTGCAGATGATCAGTTAGCTGTTTTACAACTACCCTTTCAAGAATTTTTGAGAGAAAAGGAAGGTTGGAGATTGGCCTATAATTAGCTAAGATAGCTGGGTCAAGTGATGGCTTTTTAAGTAATGGTTTAATTACTGCCACCTTAAAAGCCTGTGGTACATAGCCAACTACTAAAGATAGATTGATCATATTTAAGATCGAAGCATTAAATAATGGTAGGGCTTCCTTGAGCAGCCTGGCAGGAATGGGGTCTAATAGACATGTTGATGGTTTGGATGAAGTAACTAATGAAATATCCTAACTAACCGTAATTGTAATATAGATCACTAAAGAATCTGACTATTTTATCCTCAGCAGAGCACAGAAAAAAGGGACAGAAGTCAAGATTCCTGGTAGAAGACCTGTAGAAGGTTCCTCCTAATTTCAAAGTATCTTAGTTTCCTCAGAAAGAAGAGTTGTGACTGAGCCGTCTTAAATACAAGAGTGTTTTCTTTCCAGGTTAAATTGTTGTCCAGAAAGACACAAAGATATTTATAGGATTTAACGACCTTGACCTGTTGACCCCTAATAATAAAATCAATAATGAATTCTTTTGTCTTTCCCATATTAAGTTTTAAAATGTTTAAATCACACCAGTTGGTGAACATTTCCACCTCTCATTGGAAGGTGAATCATCGAACAGAAACCACCAACTATAACTACAACAGCTTGAGGTGTAGGTCTGGAAGAACACAGTGCTTTGATTACTGTCTCAGCACTTTGAGGGTCACTAGACCGTAGATGGTGTGTCACCTGCTCACAGAGACCTCCGGGTCCACTATCAGCTGCCTGTACTATGAAGTGCTTCTGCTTCCTCCTGTCCTTTCCCGTCACTGCCTTGTAGATCTGTTAAAAGCACCCACTGTGACATTTTGGCCATGTGGTGGGGTTCTCTGCATGATGCAGCACCTCAGGCACGTCAGTGTGGAGGACGCCAGTAACTGGAGAAGGCTAAGGAGATGTCCATGTTTCATCTGACTGCAGCAGATAAACGGCTACTTTTGAAAGGTTGGGATGGACTGAGTGGTTGCCATCCAGGATCCAAGGTGGTTGCCACATGGCAATATAAGGAGTCTTGAAGTGGAACAGGTGGCTCTGTGAGATAGAGCCGGACTAGGAATTCATGGAATGGGATTCAATTCTAAGTGTGTTCTTCTGGCTAGCTGCCTGTGTCCTTGGACAAGACTTGCATCATCCCTGTCCACCCAACTGGAAATGGTCTTGGCTCAGTTGGATCATATCACTTGCAATAGACTGGCATCCTGTGCAGAAAGAGTTGTAGACTGAAAACCTTCATGCTGCAGTGTGCAGCAGTAAGCAGTGACCTGATGGGCCTTGGGGATTCAAGAGGACATACTTCAGGGAGCAGTAGAAGGAATGCTTATGTGATCTCCAACACAGCTGCTGGAGTTTGGTGATAAATTTGATAAACATAACTCTTGTGTCTTATGCTCTTCACTGGCTTTCTGTCCACACGAGAGCAGACGTTAAGGTTCTGTTTGGACTTTTGGTCCTCTGAAGTGAGGACCACAAACATCACATGCTGCAGTTCTTGCCTTGTTTGTAGGATTTGAATGTAGTGAAGCACATCTTGGTTGGTTTGCAAATGCAGTTGATGTGTTTGTGTGGCTGAGTTTCAGCTCCTCGTTCTTTCTTCTCTCAATTCCTGCTCTGTCTTCCACCCTCCCTTTTCTTCCACAGAACGAAGATTCTCATCGCCAATGCCCAGGTTAAGAACTGTGCCATCATCTTCTGCAATGATGCCTTCTGTGAACTGTGCGGTTACAGTCGAGCTGAGGTGATGCAGAAGCCCTCGACCTGCAGCTTCCTGTATGGACCCCTAACCAAAAGGCCAGCAGTCGCCCAGATGGCCAAAGCATTGCTGGGGGGTGAGGAGAGGAAGGTGGAGATTTCCCTCTACACCAAAGACGGTATGCCTTAGTAACCTTTAGTATTATGCACACACAGCCTCCTTTGGTGGTGAGCAGTGTAGTTCATGTAATAAATGAATTATTAGCTTCAGCG
The DNA here is from genome assembly GCF_902500255.1 of Thalassophryne amazonica. Classification (NCBI taxonomy): domain Eukaryota; kingdom Metazoa; phylum Chordata; class Actinopteri; order Batrachoidiformes; family Batrachoididae; genus Thalassophryne; species Thalassophryne amazonica. The sequence continues at coordinate 98,169,436 of NC_047114.1, forward strand.
ATGCATAAAGAAAGTGAAAGTGTCATTTACTTATATAAAAAATAGTTGTGTGGAAGTGTGTATGTCCACCTGTCTAAATGATGACTGGTCTGTTGCTTAGGAACAGTAACTGCGACAAAAGATTCATTATCAAAAGAGGAGCAGGAAAGGCAGAGAATGTACAAAAACGTATGGACCCCCTTCCTTCCTTCCTTTCTTCCTTCTTTCCTTTCTTCCTTCCTTTGTCCAAATACTTAGCAAACAGCAGCTAATCTTAAATAGGTAAAAGTATTGACCAGTCAAGATCAAAGTTCATTGATCAGGATTGCAGGTGCCTTTCATCTCACTCAGTTCCATCTTTGATGCTATTCATGGCTTTAATCAGTGTATTTAAACCATTGGTTGCCTGGATGTGTGCATGTGGGGGGTGTGTCCGCCTTCCCAAACACTGCTCACTGTTATGATTCGGACGCGGTCGAGCACCGACCCAGCGTTTTGAAAGGACCCAGCATAAAATAAGCAGAGCACGGTTCAAAAGATAACAGAATTTAATAAACATAACAGTGTGCAGTGCTAAACAACCAAAAAAGTCCGCGGTCTGGTGGGTGGAAACACGGCGCGCTCTCAACAGCGCAAACGGTCCGGAGCCACAGCAGTTTCGGACCCAGGGACCCCGCCGACACCCCCCAGTGTGCCGCGACAAACCAAGTCCTGTGAAGAAAGAAAAACTGAGGTTGAGTCAACGCCACACAGAGGAGACACAACTCAAAGGTGCACACAATCAGCAAACACTTTCCTGGCTTAAATCTATACATCAAGCTTCTTACCTGCAGGCACAGAACAACTCAGTTTCAAATCTCCACTGCAGCAGAAGCTGATTAGACAATTAGCATAACGTGACAGCTCACTAACACAAGGTGTGAGGGACACCAAATCCACTGGTCATTACTTCATAAAAGTCACCAAAAACCGATTTACCTCAGAAGTGTGCCTGAAGAGCGTGAGACCTCACCCAATCCTCCTTCACAGACGTGGCGTCAAACCGGAGCGGTCTCTGCGTCCGTGATGGTGAGATTGTTCTCCCTGACGTCGATCTCACACCGTCTGCTCACAAGGTCGAGTCTCTGGCAATCACACACTGTGCATTCAAGGTTTAAATGCAGCAATCTCTGATCAAGACAAATACACCACAGCTGTGAGTCCTGTATGACCTGCACGTGAAAACAAGCCTCGGGGTTCAGGGTGAGGTCCTAATGCTCCAGCCACTCAGTCCTGAATGCATACCACCTGGTGGGAGAAACAGAAAAACAAAAACCCAAGCCAGCCAAACACCCCCGACACATAACATTTTCTGTCTGGTGTGCTGTCTGCAGGTGTGTGTTTCCACTGTCTGATACAACGTGGTTCCCGTGAGAATGAGGACGGCTCTGTCATTATGTTCATTCTCAACTTTGAGCTTCCAAATGATCCCAACCCAACCAACAGTTCTCCAGCCAGAGAACTCAACCGCGATGTTACGCATCCCCTGGCTCACACTGGGTAAGTTTGATCTGGCATCAGTTCAGAAATGTTGTATGAAAGTGCAGACTTTCATGAATTAATTATGGTTCCTTTGAGATTTGTTGTAGTTCGGAGACAAACACAGAGGGTCTTTTGTTAGAACTTTGTTACAAATGAACTTTTATTGATTATATTTTGTGTGTTTCTCCATTCAAATACCTTCATTTGACCTCTAATGTGTTTGACCGTGACTCCAAAGCACAATGTGAGGAAACGTATCTGACGCTTGCCCCTGCTTGGGAAATAGACACGCTGTTTCTAAGATTTGTGGGGCCAAGTACAATAAAAGCAGAAATTAGAGGTCATCCATGTCTTTATGTCTGTAAGACAATCCTGCAGTTAGCTAATTGGTGTGTGTCCTCTGGCTTCACTGGATAGATAAAAGCTGGGTATCATCTGCGCAACATGAAAATTTAAGCAATACCGTCTAATAATACTGCCTAGGGAAACATGTATAAAGTGGAATAAAATTGGTCCTAGCACAGAACCTTGTGGAACTCCATAATTAACCTTAGTCTGTGAAGAAGATTCCCCAATTTTACATGAACAATTGTAATCTATTAGATAATATGATTCAAACCACCGCAGCGCAGTGCCTTTAATACCTATGGCATGCTCTGATCTCTGTAATAAAAGTTATGGTCAACAGTATCAAAGCAGCACTGAGGTCTAACAGAACAAGCACAGAGATGAGTCCACTGTCTGAAGCCATAAGAAGCTCATTTGTAACCTTCACTAATGCTGTTTCTGTACTATGATGAATTCTAAAACCTGACTGAAACTCTTCAAATAGACCATTCCTCTGCAGATGATCAGTTAGCTGTTTTACAACTACCCTTTCAAGAATTTTGAGGAGAAAAGGAAGGTTGGGATTGGCCTATAATTTAGCTAAGATAGCTGGGTCAAGTGATGGCTTTTTAAGTAATGGTTTATTACTGCCACCTTAAAAGCCTGTGGTACATAGCCAACTACTAAAGATAGATTGATCAATTTAAGATCGAAGCATTAATTAATGGTAGGGCTTCCTTGAGCAGCCTGGTAGGAATGGGGTCTAATAGACATGTTGATGGTTTGGATGAAGTAACTAATGAAAATAACTCAGACAGAACAATCTGAGAGAAAGAGTCTAACCAAATACCGGCATCACTGAAAGCAGCCATAGATAACGATACGTCTTTGGGATGGTTATGAGTAATTTTTTCTCTAATAGTTAAAATTTTATTAGCAAAGAAGTCATGAAGTCATTACTAGTTAAAGTTAAAAGAATACTCGGCTCAATAGAGCTCTGACTCTTTGTCAGCCAAGCTACAGTGCTGAAATGAAACCTGGGGTTGTTCTTATTTTCTTCAATTAGTGTGAGTAGTAAGATGCCCTAGCTTTACGGAGGGCTTTTTTATAGAGCAACAGACTCTTTTTCCAGGCTAAGTGAAGATCTTCTAAATTAGTGAGACGCCATTTCCTCTCCAACTTACAGGTTATCTGCTTTAAGCTGTGAGTTTGTGAGTTATACCACGGAGTCAAGTACTTCTGATTTAAAGCTCTCTTTTTCAGAGGAGCTACAGCATCCAAAGTTGGCTTCAATGAGGAGTAAAACTATTGACGAGATACTATATCCCTTACAGAGTTTTAGGTAGCTACTCTGCACTGTGTTGGTATATGGCATTAGAGAACTAAAGAAGGAATCATATCCTTAAACCTAGTTACAGCGCTTTCTGAAAGACTTCTAGTGTAATGAAACTTATTCCCCACTGCTGGGTAGTCCATCAGAGTAAATGTAAATGTTATTAAGAAATGATCAGACAGAAGGGAGTTTCAGGGAATACTGTTAAGTCTTCAATTTCCATACCATAAGTCAGAACAAGATCTAAGATATGATTAAAGTGGTGGGTGGACTCATTTACATTTGAGCAAAGCCAATTGAGTCTAATAAAGATTAAATGCAGTGTTGAGGCTGTCATTCTCAGCATCTGTGTGGATGTTAAAATCGCCCACTATAATTATCTGAGCTAAGCACTAAGTCAGACAAAAGGTCTGAAAATTCACAGAGAAACTCACAGTAATGACCAGGTGGACGATAGATAATAACAAATAAAACTGGTTTTTGGGACTTCCAATTGGATGGACAAGACAAGAGTCAAGCTTTCAAATGAATTAAAGCTCTGTCTGGGTTTTTTGATTAATTAATAAGCTGGAATGGAAGATTGCTGCTAATCCTCCTCCTCGGCCCGTGCTACGAGCATTCTGACAGTTAGTGTGACTCGGGGGTGTTGACTCATTTAAACTAACATATTCATCCTGCTGTAACCAGGTTTCTGTAAGGCAGAATAAATCAATATGTGATCAATTATTATATCATTTACTAACAGGACTTAGAAGAGAGAGACCTAATGTTTAATAGACCACATTTAACTGTTTTAGTCTGTGGTGCAGTTGAAGGTGCTATATTATTTTTCTTTTTGAATTTTTATGCTTAAATAGATTTTTGCTGGTTATTGGTAGTCTGGGAGCAGGCACCGTCTCTACGGGGATGGGGTAATGAGGGGGATGGCAGGGGGAGAGAAGCTGCAGAGAGGTGTGTAAGACTACAACTCTGCTTCCTGGTCCCAACCCTGGATAGTCACGGTTTGGAGGATTTAAGAAAATTGGCCAGATTTCTAGAAATGAGAGCTGCTCCATCCAAAGTGGGATGGATGCCGTCTCTCCTAACAAGACCAGGTTTTCCCCAGAAGCTTTGCCAATTATCTACGAAGCCCACCTCATTTTTTGGACACCACTCAGACAGCCAGCAATTCAAGGAGACATGCGGCTGTTACGGAATCAAATATCTTCACTTGGAGCCAAGCAGCAGTCATTTGAGTAAAATAATAGGTTTGTCACCAGAATCCAAATTTGTCAATTCATTTGAGAAAACACTATGTTCTAAACATAAATCCTTTGATTTCATAATTCCTGTTTATTAGATTTGACACCTAAATGGATCCCCTACAAAACAGTGCTAGTAATTTGTTTCAGTTTTATTGCTGGAACTTCTGGGAAATTCACATAATCAGTGATGTGGATATCCCCCAAAATATTGTAGTCTCCGTAGTAGCATACTCACAGAGAGGCAACCTAGGTGCAGGAATGATACCAATATATTTCACTAGAGTGTCTTTGTCTCAACCATGATATAGAAATTGGAAGTGATATATTTATTTTTAGTGCCTCAAGAATGACAATTTGTGCCAAATGTAGTCTCCGTAGAGCCTTGTAGTCTCCGTAGTAGTAGCTCTAAACTGGAATCACTTATAAACCTATGATGGAGGTTTTACAGCAGAAATTTTGGTCCAGTCTTTTGACTCACATTATAGGACACAGAAATAACACCATTTCCAATGCTTTGGTGTGTAACTTTTTGGAATAAAAGAGTTCTTCACAAACCTAATGTAGTCTCCGTAGTACCTGTTTTTATTCACAAGGATCAAGCACTCAGTCTGTCACCGAAAAAAATGTAAATGGTATTTGCTCATGAAAAAAAACTATTAAGCATTATACTGAATTTCATTTTTTGCCGAAAGTGAAAACACTAGTGGTACACCTGATTGTGCAAATACCGATTAGCACCCAACGAGAACAAAGAATATGTGATTCTCCAGCAGTCCACCAAAGTCTACACAGTCTCTTTACTGTGGCTCTTCAGCCAAATCCGACAGATGAGACAGAGCCAGCTGCATGAGACTTTATAGGTCCTGGACTGGCTGCATGATGCCGGCAGAATGACAACATGCCAGTATGACTGAGGGTTTTGTTGTGGATTGGTCTCCTGAAGTCCTCGGTCTGGTTGTCAGGGATTGTACAGCTGGAATCTAGAGATCTTTTTATTTGCTGCATCATGTCTGTGGTCCAGCCAGTGACTTCCTGGATGCTTCTTGTCTGAATGATGGTGATGAGGCACCAAAAATAATCCCAACATAATTTACTCAAAGTGCTTCACACAGTCAAGTCAGGTCTGGGACCGTGTGCTGGTGGTACTGAAGAGTGCTGGAGGCGCGGTGGCCTGGAGGTTTTTTTTTTATTTTTTTTTTATTTTGTGTGTGTGTGTGTGTGTGTGTGTGTGTGTGTGTGTGTGTGTGTGTGTGTGTGTGTGTGGTGTGTGTGTGTGTGTGTGTGTGTGTGTGTGTGTGTGTGTGTATACCCTCACAGGTTGTCAGCCAGTCTGCTCGGATTGCCGTTCACTACTTCAAAGGCTGGTTCCTCATCGACATGGTGGCAGCCATTCCGTTTGACCTCCTCATCTACCGCTCAGGAGAGGAGACGCTGAGGGGAGGTGCAGAAGGAGAGGTAGGAGCAGAGTGTGCATGTTATGATTTCTTATTGTCAGACGTTCATGACTTTCTTTGTGGATCTGCTCTGACCAGTGAACTGAGCTCACATTTGTTCTTTCACTTTGCCGTTCACACAGTCACAGTCTGGCTGTTTTTCTCACAGACCACCACCCTGATTGGTCTAGTGAAGACGGCTCGGTTGCTGCGATTGGTCCGTGTAGCCAGGACGTGGACCGCTACTCGGAGTACGGCGCTGCTGTCCTCTTCCTTCTCATGTGCACCTTTGCCCTCATTGCTCACTGGCTGGCCTGCATCTGGTACATTGTCTTCACTGACCTGCTTTCATTTCTTCCTCAGGTGCAGCTTCAGATGTTCTCTCAAACAGTTATGAACAGATAATGATGCTGTCGCTCCACGATGAGGCTTTGAAAAGCACATCACAGACTGACAGCAGCGTGACACAAGTGCACTGTCCATTTCCAGCAGATCATCCATCTCCATCTCACCCTGTCCCGTGTCGTCCTCTGTCACACCAACCACCTGCATGTCCTCCCTCAGCACATCCATAAACCTCCTCTTTGGTCTCCCTCTTCTCCTCCTGCCTGGTGGCTCCATCCTCAGCATCCTTCTCCCTATATACGCTGGGTCCCTCCTCTGCACATGTCCAAACCATCTCAATCTCGCCTCTCTGACTTTGTCTCCAAACCGTCCCACCTGAGCTGTCTCTCTGATATGTTCATTCCTAATCTTGTCCATTCTTGTCACTCCCAAAGACAATCTCAACAGCTTCAGCTCTGCCTCTTGTCTTTTTGTTAGTGCCACCGTCTCTAATCTATCCAACATAGTTGGTATCAGCAACCTCGGCGTCATTATTGACAAAGATTTTAAATTTGACAAGCAGGTAAACACCGTTGTCAAATCTGGATTTTATCAATTGCGTCTTTTATCCAAAGTTAAACCTTTTTTATCTTTTAATGCCTTTGAAGTCGTGCACGCTTTTGGGTCCTCTCGTTTAGACTACTGTAATGCACTTTTTATCGGCATCAGCCAAAATGCACTTTCTCGCTTACAGTTGGTCCAGAATTCTGCTGCGCGTCTCTTAACTGGGAGCAGAAGGCGAAAGCACATCACTCCAGTTCTGGCGTCTCTGCACTGGCTTCCAGTTCGTTTTAGAGTTGATTTTAAGATTTTATTGTTTGTTTTTAAAGCTTTGAATGGACTGGCCCCCAACGTACATTTCGGACCTCATCCAAATTTATCAGCCTCCCCGTGTTTTGCGGTCTGAGGGCCAGTTCCAGCTTGTGGTGCCTGTGACGAGACTTAAAACCAGGGGAGATAGGGCTTTTTCTGTGATGGGCCCTCAGCTGTGGAATGATTTGCCCCTTAATATCCGAACAGCCCCCACTGTAGAGTGTTTTAAGTCTCGTCTAAAGACCCATTTTTATGCTTTGGTTTTTAGCACCGCGTGAGTGTGTGGTCCTCTGTGTGTTTTTTTTTTTGTGTGTGTACAGCACTTTGGAAACTGTGTTTGTGAAATGTGCTATATAAATAAAGGGTATGGTATGGTATGGTATGATCTCACTACTGTCTTGTAAACTTTCCCCTTCACTCTTGCTGATATTCTTCGGTCACAAATCACTCCTGCCACCTTTCTCCACCCACTCCACCCTGCCCGCACTCTTCTTCACCTCTCTACCACACTCCCCCATTACTTTGAACAGTTGCCCCCAAATATTTTAAACTCATCTACTTTCACCACTTCTACTCCTTGTAACTGCACTATTCCACTGGGCTCCATCTCATTCACACACATGTACTCAGTCTTACGCCTACTGACTTTCATTCCCCTTCTCTCCACAGCATATCTCCACCTCTCCATGCTAGACTCAACCTGCTCTCTACTCTCACTACAGATCATAATGTCATCTGCAAACATCATAGTCCATGGAGACTCCTGTCTGAGCTTGTCTGTCAACCTGTCCATCACCATTGCAAACAAAAAAGGACTCAGATCCAATCCTTGATGTACTCCTATGGTCTTCTACCTTACATGCATCTGTCATTCCTACTGTACATCTCACTGCTGTCACACTATCCTTGTACATATCCTGCACCACCACATCTGTAGTGCTGTTTCTCTGCATGAAACCATATTGCTGCTCACAGATCTTCACCTGTTTAACTTCATGCTGTGGCTGATCATCATTATGCCTCTGTAGTTACTGCAGCTCTGCACATCATTCTTGTTCTTAAAAATCATAACCAGCACACTCAGGCGTCTTCTCAGTTTCCAAGTTTTTATTTAACAATCTGCTTAGAAATGATGAGAGACGATGATGACGATGATGATGATGCAGTGTTGTATAAAGTACCGGAAAATCACACTTAAGTAAAAGTACAGATACCCATTAAAAAAAGACTTTGGTAGAAGTTCAAGTCACCAATTGAAATGCTACTCAAGTAAAAGTCTTAAAGTATCTAGTATTTATTGTACTTAAGTATGACAAATAATGTACAACTAAATGTACTCAAGTATTGAAAGTAAAAGTACAAGTAAATGTTAATAATCAAAAATGGACTGATTTTTTTTATTTTTTATATTACAGTTTATCTAGGCTTGTAAATGACTGGTAGTATTAGTCAGAATACTGAAAATTGTGCACATCACACAAAAACACTTCAGAAAAAAGGTTTCAAAACCTAAACGAGAGGAAGCTACTCACGAGGTGTTCAGGAAACAGTTATTTATTTCTATATGTATTTATTTATTTTCATTGTTACATGGTTTTATCTTTTCTGTTGTGTTTTGTTTCATTAGGTTTTTTTTGTCTCTCTAAAACTGTATTGTAACATTATTAATCTATTATTATTGACTATTGTCTATTATGTAGACTATTATTGTTTTTGCTATTATTAATATATGAATAAAAATACATTTAAAAAATTACAATTTGACTCTTATGACAATGAATGCTGAGTCATTAATTATACAGAAAACAAATCAACACAAACGTGCTGATGCGAACAGCTTAATGCTAACTTTAACATTGAAAACGCCATAGCATCGGTCCCGTTTTTAAGTTATAAAATACATCTATCAACTGTTTCAGAAGACCGTAACAGGTCAGTTTAACATAAAAATATTAAATATTACTCACAGACATATGCTCTTCAGGGTTTTAGTGGGAAAAAATTAGGATGAAGCGAAATAAATTAACCCACGAATCGTAGATCGAAGCACTGCTTCAACCTGCGAATCACTGCTTCGATTGGTTCAAGGTTCAAAGCAAAGCCACTCTGCAGAAAACTTCATTACAGACCCGCTGCAGGTCTGTAATCAATGTAGAGAAATTATCATTTTCCTGACAAACACCCCCCAAGTGCGCAAGTGCAAAAAAGCCTATCGGATATGGCTCATGACAAATCGGCCTGACTTCGTTGCAGTCACTAGTAATCAGTGGTGTCTCTGGGTGAAAACACGACTTTTTTGTGTGTGTTTTGTTTTTTGTTGTTGTTTTTTTTTTTTTTTTGTAACGAGTAACGGCATGACGCATAGAAAATATATCGGAGTAGAAGTATGCAAAAAGGTCGGAAATGTAGTGAAGTAAAAGTGAAAGTAAGGTGAATTTAAGTCTCCCAAAACGTACTTAAGTGCAGTAGTGAAGTATTTTTACTTCGTTACTATACAACACTGCGATGATGATGATGACGATCATGATGATGGTGATGATGATGACGATGATGATGATGATGATGACATATCGTACATAGAATGAAATTTGTCCTCTACGTTTTACCCGACACTGTCCAGCCACTCGGAGCAGTGTGCAGCCACAGTCCGGCGTCCGGGGACCAGCTCCTGATGTAGCGACGCTGCCTTGCTCAGGGGCAGAGAAAACAATTGCAAACTCAAAATCTGATTGGCTAGACATCATTACAATCACAGACCTCTCAAGCTGAGATACACTCAAGGAGTTATTTTCCACCAAATCATATCTTGCAGGTCATTTTGGTGGAATGTCATGCGATAATAATGAGAGTGTGACAACATATTGAGTCTCATGCTTATTATTATTATTTTGCCTCAGTGCAGAAGTCCTTTCTGGCCCTAATGGCCCCCATGTCTTTGATTAAGTCAGAATTTCAGCTTGGGACTCTGGCAAGGACGGTCGCATTCCTCCACTCTCCTCTCCTCCTTTCTGTTCTCTGTTCTGACCTTCAAAGTCCCAGCTTCACCAGACTGTGAATTCTTCAAATTAAGATTTGGATTAACCATGGAATTGATCAGCTGGTCTCTCAACGCTATTGACACCACTTTTTTCAACAAGGAAATCAGGGTTGGGGGGACCCTGCGTGCCCCAATGGAACCTACCCAGCGGGCTATGCTCTTGACGCTTGAGGGAAAGTCCATAAATTTGGACTCTAGATGGTCAGAGGTGCAATAAATGGAATTCTGTATCTCTCCATCTAACAACATGGCAGCCTTATCGGCTCCTGAAGCCCAAATACCCTGCTGTTCCCCCAGAAGGATCTACGGAATTGGTGAAGGAATTCGGCTCCCCCTTCTCATGTTGCTACCCCCCCCCCCCCCCCGCCCCCCAGGCTGCTGTTGCTTAGCAATGTCACACTTTACACACACACTGTCAGAAACAGACAGAAACTTAACTCATCTGCACACGGCGCATGTCTCCCTCCATCCATCCATATTACACCCCCCGTGTCTCTCTACTCCCCTCACCCTGGCTTCCTCGAAGGCAGCATGGTTTTTACTGCTGCAGCCTTCAACTCCACAAGCTGGGCGGTGCGGGCCCCTCCTGCTGCAGCCTTCACCCACTTTACCTCAATTCAGATGACAGACTGCTTCAAGTTTAGTACACATAAACAATGTCAAATGTATATGTGTTGTCTTTAATTCTGATGTGTGCCATTATTACAGTAAACTAGTAATAATTGTGGATTAATTGCTGTATCTTGTCTGAGATAATTGGATTGTAAACATAATTTTGTTGTTGTTGCACTCATGTAATGACAATGACAATAAATCTCATCTCATCTCAAGTATCATTTTTCAAGCCTTATCAGCCTTATCGGCTCCTGAAGCCCAAATACCCTGCTGTTACCCCAGAAGGATCTATGGCATTGGTGAAGGAATTCGGCTCCCCCTTCTCATCTAGCAACCCCCCCCCCCCCCCCCCCCCCCCCCCACCAGTCTGCTGTTGCCGAGCAATGTCCTGAAGTCTGAATTGCTGCCTCTCTTTTGGTGAGCAGTTGTGGGTATGCCATTGGTGCCGTGGAGCTGTCCATGTCTGTGGGCATCGGCTGGCTGGACACTCTGGCCGAGCAGCTGGGGACACCATACAATCACTCTGTCAGTGGTTCCGGTCCTTCCATTCACGATAAATACGTCACGGCGCTCTATTTCACCTTCAGCAGTCTGACCAGCGTCGGCTTCGGAAACATCTCCCCAAACACCAACGCGGAGAAGATCTTCTCCATCTGCATCATGCTTGTTGGCGGTAAGTTTCACCAAAAACACCCCTTCAGATAAGTGGGGAGCAAACAAATACTCATTTTGTGAGCCCATCGGGAGAATGTGCAGGTTTAAAATCTGACACGGTTTCAAGAGTAGAGAAGCTTGAATCTTCAACTGGACTGGGTTGCTTGATGCGAGAACATTTCGCTTCAAATCGCAGATGCTTCCTCAGCTAAAATTCTTGCTCTGACTTCTGTCTTGACTCTTGTAGAGAAGAACAAACAGAAGCCACAAAAGCTGGAATTTTAAACCTAACCAGACCCCTCCTACCGAGAGGCAGACTGCTATAGGCTAGTGTCTAAACAATAGCTCTAATTAGCACCTATTATGCTGTAGTTAGCACTCTCCTAATGACAGGGCAGCTATCCCTCCTAATGATGGGACGGACGCCTCTCCTGACGGCTCCCCTGACGACTCTCCTGATCAAATCAAATCAAATCAATTTTATTTATATAGCGCCAAATCACAACAAACAGTTGCCCCAAGGCGCTTTATATTGTAAGGCAAAGCCATACAATAATTACGGAAAAACCCCAACGGTCAAAACGACCCCCTGTGAGCAAGCACTTGGCAACAGTGGGAAGGAAAAACTCCCTTTTAACAGGAAGAAACCTCCAGCAGAACCAGGCTCAGGGAGGGGCAGTCTTCTGCTGAGACTGGTTGGGGCTGAGGGAAAGAACCGGGAAAAAGACATGCTGTGGAGGGGAGCAGAGAGCAATCACTAATGATTAAATGCAGAGTGGTGCATACAGAGCAAAAAGAGAAAGAAACACTCATTGCATTATGGGAACCCCCCCAGCAGTCTAAGTCTATAGCAGCATAACTAAGGGATGGTTCAGGGTCACCTGATCCAGCCCTAACTATAAGCTTTAGCAAAAAGGAAAGTTTTAAGCCTAATCTTAAAAGTAGAGAGGGTGTCTGTCTCCCTGATCCGAATTGGGAGCTGGTTCCACAGGAGAGGAGCCTGAAAGCTGAAGGCTCTGCCTCCCATTCTACTCTTACAAACCCTAGGAACTACAAGTAAGCCTGCAGTCTGAGAGCGAAGCGTTCTACTGGGGTGATATGGTACTATGAGGTCCCTAAGATAAGAAGGGACCTGACTATTCAAAACCTTATAAGTAAGAAGAAGAATTTTAAATTCTATTCTAGAATTAACAGGAAGCCAATGAAGAGAGGCCAATATGGGTGAGATATGCTCTCTCCTTCTAGTCCCCGTCAGTACTCTAGCTGCAGCATTTTGAATTAACTGAAGGCTTTTCATGGAACTTTTAGGACAACCTGATAATAATGAATTACAATAGTCCAGCCTAGAGGAAATAAATGCATGAATTAGTTTTTCAGCATCACTCTGAGACAAGACCTTTCTAATTTTAGAGATATTGCGTAAATGCAAAAAAGCAGTCTTACATATTTGTTTAATATGCGCTTTGAATGACATATCCTGATCAAAAATGACTCCAAGATTTCTCACAGTATTACTAGAGGTCAGGGTAATGCCATCCAGAGTAAGGATCTGGTTAGACACCATGTTTCTAAGATTTGTGGGGCCAAGTACAATAACTTCAGTTTTACCTGAGTTTAAAAGCAGGAAATTAGAGGTCATCCATGTCCTTATGTCTGTAAGACAATCCTGCAGTTTAGCTAATTGGTGTGTGTCCTCTGGCTTCATGGATAGATAAAGCTGGGTATCATCTGCGTAACAATGAAAATTTAAGCAATGCCGTCTAATAATACTGCCTAAGGGAAGCATGTATAAAGTGAATAAAATTGGTCCTAGCACAGAACCTTGTGGAACTCCATAATTAACCTTAGTCTGTGAAGAAGATTCCCCATTTACATGAACAAATTGTAATCTATTAGATAAATATGATTCAAACCACCGCAGCGCAGTGCCTTTAATACCTATGGCATGCTCTAATCTCTGTAATAAAATTGTATGGTCAACAGTATCAAAAGCAGCACTGAGGTGTAACAGAACAAGCACAGAGATGAGTCCACTGTCTGAGGCCATAAGAAGATCATTTGTAACCTTCACTAATGCTGTTTCTGTACTATGATGAATTCTAAAACCTGACTGAAACTCTTCAAATAGACCATTCCTCTGCAGATGATCAGTTAGCTGTTTTACAACTACCCTTTCAAGAATTTTTGAGAGAAAAGGAAGGTTGGAGATTGGCCTATAATTAGCTAAGATAGCTGGGTCAAGTGATGGCTTTTTAAGTAATGGTTTAATTACTGCCACCTTAAAAGCCTGTGGTACATAGCCAACTAATAAAGATAGATTGATCATATTTAAGATCGAAGCATTAAATAATGGTAGGGCTTCCTTGAGCAGCCTGGTAGGAATGGGGTCTAATAAACATGTTGATGGTTTGGATGAAGTAACTAATGAAAATAACTCAGACAGAACAATCTGAGAGAAAGAGTCTAACCAAATACCGGCATCACTGAAAGAAGCCAAAGATAACGATACGTCTTTGGGATGGTTATGAGTAATTTTTTCCTCTAATAGTTAAAATTTTATTAGCAAAGAAAGTCATGAAGTCATTACTAGTTAAAGTTAAAGGAATACTCGGCTCAATAGAGCTCTGACTCTTTGTCAGCCTGGCTACAGTGCTGAAAAGAAACCTGGGGTTGTTCTTATTTTCTTCAATTAGTGATGAGTAGAAAGATGTCCTAGCTTTACGGAGGGCTTTTTTATAGAGCAACAGACTCTTTTTCCAGGCTAAGTGAAGATCTTCTAAATTAGTGAGATGCCATTTCCTCTCCAACTCACGGGTTATCTGCTTTAAGCTGCGAGTTTGTGAGTTATACCACGGAGTCAGGCACTTCTGATTTAAAGCTCTCTTTTTCAGAGGAGCTACAGCATCCAAAGTTGTCTTCAATGAGGATGTAAAACTATTGACGAGATACTCATAACCATCCCAAAGACGTATCGTTATCTTTGGCTGCTTTCAGTGATGCCGGTATTTGGTTAGACTCTTTCTCTCCGATTGTTCTGTCTGAGTTATTTTCATTAGTTACTTCATCCAAACCATCAACATGTTTATTAGACCCCATTCCTACCAGGCTGCTCAAGGAAGCCCTACCATTATTTAATGCTTCGATCTTAAATATGATCAATCTATCTTTGTTAGTTGGCTATGTACCACAGGCTTTTAAGGTGGCAGTAATTAAACCATTACTTAAAAAGCCATCACTTGACCCAGCTATCTTAGCTAATTATAGGCCAATCTCCAACCTTCCTTTTCTCTCAAAAATTCTTGAAAGGGTAGTTGTAAAACAGCTAACTGATCATCTGCAGAGGAATGGTCTATTTGAAGAGTTTCAGTCAGGTTTTAGAATTCATCATAGTACAGAAACAGCATTAGTGAAGGTTACAAATGATCTTCTTATGGCCTCGGACAGTGGACTCATCTCTGTGCTTGTTCTGTTAGACCTCAGTGCTGCTTTTGATACTGTTGACCATAAAATTTTATTACAGAGATTAGAGCATGCCATAGGTATTAAAGGCACTGCGCTGCGGTGGTTTGAATCATATTTGTCTAATAGATTACAATTTGTTCATGTAAATGGGGAATCTTCTTCACAGACTAAAGTTAATTATGGAGTTCCACAAGGTTCTGTGCTAGGACCAATTTTATTCACTTTATATATGCTTCCCTTAGGCAGTATTATTAGACGGTATTGCTTAAATTTTCATTGTTACGCAGATGATACCCAGCTTTATCTATCCATGAAGCCAGAGGACACACACCAATTAGCTAAACTGCAGGATTGTCTTACAGACATAAAGACATGGATGACCTCTAATTTCCTGCTTTTAAACTCAGATAAAACTGAAGTTATTGTACTTGGCCCCACAAATCTTAGAAACATGGTGTCTAACCAGATCCTTACTCTGGATGGCATTACCCTGACCTCTAGTAATACTGTGAGAAATCTTGGAGTCATTTTTGATCAGGATATGTCTTTCAAAGCGCATATTAAACAAATATGTAGGACTGCTTTTTTGCATTTACGCAATATCTCTAAAATCAGAAAGGTCTTGTCTCAGAGTGATGCTGAAAAACTAATTCATGCATTTATTTCCTCTAGGCTGGACTATTGTAATTCATTATTATCAGGTTGTCCTAAAAGTTCCCTAAATAGCCTTCAGTTAATTCAAAATGCTGCAGCTAGAGTGCTGACGGGGACTAGAAGGAGAGAGCATATCTCACCCATATTGGCCTCTCTTCATTGGCTTCCTGTTAATTCTAGAATAGAATTTAAATTCTTCTTCTTACTTATAAGGTTTTGAATAATCAGGTCCCATCTTATCTTAGGGACCTCGTAGTACCATATCACCCCAATAGAGCGCTTCGCTCTCAGACTGCAGGCTTACTTGTAGTTCCTAGGGTTTGTAAGAGTAGAATGGGAGGCAGAGCCTTCAGCTTTCAGGCTCCTCTCCTGTGGAACCAGCTCCCAATTCAGATCAGGGAGACAGACACCCTCTCTACTTTTAAGATTAGGCTTAAAACTTTCCTTTTTGCTAAAGCTTATAGTTAGGGCTGGATCAGGTGACCCTGAACCATCCCTTAGTTATGCTGCTATAGACGTAAACTGCTGGGGGGTTCCCATGATGCACTGTTTCTTTCTCTTTTTGCTCTGTATGCACCACTCTGCATTTAATCATTAGTGATCGATCTCTGCTCCCCTCCACAGCATGTCTTTTTCCTGGTTCTCTCCCTCAGCCCCAACCAGTCCCAGCAGAAGACTGCCCCTCCCTGAGCCTGGTTCTGCTGGAGGTTTCTTCCTGTTAAAAGGGAGTTTTTCCTTCCCACTGTAGCCAAGTGCTTGCTCACAGGGGGTCGTTTTGACCGTTGGGGTTTTACATCATTATTGTATGGCCTTGCCTTACAATATAAAGCGCCTTGGGGCAACTGTTTGTTGTGATTTGGCGCTATATAAAAAAAAAATTGATTGATTGATTGATTGATACTCTATCTCCCTTACAGAGTTTAGGTAGCTACTCTGCACTGTGTTGGTATATGGCATTAGGGAACATAAAGAAGGAATCATATCCTTAAACCTAGTTACAGCGCTTTCTGAAAGACTTCTAGTGTAATTAAACTTATTCCCCACTGCTGGGTAGTCCATCAGAGTAAATGTAAATGTTATTAAGAAATGATCAGACAGAAGGGAGTTTTCAGGGAATACTGTTAAGTCTTCAATTTCCATACCATAAGTCAGAACAAGATCTAAGATATGATTAAAGTGGTGGGTGGACTCATTTACATTTTGAGCAAAGCCAATTGAGTCTAATAATAGATTAAATGCAGTGTTGAGGCTGTCATTCTCAGCATCTGTGTGGATGTTAAAATTGCCCACTATAATTATCTTATCTGAGCTAAGCACTAAGTCAGACAAAAGTTCTGAAAATTCACAGAGAAACTCACAGTAACGACCAGGTGGACGATAGATAATAACAAATAAAACTGGGTTTTGGGACTTCCAATTTGGATGGACAAGACTAAGAGTCAAGCTTTCAAATGAATTAAAGCTCTGTCTGGGTTTTTGATTAATTAATAAGCTGGAATGGAAGATTGCTGCTAATCCTCCGCCTCTGCCCGTGCTACGAGCGTTCTGGCAGTTAGTGTGACTCGGGGGTGTTGACTCATTTAAACTAACATAATCATCCTGCTGTAACCAGGTTTCTGTAAGGCAGAATAAAGCAATATGTTGATCAATTATTATATCATTTACTAACAGGGACTTAGAAGAGAGAGACCTAATGTTTAATAGACCACATTTAACTGTTTTAGTCTGTGGTGCAGTTGAAGGTGCTATATTATTTTTTCTTTTTGAATTGTTATGCTTAAATAGATTTTTGCTGGTTATTGGTAGTCTGGGAGCAGGCACCGTCTCTACAGGGATGGGGTAATGAGGGGATGGCAGGGGGAGAGAAGCTGCAGAGAGGTGTGTAAGACTACAACTCTGCTTCCTGGTCCCAACCCTGGATAGTCACGGTTTGGAGGATTTAAGAAAATTGGCCAGATTTCTAGAAATGAGAGCTGCTCCATCCAAAGTGGGATGGATGCCGTCTCTCCTAACAAGACCAGGTTTTCCCCAGAAGCTTTGCCAATTATCTATGAAGCCCACCTCATTTTTTGGACACCACTCAGACAGACAGCAATTCAAGGAGAACATGCGGCTAAACATGTCACTCCCGGTCTGATTGGGGAGGGGCCCAGAGAAAACTACAGAGTCCGACATTGTTTTTGCAAAGTTACACACCGATTCAATGTTAATTTTAGTGACCTCCGATTGGTGTAACCGGGTGTCATTACTGCCGACGTGAATTACAATCTTACCAAATTTACGCTTAGCCTTAGCCGGCAGTTTCAAATTTGCTTCAATGTCGCCTGCTCTGGCCCCCTGGAAGACAATTGACTATGGTTGCTGGTGTCGCTAACTTCACATTTCTCAAAACAGTCGCCAATAACCAGAGTTTGTTCCTCGGCGGGTGTGTCGCCGAGTGGGGAAAAACAGTTAGAAATGTGAACGGGTTGGCGGTGTACACGGGGCTTCTGTTTAGGGCTACGCTTCCTCCTCACAGTCACCCAGTCGGCCTGCTTTCCCGGCTGCTCGGGATCTGCCAGAGGGAAACTAACGGTGGCTAAGCTACCTTGGTCCGCACCGACAACAGGGGGCTGGCTAGCTGTAGAATTTTCCACGGTGCGGAGCCGAGTCTCCAATTCGCCCAGCCTGGCCTTCAAAGCTACGAATAAGCTACACTTATTACAAGTACCATTACTGCTAAAGGAGGCCGAGGAATAACTAAACATTTCACACCCAGAGCAGAGAAGTGCGGGAGAGACAGGAGAAGCCGCCATGCTAAACCGGCTAAGAGCTAGTAGCTGCGCTAAGCTAGCGGATTCCTAAAAACACGCAAAGTGAATAACGTGTAAATAATTTAGAGGTGATTCAGCAGAAGGGAGTGCTTTCGTTAAGGCACGTGAAGATAACACTGTGAAACAAATTGTTATCTAGGTAACTAGATCAATCTAACTGCGCAGATTAAACAGCTAACAGATACAGAAAAACACCGCAGTGCTCCAGAACAGGAAGTGATACAATACCGCAGTGAGAGCCAACCACCAGTAGAGGCAAGCCTGATGACATGAATGACTCATTTCCATGAACAAAAGAATGAAACTGCTTTGACGTGAGTACCCCATTGTAAACAGGGAACAACGTGTGTCTCAGTCCACCTCCCCAGTTAAGGCTGGGTTTCAACTGTTTCCAGTGGTGTCAAAAGTACACACATTTGTTACTTAAGTAGAAGTATAGATACTGCAGTTTAAAAACACTCTGGTAAATGTTGAAGTATCAACTTGACCTCTTTACTCAAGTAAAAGTGAAAAAGTATGTGCTCCAAAACCTACTTAAAGTATAAAAGTATAAAGTAACCTTTAAAAAAAAAAAAAAGTAGATGCCACTATATGAATTGAAAGCTTAATTTCAAAACTGATTCGTTCTACATGTGGCCCAAGACCCAAAACCCAAAATTACCCCCCAACACCACCTGCACGAAAATGTTTCAATTCTAGAAGCTCTGAAATGCAATCTGGGACTATTCCAGACAATAAACTGCAGTGAGTGCAGCATCCACTCATGCTTCACTCATCATTAATTATTGCGAGTTTTGTTAGGTTTTGCACATTTAGTGTATGAGACACCAGTTTTGCATTTGTTGTTGACAGAGGTTTTTGTGTTGTCTCTTTTTGAAAGGGGTTTTGTGTTGTCTGTCTTGGTGAATAAATACGATCCCTTTGCGTGTTCAGATTTTGCAGCATGTAAATGGCAATAAGTAGTTGGACACGTCTACTGTGGACTTCGGTACCTTCATTGACTTCCTTTCTGTGTTCCAGCTCTGATGTATGCCAGCATTTTCGGGAACGTGTCGGCCATAATCCAGCGGCTGTACTCCGGCACGGCTCGCTACCACACCCAGATGATGAGGGTCAGAGAGTTCATATGGTTTCACCACATCCCGAACCCCCTGAGGCAGCGACTGGAGGAGTACTTCCAACACGCGTGGTCCTACACCAAAGGCATTGACATGAATGCAGTGAGTATGGTCAGCGTGCTGGAGACTCTCAGCTGATACACGCTGAAACAGGAAGCTCCAGGAAGTGGGAAAACATTTTCAAATTAAAGTGCCTTACGTGCCGAATCACTCAGTTATCATTTATGACTGTTTATCTCATATCAAATCAATGTGGGGTCACAGTCAGTCTGAAGAGTCTGATGAGGACAGACATTTCACTTGCAGCTGTTGAAGATATATGTATGTTAGCCTGTTAGTGAGGTTTTATGTTGATGTTCATCATGCTGGCGTTAGTTCATACGTATTTCACAAATACTGTGACAAACCTACTAAAATATTGATTGTTTGTGAGATTCTATATTTGTCTGAATTACTGACTTTGTCTGAGAAGACAACAGGTTTTCTGTCTGCTGCAGGTTCTAAAAGGTTTCCCAGAGTGTCTGCAGGCTGATATCTGCCTCCACCTCAACAAGACCCTGCTGCAGAACTGCAAGGCCTTCAAAGGTGTGTGTGTGTGTGTGTGTGTGTGTGTGTGTGTGTGTGTGTGTGTGTGTGTGTGTGTGTGTGTGTGTGTGTGTGTGTGTGTGTGTGTGTGTGTGTGTGTGTGTGTGTGTGTGTCTAATCCTGGCTCACCATAAGCAAAAAGCTGGTTGGACGACGGTACAGAAACTGTGTCTCTGTGTTCACAGTGTGTGTGTGTGTGTGTGTGTGCGTGCAGGCTTCACTAATGGTTGTCTGAGGGCACTCGCTGTGCGCTTTAAGACCACTCACGCTCCTCCTGGGGACATGCTCGTGCATGCTGGGGACCTGATCTCAGCTCTGTACTTCATATCCAGAGGGTCCATCGAGATCCTCCGAGGGGACGTGGTGGTGGCCATCCTGGGTACGTGTCCAGAACCAGCACGCGGTGGCGGAGTGCTGGTGTCGGGATGAGTAAATGTCCTTTTCTTTCAGGGAAGAATGATATTTTTGGGGAACCCATCAGTCTGTGCAGTCTGCCTGGAAAAAGCAGCGCTGAGGTCAGAGCGTTGACCTACTGTGACCTCCACAAGATCCACAGAGAGGACATGCTGGAGGTACGGAGCAGCTCTCACTCAGTCATCATGACCAAGACCAGATCTCCAAAAATCTGTTTTCATCACCACCATCAGTCCAAGTGTTCTGATTTTCATGATTTTTTACATTTGTGCTGCTCTGTGAAGAGTTATGAGTCAAGTTGTCTTCCTGAGGATTCATTTTCTTGTTGAATCCATCCAGAGCTCCCAGTCAGTCCAAAACGTTCATCAACCTCCAAGATGAATGAGTAACAATGGGAACGGGTTTTGGTGTTCAAAGTGGAACATGTGTGTGATTATTTTACGTCTACTAATTTGCAGAATTACTGTATGAGGCAAATAAATAAATAAATCACCTTTAAGAAGGACCCACAAGTTCTCTGCAGGGTTTAAATCAGGTGAAGAAGTGGAGCTTTTCATTTTTCTCTCATCTTAGAAATCTTTGGTGGCCACACAGTGGAGGACATGGTTGCATCTGATGGAATGTTCTGTCCTGCAGAAAAATCATGAACATCTCAAATGAGATTTTTTTTTTTCCTGGATCACTGCTTGAAGACAGTATATCTTCTAAAACCTGGTAGTAGGTTTGGAAGTTGATTTTACGTCGATGTTCAACCCAGAAAGGTCCAACTAGCTTCCTCCTCGACTTTGCTGGTGTGACGTCTGACTCAAAGTGGTGCTGTGTGTCCATTAGTGATCCATCCATCTGGTCCATCAAGAGTCACTCTTATCCAGGACTTTATGAGCTCCACCAAACTTCTGCTCCCATCCAAAAAAATTGCAGTTTGTTCCCCTCCATGGTCCTTTTTGTTTTTCTTTAAAAGGAGCCGTTTTCTCACTCCATCTCGTGCATTACAGAGGGTGGACACTAGAGGGTGACAGAGTGACGCTCACAGACAGACTGCATGCAGCCTGTCCAGGCTGAACCTCACCTCTGGCCTTCATGACCTCTGGAGTAGACTTCAGCCTCGTAGGACTACTTGTGTATCCACCAGCCATCTAGCAGACACCCAGCAAATCCTTTGTGTAACTTATGTGCAGATGTTTTCTGGAGTTCTTGTGTTTATGAGCTGTGCCGATCGCACTCTGTTTTACTGTTTGCACTCTCAGTCACAGATAGTGTTTAACCAGCACCAGAAGACTTAAAGAGGAACTATGCAACATTTTTTATTATCACTCAGTGACTTGTTTTGGGGACATTGGGGGCTCTGTCCCCTCTACAAAGCACTTTGTGGTAGAAAATCAGCCGTGCAACTTTGGGGATGTCGACCCAGTGTCCTTTGAATGAGTCTCAGGTCTTGTGAGAAACACCAACTGCTTTATGGCACTACAACAGCACACACACAGACACACGACAGAAAATGTTTTTTATGATTTAAATCATAAAACCATTGGAAGTGTAAATGTGAGTTTGTGACGTTTTTGCTGATCTCATTCCTTGTTACACGTCCTAGAAATGTATCCAGAATTTAGTGATCACCTCTGGTCCACCTTGGAGATCACATTCAACCTCAGAGACGTACGTATGTGACACACACTCACACACACACACACGATAAGGACATCAGAAAACGGCACACGTGTTCTTATACAAAACAAAACAAAACAAAAAAATCTAGAAAATGTCTTTTAAAGGACAAGCTGCTTTATTAATTATATATGATATGGTTCAGAAAAAAAATATATATATATATGTGTGTGTGTGTGTGTGTGTATAAGATCAACTATAAAACATAAATCCTTTGACTAACTGATTTATGCTGTATTTTGCCTGTTAATTTGACTTTGAATTTAAATGAAAACAGAACGAAGGAACCAAAAACATCTCGGACCACATCACCAGGCTGGAGCCAATCACATTGTAGAATACTGAACGGTGTGAAGTCTGTGCCCGTCAGCTGCAGTGTTTCTCATCTGTAGGTTAGTCATGACACCACGATGTTGATGAGTGGAGACAAATGTGACACCAAAAGCTTCGGTGGACCGCCAGAGAAGCTCCACGTCTCCAGTCCCTGTACAGGTAGAACCTGATAAGGTTCCTGCAGTTCACTGTGGGGGTTCATGATGAGTTGTGACACGTGCAGTCTGCCTGCCAGGTGACATACGAGGGGCGACTGAATGAGCCTGACCCAGAAAAAGTATAGGGCATGGTTCTCCAGGATAAGACCTTCTGTGAGAACAGCATTAAGGCACTGAAGAGACACTGGAAAAGTGTGTGGACTCACACAGGGATCATCTGGAAGAAAATAAAAAGCATTACATTAATTCAGTTGTGGATTTGTCTTGGTCAGGCTCAAAACTTTTCCATCACCTCTCATTATGATCAATTTAGTTTGTTCATACAGCTTCAAATCACATCATTAATCACCCCAAGTAGAAGGTCTTGACCTTATCCAGCTCATGAGCAAGCACACTGGCAACAGTGGTGAGAAACACTCCCTGTTTTTTTTTTTTTGTTTGTTTGTTTTTGCATTATGTGAAGAAACATCAAGCCGACCAGACTCAGTGGGGTGACCATCTGCTTCAGCCAAACCAAGAAATAAAACAACACAAAACTATTGCAACATAATGATGGAAATGTTTTGGCTCAACAAACACACACATTTGTGGTCAGAGATTTACATACACTCATCATGGACGTGGACATCATGGTCATCTGGGGGTTTAATGATTGATTGTGCAGCAAACATCATTAAGGACTATTTTAAAAATCAAGAACTGGGTGCACAGGTTTGAATTAATTTTGGATCGTGTCTAATCCACACTGATGATGGTTTCTGTACAATCATTCCAACCTAACAAAAGAACAGTTCAAGGACATCGTTAAAAGCACAAAGTTACCATGACGACTGTATGTAAACCTCCGACCACAACTAGGACATATTGTCCTAATCAGCCAGTGAAATAATACAACTCGCACATGATCACCCGAAGAAACCAACATGACAACTTCCATGAAGAGTGTGATTGTCATCGTTCTGTGGTGATTCAAGCAAACCTGGTCACTTTTCGGTCATGGAGTGTGTTACTGAGTGTTCTCGAGGAAAAAACTGGGCCAATGTTGGCGTGTTTGGGAACTGTGAATTTTGTGTCTCTGGGATTGCGTATTTGGAGACTTGTCAACTTTTTACTATATCTGCCTCATTGGGTCTGAAGCGTCTTTATCCTCCCTAATGTGTCTTTATGTTGGAGCCTTTGTCAGCCGTGCTCCTGCTTTGTGGAACAGTTTGCATAGTGTTGCTACAAGAAAGTCCACCTTGATTGACTCTTTAAGGATGAATCCTTTAATTCATTCATTCATTTTCTGACACTTGTTCAGATCACAGTGACATTAAACCATCAACTCATTCCACACTTCGCTATTCTCAGCCAAGTTTCTAATTCTCCACTCAGGAAGGCATGTCGGTAGTGTTGAGTAGTTCCCCAAAGTGTCTCTTCCACCACCTGATGATGTCCCCAGTCCAGGAAAGTAGCTCCTCACCCTTACTGAAAACAGTCTGGGCTAAGAACTGCCCCCTTTAATGAGTCATCTGGCAGTTATCAGTTACCTCACTTCAGTATTTATTGACATATCCCAAAATTTTCTCCCAGCGTCTGTCAGAGTCTATTGTCCTCTGATTCAGCACTGTGTCTGAAGGGACGATATTTGACGGGACAATGTTTGACGGGACAGTGTTTGACGGGACAATGTTTGACGTGATGTTAAAGCGTTGACCTTCAGTTTCTTTGTCCTGTTAGGAGACTCTGTTCCTGGACAGAGGCAGACAGCTGGTTGTGGACTCAGACGACACAGTGCTGCTGATGGACACATTAAAGAGGATCACGAACACATACTGTAAGGTGACATGATGAACATTTGACAGTTTGAGCTGGACTTTTCCTTTTCAGATCAAAACAAACCGCACTGTGTTTCTTTTGGAGATTTGGCCTTGTGTTCTCCAGTGATGAGGAGGAAGAGGCAGAAGTGACCGGTCCAGTCTGGACCTCCAGAAAAGTTGCTGCCACAAAGAGGCTGAAGTGCACAGAGAGCGAGCAGAAGCAGAGACACTGCAGCTCCCAAACAGGCAAGTGGACCAGCTCCTTCCTGATGCGCGAGGAAAATGACGTCTGGTCACTTTTAAGCCCACCCCCTGGTTTGGATCAAAGTCAGTGTGCATCACCTCACACCAATCCACATACAGGACATGACTTCATGCTGCACAGCATCTCATGTGTTGTGCTGAAAACCTCGTAGCTTTGATCGCCCGTGTTTTTGAGCACAGGCGTGACATCATAGCAGCCACACATTTTAACCTTCTGAGGTCAATAGATGCACCTGCACACCCAAATGTTTTTAGATCACATCTCTATTAATAGATAAGCAATGGAATGTCACAGAAACTTCATTTGACCATTAGAGTGTCACCTCTAGTTTCAGTCCCTGTTCTAGATGATCTTTGCCTCACAGCCTGGAAACAGGGAAATGTCACATGGGTATGTCTGTCTCTCTCTCTCTCTCTTTCTCTAACTGCCTGCCACCTCAGCAGGTTCACTCATTCACACTGCCACTAAAACCCCATTAATGCAAAAAACAAACAACAAAAATCCTGTCAGCCTGAAAACACTTTTTACTTAGTCCTACAGACAAGGCATACTATCATAAAAAAACATGTGGATGGACTATTTTTGATTACCAGGATATACAAGTGCCCCAACAGCCTTTTGTGAATTTTCCACTTTTCATCCAGTGGCAGATAATTATGGACATTTCTGCACAGAGGAAAGATGGAAAACATCTAACTGGATATGATGAGTGATTTTATTTTACCTTTATTTACACTGATATACAATTTCCTTCATATATTACACTACTTTTATGAGCCAAAAACTTTGGTGAACCCATTCCTAGCACCACAATGGTTCATCCACCATGAATGAAGGTGTATTTGGGTATGCAGCACATGGGAATTATACTTAAAAAGTACTTTAAAATGGGATTTACTGAAAGTATGGCAAAATCTAGAATCTACTCCTAGAACCAAGAGAGTTAAAGAAACTGACTAAAACATCATATGCTGGTGCTGAAAAGAGAAACCAACAACTGGATGAGATCTCAGTTAAACACTCTGAAGGAATGGAGGTTTGTGGACCTGCTGTTGACAGAGGTTTAGAGGTGTAGAGTCTGGATGATGCTTTCCACTGCAGACTTCGGGAGAATCCTTGGTGATAAAGGATTTTTACTGCCCCCCGGTGGATTAGTTCTGTTCATACATGTGTTCTTCCACATGTGGTGTATTGTCCTCAATTCTATTGAAAAACACCTGTGAAATATGGGGTTGTCTTTTTGAAACAATAGTTATATACACATCATGTTCTCCTTACAGCTACAAACTGCCATCTTGAAATCAAGATGGCTTTTGGTGCCATCGTCTTTTTAGGATCCTGATAAGTACAACCCCAATTCCAATGAAGTTGGGACATTGTGTGAAATGTAAATGAAAACAGAATAGAAGAGGATTTGAAAACAATTGTATTCTGTTTTTATTTACATTTGACACAATGTCCCAACTTCATTGGAATTGGGGTTGTAGTTAGGGTTGCCAACTCTCTGAAAAATAAATAAGGGACACCTCACTGGCAGGGCTGAGCGGCCCATGGAAATATAGACTGGAATGGACATGCGCGCCTCTATCTATTAGCGTCACTCAGGACAGGAAGGCGCCATTACTAAGGGTGGAAATGTGCAGCTCATCAATAATAAACTGACTGCTTTTTTTGCACTAGCGTCACTATTTCTTAATGGATTTTAATACATGTAGGCTTGTTTCAAAGCCCTTTGAAAGCTCTTTCCAATGCACCTATGCATGTGTGGGTGAAAAAAAAACTTTTATGTAAAATGCAGAAATCTGGGGAAATTACAACAAACTGTGCTGCTTTTCTCACTTTATTGTCGCTATTTGTTAACAGATTTTAATAAAAGTAGGCTTGTTTTAAAGCCATTTAATTGCTCTTTCTAATGAACCCATACATGTCTAGGTAGAAAAAAATGTTTTATGTAAAGTGTGGAAATTTGTGGAAAATATTCCATTCTGTTCATTTATTGTGATTTTTTTTTTTTCCTGTCATCATAATTCTCGATGGATTTTTATAAATGACGCTTGTAAGTTGTATTCATGCTAATTAAAAGGTCTAACAAACCCATACATGTCTGGATAAAAAGTCCTTATGTATTAAAATATTAATCTGAAGTCTTGCCATTGTGCTCATTTATCTTGCTGCTTTTTCAACTGTAATATTACTGCTAGACTTTTAATGACAACAACATATATATGATTTTTACTAACATTTTATTCCAAGTAGATATAAAGCCATTCAGAATTGATGACTTTTGACCCTCAGTCAGGGTAAAAAGTACCTCCTCCATCCCCTCCAACCACACTGTTAAAATTTAAATGCCTCCTGTGACCACATGTACATATCATATTAAACAACAGCTGCAAGTATATATATAGACATAAATATATTTAAACATTTTTGTTTCCGCATGTGAACGCAGCTTAATGAAAAGAACTTATGGCGTTGAGTTATAGTCTCAGTATACTGACATTAAATTGCGGCATAACGACTTTAAAATAGACATTTGTTTTACATAATTACATTAAGGCTCTTGTTCAGTTCATTTTAGTATTGGAGAATTTGTTGTTGTGGTTCGTGCAGTTGATGATGAAGCACTGGCTGACTTTTTTCTCCTCATATCGCTTCTGTTTAACAGGATCAAGGTCTCTCTCCACCCTCAGTAACGGCCGCCGTGCAGCACGCCGCTAGTCACGTGACGTCAATTCCAGTCTCTATTTCCACGGACCGGCCAACTGACCATCGCCTTCACCCTTCCCAGCGTGTGTGTGAAACGATTTTTAACCATTTGACTACTGACTTGACCCTGAATTTAAGTAGATGCACACATGCATTTGTTATGATATGAACATGCAGAAAACAAATTATTATTTAGCAATTTATTTTTAGTGCAAAATAAATTTTCACTCACAATTTCAATATGAGCATCCTGTCCTGCTTCAAAATATAAAAAAAAAATTCTTTAAAAATAAATCTTTCTCTGTCGTGTTATTGCTTAACTTAAAAGTGTATAAATTAACAAAAAAAATATCATCCAAAACAATGTAACAGTGAAAGTCTGAAAAAGTAAACAATACTTACAATACTTATAGCTGTTGTCGCGCACCTTTTCCACCCAGACATTTTCCTTTTCCCATTTGCCCATGTATTTTTGCTTTCTTTTTTTCGAGGAGGAGTAACGACGTTATTGCTGTTCGTAGGAGTATCTGCAGTGCCAGTGTCGGTGTCTGTGTCGGTATCAGCCATGCTGATTTGTTATGGTCGTCCGACGACCGTCGTCGGCTCATGATTCTCGTCCGGGATCTTCTTGCGAGCAGATGTCCCTCGACCAATGAGATAAGAGTGATTCTGTATCGTCAACTCGTGTCTGTCAGCTCATTGGTGAAGAGCAGGAGAGAGGCTGGGATCAAATTTACCGTAAGTTTCCAAATAAAGCGCAAGTCAATTCCATTGACATTTTACAGACTTTGATTCTCACAGAAATACGGGACAAACTGCGTCCCGTTTCAGGTCAATACGGAACGCACACTTTTATTTCCAAATAAGGGACGATTCCGTTTTTCAAGGGACGGTTGGCAACCCTAGTTGTAGTCGTATCCCTGTGTCAAGTATCATGCTTCCTGCAAAAACTGGATGATTCTGTTTGTATGGTGCATTTGGTTCGGTTGTCCAGCATATCCGTGACACACGCTTTGTATTTCCTTGGACCAGATGTTTGCGCGGAGGCTTTCAAAGTCCGCCAGCCGTGGGGCTCCGAGAACCGAGAGGAGAAGCTCCACACAGAGTCCCACTGCTCCCAGAAGCCCCCCTCTTCCAGTTGTCAGTCCAACCCTATTCCCCTCCCACCGCCTCCTCCTGCTCCGACTCCTCCTCCTCCTTCACAGAAGCAGAAGAATGAGGTAGAGAGCAAACTGGAGCTGCTTCAGCAGCAGATGATCAGGTGGGTCAAAATGAACAATTTTTATGGAAATTTTAGCTAAGCTGCACCACTACTCCGATGATTTAAGGAAGAAACATCAAGCAGACCAGACTCAGAGGGGTGATCCACTTCTTAGGGCATTGTGACAGTTACTAGGTTTTTACAAAGGTGAAGAAACAGAAAACAGGAATTCAAAACAATACAACTTTACAAAAGAATAAACAAGTAGAAATAGTAGCAATAGCAGCTGTCTCTTCTTGAGGCAGATTTAGTTCTCTGCAATCCAGGACAGGTGGGAAGTGATAGCTTTGTTGGCAAAGATGAAGTTTTGATTCCACTCTCTGAATCAGTTTTGCAGTGGAGGATGGGTGGCAGGGTGCCTTAGTGGTTAGCACTGTTGCCTCACAAGAAGGATGTTGGATTAATTCCCACCTGGGCCTCTCTGTGTGGAGTTTCATGTTCTCCTCGGATTCACGTGGGTTTGATCTGAGTGCTCTTACTTCCTTCCACTTCCACAGACATGTAGGTTCCATGAACTGGTGACTTTAAGTTGCCCATAGGTGTGCGTGAGGGTGGTAATGTGTTTGTCAGTCTACGTGTGACCCTACGACAGACTGGCGTCCTGTCCAGGGTGAACCCTAACCTCTCATCCTGTGACTGCTGTGATAGGGTCCAGCCCCCTTAATTGGAGTAAATAAATTAATGGATGTGGACTGTTGTCCCTGGGCTTTTGGTTCTATACCCCCCTGAGTTTGAGGATTGCTGCCTTTACACCTGATTTCATTATTTATGTGTTATTATTGGTTTTGCGTTATTTATTCATGGTTTGTTGCCTCGTTGTCCCTGAGTCCCCATGCTCTGGTTGTCCTCAGGCTGGAGTTGCGCCTGTCGGCAGACATCGCGGTCGTCCTACAGCAGCTGCAGCGGCAGATGCCACTGGTTCCACCGTCGTACAGCAGCCTGACAGCAGAAACAAATCTACCCCCTTCCCCCATTCTGTCCCCTACTGCTGTCTCCACACCTGACACCCCAAGCCATCAGTCCCCCTCACACCACCCCCCAAACACCAACCCTCACCACCAACTATGTCCCAAGCACCAGGATCCAAATCAGGAACCTCTTTCTTTTTCCTGTAATTCCTCTGTCCAGCAGCCCTCTCTCCACCTCATCGCCTCATCTCATTTCATCCACGCCTCGCCCCTTCAGACGTCTTCGTATCAGTCACTGTCCACCCAAACACAGAACACTTCGTCTCAAATCATCTTCCACCCGAACCCGTACATGTCCCCACAGAGCAGTTCTCCCACTGACCTTCAGCACGTCTCCTCTGTGCCCTTCCTCACCCAGAGTCTGCCCCCCTTTGCTGAAATTATACCTCCAAGCCAAAATATCTTTCTTGGTGCCCAGTGTCCATCCCTTACTCTGTTTTCTACTCCATTCCTAGCTCAGAACACGTCCACCCAGTCTTGCTTTCCTGTCCTGACTCTGACTGGGCGGGATCTCTCCGTGTTTTCATCCCATTCATCCTCCCTTCTGTCTCCTGTTTCCACTCCAACGCTTCAGCGTCCACAGAGGCTTCAACAATCAGTCCTTCCCCTCAGGACTCAAAGCTCAGAGACTCTCTCACAGGTACCAGGATTTTCAATATTAAATTTGGACTCTAGAAAAAATAAATTCATCCTCAGCAGCTGGAAATCATTACACCAAGGTCCCTGCCTGAGTCCCAAACTACAACCCCTGAAACAGAAAGCGGTGGGATGATATGCCTTTAGTTTGACTTCTGTTTCGTTGCAGACGGTATGAACCCTGCATTTCAGGCACATTCCAAAAATAAAAATAGAAGTTGGGATGCAAAAGCATTTTCCACTTTGTAATGGTGACATTCCTTTTCACAACACTTAACACGCTTTGGCGTTAAAAACACCAAGCCTGAAGTATTTCAGGTGTTATTTTTTCCCATTCTTCCTGCAAACACATCTCATGGTGTCCAACAGTACAGGGTCATCATCATTGTGTGTTCCATTTCAAAATTATCCACACATTCTCTGTTGGGGTCAGTCAAGTCCAGTACCCCTACCCTTTTCTTCTGCAGCCGTGCCTTTGAAATGTGTGCAGAATGTGGTTTTGCATTGTCTTGTTAAAAAAAATACCTGGACGTCCCTGGAAAAGACGTCATCTTGAAGGCCACATATGTTGCTCTAAATTCTCAGTGTACTTTTCTGCAATAATGCACCCATCAGAGTGTAAATTACCTTTGCCAGAGTATGACAACTCCAGACCATGGCAGACCCTGGCTTTTGGACTTGTTGATAAGTCTGGAAGGTCCTTTTCATGCATTTCTTCCAAAAAAAGATCTGGAATACTGATTCATCTGAACTCGGTATATATTTCCACCATGTGGTGGTCCAACGCAGATGCCTCAGAGCCCAAAGAAGTCGACCCTGCTTGTGGACAAGGTAAACATGAGTCTGCTTGTCACAGCACTTACTCTGCCGACATCATGACTAACCCAAAACTGGATAAGGAGGTGTAGTGTGGGTGTCACCCTGAATGACCTGCCCGGCATGAATTAAGCCTGAGCACGCCCCCATGTTTGAGCTACCTAACAAGCTCAGGTAACAGGCTAACCCTTGGTTAGGGTGTTTATTAAATCATATTTGGGGCCTAAGCGGTGGTTCTCAAAATGGTTTGCTTTGGTGTGGGCATTAAAAATGATGACCCACTTATTCCCTCAGTAGTGGTGGATTTACTGGACCTAACGTCATCAACCTACCAGTAGCGACTAAAAATGCTAACACTGTTAGCCTCTAAAATTACATCACAGGATAATTTAACTCAATAGAAATACTGGAGCACAGACATCTGAGATGATCTGTTGAGAGAATTAACCGCACAAAAAGCAGGTATTTGGAATAAAACACTAAAAACAAAAACTGGCCTTTACAGCAGCTAGCAGTCACGCTAACAACCTCTGTAGCTACGTGACCAGTTTGTCTGAGTCTGAACTCTCAACGACAACACAAGAGCCATCAATCTCATGGCCACTCCTCTAATTATACATAATGTTATTGCTTAAAATGTCTTAAACTAAGGAGTTTTGATTAAAATTCGCCCCCTTACTGTTGTCGTGGAAGAGAAAACTAGCTATAGAGACCAAAACGATTTTTGCACCAGGTTATAAACATGTTTATTTTAACATGGGTTTCTGTGGAAATGCACTTCAAGGAACTGCAACTGTTTCTTCTTCCTGATGTGCCTCACTATGGACCATTGAAGCTGACATACCGCGTGCTCCAGAGTTGGTTGATGTGAAACGCAGTCATGTGTCCATCTGGCACCAACAAACACGACATGTTCAAAGTCCCTTAACTCACTTTTCTTTCAAACTGTGATGCTCCATTTGAACTTCAGCAGATTCTGGTGGTCGTGTCTACGTGACTAAACGGACTCAGTTCCTGCCTTGTGGCTGACTGAGTAGGTGTTTGACTGAATTAGCAACTGGACAGTTTTCTGGAATATGGTGGCCCTTGAGTGTATAAGTCAGGGACAGCCAGACGTGAAGATCATTAAAGGAGAGCATGATGTAGGCATCAAATCATTTCAGAGAGTTCCAAGAAGAACTTTCTGTGCTTTTTGAAAATGAATTAGTGTGGAGAAATTAAATCATTTGAATGTATCAACACAAAAGCTTCAGTTCTCCTCTGAATTTTTTCCATGCTAGGATACGGTTGGTGCAGCATTTGAGGACCAGTCCTCCACTATCAGCCCACCTTCCATTAGCCAGCATCTCTTCCAAGTCGTGTCTCCACGTGGCACTTCCTGCGGTGCCACCATTGGTCAGCCATCTCAGAGTGGAGGCAGCCAATCAGGAGGCCGCACGATGACCTTTGCAGCATTGCGGTTCAAGACAGAAGAAGCTTCTGTTGAGTCAGAGCGACCTGGGATCCATCATCACCTGGCGACGTCTGGAGACTGACAGCATCTCAATGGACGTTTTATCTGTAACACAACAGCATCTGTAGCTCTTAATCAAAGTGAGACAGCACCATCTCTGGTCGGGGGACTCTCAGATCGACTTGACATCATACCTCTGGGGGAAGAGAACACACACACAGCAGGATCTGAGCACACAACCTAAACACTGAGAGGGCCTTTTACCTCACGCAGGCTGATGCGTTGATCTGAAGC
This sequence comes from Thalassophryne amazonica, assembly GCF_902500255.1. Taxonomy (NCBI): domain Eukaryota; kingdom Metazoa; phylum Chordata; class Actinopteri; order Batrachoidiformes; family Batrachoididae; genus Thalassophryne; species Thalassophryne amazonica. Next base: position 98,202,179 of record NC_047114.1, read on the forward strand.
CCATTATTTTCAGAGAAGCTTTCATCTTATAGGCTTCCTGGGGCTTCAAAAAACTGTTTCCCAAACCCGCTCGACCATCTCTTTTGATGCTGATGGTCGTCCGGATCCTTTTGTCCTGCACAGACAGCCGGCCTCTTTGAAAGTTTTGTGCCAATCTGCATTACAGTTGGTGCATTTTTAGCAGATTCTCTCAAAAAGGCGCGCTGCAGTCTTGTTTGATTGTGTTCGAGTGCACTCTCACACACAAAACACCTTTTCTTTTCCAGTGAATGGCATCTCTGTACCCAAAAAGAACAAAACATAAAACATCAAACACAGACTTTTTGTTGTGAAAGTGTAGTGACACGGACCCACAACAGGGGGCGCAAATGAACGGTCAATAGATGAGCCAAAAAGTAACAATTTAATGTTGTGAAGGTGCACAACGAATACACAGACAATCTCAGAATCTGATAACAGTCAATCCACAAAGGTGACGTGTGGGCAGGCTCGAGGATAGAAGACGTCTGTCCTGAGAAGAGCCGGAACCACACGATTTCCACCGCCACCGAACCTGGTGAATACTGGAGCCGCAAAGTCCCGAATTCCCAGGTGATCACCGTCCCCGACTGTCGGATCTGGTACTGCTGGCGAAGAACAAAGACAGTCAAGTGTGGGTGTGTGTACACCCCGTAACAACAACGGTGGGAATGCCACCTCCACCTCTAACACACACTCGTGCAGCGTCTGTTTAACCACTTATCTGACGGACGTAGGACGAAACAGTCGCGACCCACGCCGGTCCTCTGATTGACAGCTGCAAAACAATAGCTCTTGGAATCAATTAATACAGGCAGAGAAAGTTACCTCCATAGAAGTACGATATCTCGGCAACGAGGTGGAGATGACGTCTGGTCTTTATGGAGTGAGATGCTGTAGAGTAGATGGGTGACAGCTGCCAATGATAATGAGTGACAGCTGTCACCCCCGGCTGTGTCCGTGGCGGCAGCGCCCTCTTGTGCCTGAAGCCCGCACTTCAGGCAGGGCGCCCTCTGGTGGTGGGCCAGCAGTACCTCCTCTTCTGGCGGCCCACACTACAGGACCCCCCCCTCAACGGGCGCCTCCTGGCGCCCGACCAGGCTTGTCCGGGTGGCGGCGGTAGAAATCGGCCAGGAGGGCCGGATCCAGGATGAAGCTCCTCTTCACCCAGGAGCGTTCTTCGGGTCCATACCCCTCCCAGTCCACCAAATACTGGAACCCCCGGCCCATCCGACGGACATCCAGGAGCCGGCGCACCGTCCAAGCCGGCTCCCCGTCGATGATCTGAGCAGGAGGCGGCGCCGGTCCGGGAGCACAGAGGGGTGAGGTGTGGTGAGGTTTGATCCGTGAAACATGAAAGACCGGGTGGATCCGCAGTGAAACCGGGAGTTGGAGCTTCACTGCGGCAGGACTGAGGACTTTGAGGATTTTGTATGGTCCGATATATCTGTCCTTGAGTTTCGGGGAGTCCACCTGGAGGGGGATGTCCTTCGTGGATAGCCACACCTCCTGCCCGGGCTGGTAAGCAGGGGCTGGGGATCGCCGGCGGTCTGCATGGGTCTTCACCCTCGTCCGGGCCTTCAACAAGGCAGAACGGGCGGAGCACCACACCCGACGGCACTTCCGCAGGTGGGCCTGGCACACCGACCTCTCCCTCCACCACGGGAAACAACGGGGGCTGATACCCCAAACACACCTCAAATGGGGAGAGGCCGGTGGCAGAGGACACCTGGCTGTTATGCGCATACTCGATCCAGGCCAGATATTCACTCCAGGCCGTCGGGTGTGCGGACGTCACACAGCGCAGGGCTTGCTCCAATTCCTGATTGGCCCGTTCTGCCTGTCCGTTGGTCTGCGGGTGATACCCGGACGAGAGGCTCACAGTGGCCCCCAGTTCCCAGCAGAAGCTCCTCCAGACGTATGAGGAGAACTGGGGACCACGATCAGAGACGATGTCGGTGGGTATCCCATGCAGACAGACGACGTGGTGGACCAGGAGGTCTGCTGTCTCCTGGGCTGTTGGGAGCTTCGGGAGGGCCACGAAGTGGGCCGCCTTGGAGAATCGGTCCACTATCGTGAAGATGGTGGTGTTGCCCTGGGACGGCGGGAGGCCCGTGACGAAATCCAGGCCGATATGGGACCAGGGGCGATGAGGCACAGGAAGTGGCTGGAGAAGACCTTGGGACCTTTTGTGGTCCGCCTTGCCCCTGGCACAGGTGGTGCAGGCCTGGATGTACTCCCGGACGTCGGCCTCCATAGACGCCCACCAGAAGCGCTGCCGGACAACTGCCACGGTCCTGTGCACCCCTGGATGACAGGAGAGCTTGGAACCATGACAGAAGTCCAAGACTGCAGCTCTGGCCTCTGGTGGGATGTACAGACGGTTCTTCGGACCAGTTCCGGGGTCCGGGCTCCATGCCAGGGCCTCCCGGACGATCTTCTCCACGTCCCAGGTGAGGGTGGCCACGATAGTGGACCCAGGCAGGATGGGCTCCGGTGGATCCGACAGTGCAGTTTTGACCTCCTCTTCGTGTACCCGGGACAAGGCATCCGACCTCTGGTTCTTGGTCCCGTGGCGATAGGTGATCCGGAAGTCAAAACGCCCGAAGAACAGTGACCAGCGGGCTTGCCTGGGGTTCAGCCGCTTGGCGGTCCTGATATACTCCAGGTTCCGATGGTCAGTGAAAACCGTGAACGGCACAGATGCTCCCTCCAACTGGTGTCTCCACTCCTCAAGAGCCTCTTTCACCGCAAGGAGTTCTCGATTGCCGACGTCATAGTTCCATTCAGCTGGGGTCAACCTGCGAGAAAAGTAGGCACACGGGTGAAGAACCTTATCGGTCTCTCCGCTCTGGGATAGCACGGCTCCTATCCCTGAGTCAGAGGCGTCCACTTCAACCATGAACTGGCGGCTAGGGCAGTAGAGAACCGTCGTTTCAACTCCTTGAACGCGGCTTCGCACCGATCCGACCAGGTGAAGGGGACTTTTGGAGAGGTCAGGGCTGTCAGGGGGCTAACTACCTGACTGTAGCCCTTAATGAACCTCCTATAGAAATTAGCGAAGCCGAGGAACTGTTGCAGCTTCCTACGGCTTGTTGGTTGGGGCCAATCTCTCACCGCCGCAACCTTGGCCAGATCAGGGGCGACGGAGTTAGAGGAGATGATAAACCCCAGGAAGGACAAAGACGTGCGGTGAAACTCGCACTTCTCGCCCTTCACAAACAGTCGGTTCTCTAACAACCGCTGCAGGACCTGATGTACATGCTGGACATGGGTCTCAGGATCCGGAGAAAAGATGAGAATATCATCCAGATATACGAAGACGAATCAGTGCAGGAAGTCCCGCAAGACGTCATTAACCAAGGCTTGGAACGTCGCGGGGGCGTTGGTGAGGCCGAACGGCATGACCAGGTACTCAAAGTGACCTAACGGGGTGTTAAATGCCGTCTTCCATTCGTCTCCCTTCCGGATCCGAACCAGGTGATACGCATTTCTAAGATCCAGCTTAGTAAAGATTTTGGCTCCATGCAGGGGGGTGAACACGGAATCCAACAATGGCAACGGGTATCGGTTGTGAACCGTAATCTCATTCAGCCCCCTGTAATCAATGCATGGACGGAGTCCGCCATCTTTCTTGCCCACAAAAAAGAAACCTGCACCCATCGGGGAGGTGGAGTTCCGGATCAGCCCGGCAGCTAATGAGTCCCGGATGTAGGTCTCCATTGATTCGTGCTCAGGTCGTGAGAGGTTGTACAGCCTGCTGGACGGGAACTCAGCGCCTGGAACCAAATCAATGGCACAATCGTACGGACGGTGCGGGGGAAGGGTGAGTGCCAGATCCTTGCTGAAGACGTCAGCAAGATCGTGGTACTCAACCGGCACTGCCGTCAGATTGGGAGGGACTTTGACCTCCTCCTTAGCATGTAAACCGGGAGGAACCGAGGATCCTAAACACACCCGATGGCAGGTTTCGCTCCACTGAACCACCACCCCAGACGGCCAATCAATCCGGGGATTGTGCTTCAACATCCATGGGAAGCCCAAAATCACGCGGGAGGTAGAAGGAGTTACAAAAAACTCAATCTCCTCCCGATGGTTTCCAGACACCACCAGAGTTACTGGTTGTGTCTTCCCCCCTGGCAGATCCCGGGCAGTCGGGAAAGCAGGCTGACTGGGTGACTGTGAGGAGGAAGCGTAGCCCTAAACAGAAGCCCCGTGTACACCGTCAACCCGTTCACATCTCTAACCGTTTTTCCCCACTCGACGATACACTCGCCGAGGATCAAACTCTGGTTATTGGCGACTCTGTTTTGAGAAATGTGAAGTTAGCGACACCAGCAACCATTGTCAATTGTCTTCCGGGGGCCAGAGCAGGCGACATCGAAGGACATTTGAAATTGCTGGCTAACGCTAAGCGTAAATTTGGTAAGATTGTAATTCACGTCGGCAGTAATGACACTCGGTTACGCCAATCGGAGGTCACTAAAATGAACATTAAATCGGTGTGTAACTTTGCAAAAACAATGTCGGACTCTGTTGTTTTCTCTGGGCCCCTCCCCAATCAGACCGGGAGTGACATGTTTAGCCGCATGTTCTCCTTGAATTGCTGGTTGTCTGAGTGGTGTCCAAAAAATGAGGTGGGCTTCATTGATAATTGGCAAAGCTTCTGGGGAAAACCTGGTCTTGTTAGGAGAGACGGCATCCATCCCACTTTGGATGGAGCAGCTCTCATTTCTAGAAATCTGGCCAATTTTCTTGGATCCTCCAAACTGTGACTGTCCAGCGTTGGGACCAGGAGGCAGAGCTGTGGTCTTATACACCTCTCTGCAGCTTCTCTCCCCCTGCCATCCCCTCATTACCCCAACCCCGTAGAGACGGTGCCTGCTCCCAGACCACCAATAACCAGCAAAAATCTATTTAAGCATAAAAATTCAAAAAGAAAAAATAATATAGCACCTTCAATTGCACCACAGACTAAAACAGTTAAATGTGGTCTATTAAACATTAGGTCTCTCTCTTCTAAGTCCCTGTTGGTAAATGATATAATAATTGATCAACGTATTGATTTATTCTGCCTAACAGAAACCTGGTTACAGCAGGATGAATATGTTAGTTTAAATGAGTCAACACCCCCGAGTCACACTAACTGCCAGAATGCTCGTAGCACGGGCCGGGGCGGAGGATTAGCAGCAATCTTCCATTCCAGCTTATTAATTAATCAAAAACCTAGACAGAGCTTTAATTCATTTGAAAGCTTGTCTCTTAGTCTTGTCCATCCAAATTGGAAGTCTCAAAAACCAGTTTTATTTGTTATTATCTATCGTCCACCTGGTCGTTACTGTGAGTTTCTCTGTGAATTTTCAGACCTTTTGTCTGACTTAGTGCTTAGCTCAGATAAGATAATTATAGTGGGCAATTTTAACATCCACACAGATGCTGAGAATGACAGCCTCAACACTGCATTTAATCTATTATTAGACTCTATTGGCTTTGCTCAAAAAGTAAATGAGTCCACCCACCACTTTAATCATATCTTAGATCTTGTTCTGACTTATGGTATGGAAATAGAAGACTTAACAGTATTCCCTGAAAACTCCCTTCTGTCTGATCATTTTTTAATAACATTTACATTTACCCTGATGGACTACCCAGCAGTGGGGAATAAGTTTCATTACACTAGAAGTCTTTCAGAAAGCGCTGTAACTAGGTTTAAGGATATGATTCCTTCTTTATGTTCTCTAATGTCATATACCAACACAGAGCAGAGTAGCTACCTAAACTCTGTAAGGGAGTTAGAGTATCTCGTCAATAGTTTTACATCCTCATTGAAGACAACCTTGGATGCTGTAGCTCCTCTGAAAAAGAGAGCTTTAAATCAGAAGTGTCTGACTCCGTGGTATAACTCACAAACTCGTAGCTTAAAGCAGATAACCCGTAAGTTGGAGAGGAAATGGTGTCTCACTAATTTAGAAGATCTTCACTTAGCCTGGAAAAAGAGTTTGTTGCTCTATAAAAAAGCCCTCCGTAAAGCTAGGACATCTTTCTACTCATCACTAATTGAAGAAAATAAGAACAACCCCAGGTTTCTTTTCAGCACTGTAGCCAGGCTGACAAAGAGTCAGAGCTCTATTGAGCTGAGTATTCCATTAACTTTAACTAGTAATGACTTCATGACTTTCTTTGCTAACAACATTTTGACTATTTGAGAAAAAATTACTCATAACCATCCCAAAGATGTATCGTTATCTTTGGCTGCTTTCAGTGATGCCGGTATTTGGTTAGACTCTTTCTCTCCGATTGTTCTGTCTGAGTTATTTTCATTAGTTACTTCATCCAACCATCAACATGTTTATTAGACCCCATTCCTGCCAGGCTGCTCAAGGAAGTCCTACCATTATTCAGTGCTTCAATCTTAAATATGATCAATCTATCTTTGTTAGTTGGTTATGTACCACAGGCCTTTAAGGTGGCAGTAATTAAACCATTACTTAAAAAGCCATCACTTGACCCAGCTATCTTAGCTAATTATAGGCCAATCTCCAACCTTCCTTTTCTCTCAAAGATTCTTGAGGGGGTAGTTGTAAAACAGCTAACTGATCACCTGCAGAGGAATGGTCTATTTGAAGAGTTTCAGTCAGGTTTTAGAATTCATCATAGTACAGAAACAGCATTAGTGAAGGTTACAAATGATCTTCTTATGGCTTCTGACAGTGGACTTATCTCTGTGCTTGTTTTGTTGGACCTCAGTGCTGCTTTTGATACTGTTGACCATAAAATTTTATTACAGAGATTATAGCATGTCATAGGTATTAAAGGCACTGCGCTGCGGTGGTTTGAATCATATTTGTCTAATAGATTACAGTTTGTTCATGTAAATGGGGAATCTTCTTCACAGACTAAAGTTAATTATGGAGTTCCACAAGGTTCTGTGCTAGGACCAATTTTATTCACTTTATACATGCTTCCCTTAGGCAGTATTATTAGACGGTATTGCTTAAATTTTCATTGTTACGCAGATGATACCCAGCTTTATCTATCCATGAAGCCAGAGGATACACACCAATTAGCTAAACTGCAGGATTGTCTTACAGACATAAAGACATGGATGACCTCTAATTTCCTGCTTTTAAACTCAGATAAAACTGAAGTTATTGTACTTGGCCCCACAAATCTTAGAAGCATGGTGTCTAACCAGATCGTTACTCTGGATGGCATTTCCCTGATCTCTAGTAATACTGTGAGAAATCTTGGAGTCATTTTTGATCAGGATATGTCATTCAAAGCGCATATTAAACAAATATGTAGGACTGCCTTTTTGCATTTACGCAATATCTCTAAAATCAGAAAGGTCTTGTCTCAGAGTGATGCTGAAAAATTAATTCATGCATTTATTTCCTCTAGGCTGGACTATTGTAATTCATTATTATCAGGTTGTCCTAAAAGTTCCCTAAAAAGCCTTCAGTTGGTTCAGAATGCTGCAGCTAGAGTACTGACGGGGACTAGCAGGAGAGAGCATATCTCACCCGTGTTGGCCTCTCTTCATTGGCTTCCTGTTAATTCTAGAATAGAATTTAAAATTCTTCTTCTTACTTATAAGGTTTTGAATAATCAGGTCCCATCTTATCTTAGGGACCTCGTAGTACCATATTACCCCATTAGAGCGCTTCGCTCTCAGACTGCAGGCTTACTTGTAGTTCCTAGGGTTTGTAAGAGTAGAATGGGAGGCAGAGCCTTCAGCTTTCAGGCTCCTCTCCTGTGGAACCAGCTCCCAATTCAGATCAGGGAGACAGATACCCTCTCTACTTTTAAGATTAGGCTTAAAACTTTCCTTTTCGCTAAGGCTTATAGTTAGGGCTGGATCAGGTGACCCTGGACCATCCCTTGGTTATGCTGCTTTAGACGTAGACTGTGGGGGGGTTCCCATGATGCACTGTTTCTTTCTCTTTTTGCTCCGTATGCATCACTCTGCATTTAATCATTAGTGATCGATCTCTGCCCCCCTTCACAGCATGTCTTTTTCCTGGTTCTTTCCCTCAGCCCCAACCAGTCTCAGCAGAAGACTGCCCCTCCCTGAGCCTGGTTCTGCTGGAGGTTTCTTCCTGTTAAAAGGGAGTTTTTCCTTCCCACTGTAGCCAAGTGCTTGCTCATAGGGGGTCATTTTGACCGTTGGGGTTTTTCATAATTATTGTATGGCCTTGCCTTACAATATAGAGCGCCTTGGGGCAACTGTTTGTTGTGATTTGGCGCTATATAAGAAAAAAGTTGATTGATTGATTGATTGTGATTAAAGGGAGGAGGGTGCCATCTAGTGCCCGCACCTGCAATGGCGAAGAAAGTGCCACCACAGGGAGCCCTACCTCCCTTGCCCATCTGCTGTCTAGCAAATTCCCTTCTGACCCCGTGTCCACCAGTGCTGGGGTTTGAAGGGTTAAATCCCCGCTCAGGATTGTAACTGGGAGTCGTGTGGCAATCTGTGTGTGTCCCACGTGAATGTTATGACCCCGCCTTAGCCCAGTCTCTAAGGGCGGTTGTTGTTGTTGTGGCCGTTTGGGGCAGTTTTTCTGTATGTGCTCCTTTGAGCTGCAGAGAAAACACTCCCCGCGGACCAGCCTCCTCATTTTGGCCCTGTGCGTTTCCCTAACAACGTCAGTAGGGGGAGCTGTTGCCCCACGGAGCACTGCGGCTGTGGAGCGTGGGGAGGGCGGCCCCTTTTCGAACCCGGAAGGGAGAGGGACGGCGCGTATCCAGCCACGTCCTTCGCCTCGCTCCCGACGGCGCTCCTACAACCAGTTGTCTAACCGTATAACGAGATCGATAAGCCCATCTAAATCCCGCGGTTCTTCCTTAGCTACCAGATGCTCCTTCAGGACCGATGACAGTCCGTTTATGAAGGCGGCGCGGAGCGCAACGTTATTCCAGCCGAACCTCGCAGCCGCGATGCGGAAGTCGACTGCATATTCGGCTGCGCACCGGCGCCCCTGTCGCATTGATAGCAGCATTGTTGAAGCGGTCTCTCCTCTGTTAGGGTGATCAAACACTGTTCTGAACTCCCCCACAAACCCAGTGTATGCTGATAACAACCGTGAGTTCTGTTCCCAGAGCGCCGTAGCCCAGGCGCGTGCCTTACCCCGAAGCAAATTAATAACATAAGCCACCTTGCTGGCGTCAGACGCGTACATCACGGGTCGTTGTGCAAAGACAAGCAAACACTGCATCAGAAAGTCCGCGCACGTCTCCACACAACCCCCGTACGGCTCAGGGGGACTTATGTATGCTTCAGGGGATGGTGGGGGGGTTTGTTGAACGACCAGTGGAACGTTAGTACCCGGCAGGAGGAGGAGCCACAGCAGCGCTCTGATCGCGCGCTTCCACCTGTGCGGTGAGAGCCTCCATCCTGCGATTAAGGATGACGTTTTGCTCGGACATCAAATCCAGCTGAGCGGTAAAGGCGGTGAGGATTTGCTGCAACTCACCGAGCACGCCTCCTACAGACGCCTGTGCACCCTGCTCTTCCATTGGCTGTCCAACAGATGGGTGACGCCCCTCGGGATCCATGACGCTGGCCGAGATATCCTGTTGTGAAAGTGTAGTGACACGGACCCACAACAGGGGGCGCAAATGAACGGTCAATAGATGAGCCAAAAAGTAACAATTTAATGTTGTGAAGGTGCACAACGAATACACAGACAATCTCAGAATCTGATAACAGTCAATCCACAAAGGTGACGTGTGGGCAGGCTCGAGGATAGAAGATATCTGTCCTGAGAAGAGCCGGAACCACACGATTTCCGCCGCCACCGAACCTGGTGAATACTGGAGCCGCCAAGTCCCGAATTCCCAGGTGATCACCGTCCCCGACTGTCGGATCTGGTACTGCTGGCGAAGAACAAAGACAGTCAAGTGTGGGTGTGTGTACACCCCGTAACAACAACGGTGGGAATGCCACCTCCACCTCTAACACACACTCGCGCAGCGTCTGTTTAACCACTTATCTGACTGACGTAGGACGAAACAGTCGCGACCCACGCCGGTCCTCTGGTTGACAGCTGCAAAACAATAGCTCTTGGAATCAATTAATACAGGCAGAGAAAGTTACCTCCACAGAAGTACGATATCTCGGCAACGAGGTGGAGATGACGTCTGGTCTTTATGAAGTGAGATGCTGTAGAGTAGATGGGTGACAGCTGTCAAGAGATAATGAGTGACAGCTGTCACCCCCGGCTGTGTCCGTGGCGGCAGCGCCCTCTCGTGCCTGAAGCCCGCACTTCAGGCAGGGCGCCCTCTGGTGGTGGGCCAGCAGTACCTCCTCTTCTGGCGGCCCACACAACACTTTTGAGTTGTTTCTACATTTCCTATTAAAATTTCAGATAATTTGACCAAAATTTGGTCATTAGATTACAAAATTATATCAGTTTTTTTCTGAAGCACCCTGTGTGTTTGCTACAGTCACCTACACACATAGTCATGTGACGAAATAGATTTGTCTGTTTTAGTGATTGTGAATGAATGAATGAATGAATGAATGAAAACTGTTTATTTCAAACATTTGATACAACAACAAATACAAGATAGATCAGTGAAAACAACAACAAAAAAGTTCCTACTGTGTACCCAATATGTCCAAAAAGGGGTAGGGTGAAGCATCAGCTTATTTATCCCTACCCCTTCTTCCCCACAACCAGTGATACCCTTTGCCACATATACACATAGATTCCTACACACCTAAACTGATATATATATATATATATATATATATATATATATATATATATATATATATATATATATACACATATATACACAAACATAAATATACACCTACACATACCTACTTACATACAAAATTCTATATATTTACAAGCTGAAGCAAAAAACAAAAACACCCTAACCCTCATTACCCTTCCTCCTCCCTATACCTAGAAAAAAACATTTTTGTACCGCTGTTTAAACTGGTTCATGCTTGGACATTGCTTGAGCCCCACTCCCAATCTGTTCCACATCCTCACCCCACAGACAGAAATACAGAAACCTTTTAATGTTGTTCGTGCCCACTGATGCTTTAAATTAAATTTCCCCCTCAGACTGCAATCCCCTGATCTGTTAAAAAACATATTTTTAATATTTGCTGGAAGTAAATTGTTTATTGCTTTATACACGATTTGTACTGTTTGAAAATGAACCAAGTCTGTGAATTTTAAGATTTTGGATTGTAAAAATAGTGGATTTGTATGATCTCTATAGCCAGTATTATGAATAATTCTTATAGCTCTTTTCTGCATTACTGATAGTGATTGTGTTGTACCTTTATAATTATTACCCCATATCTCTGCACAGTACTGTAAATATGGTAAAACCAGTGAGCAGTAAAGAATGCGGAGTGAGTTGTGGTCCAGAATATGTTTCGCTTTGTTTATAACTGAAATGCTTCTTGACAGTTTACTTTGTATATGTTTTATATGAGTCTTCCAGTTTATCTTATCATCTATTATCACCCCCAGAAACTTATTTTCATGTACCCTTTCAATATCTACCCCCTCGACTTGTACCTGAACCTGTATGTCTGTATTACAATAGCCAAATAACATGTGTTTTGTTTTACTTAAGTTTAATGATAATTTGTTTCTGTCAAACCATATTTTCAGTTTTCCCATTTCTATACTGATCCTCCTCAGTAACTCCTGCAAATCCCTCCCTGAACAAAAAATGCTTGTGTCATCTGCAAATAATACTAATTTTAATATTTTGGAAACATTGACAATATCATTTATATAAATTAGAAACCGTTTTGGACCCAATACTGACCCCTGTGGGACGCCACAAGCATTGTCCAAGCATGATGATGTATATTCCCCCAACTTCACAAACTGTTTTCTGTTACTTAAGTAGCTTCTCACCCAGTGCAACACCAACCCCCTAATCCCATACTGTTCAAGTTTATTGATTAATATGTCATGATTGATTGTATCAGAAGCCTTTTTTAGGTCTATAAATATTCCAACTGAATGTAATTTGTGGTCTATGGCGTTTGTAATCTCCTCAACTGATTCTATTAATGCAAGTGATGTTGAACTATGTGCTCTGAATCCATATTGACTATCAGTAAGTAATTTATGTTTATTTATGAATTTGTCTAATCTATATTGAATAACTTTTCTAATAATTTGGAAAATTGTGGAAGCAAAGAAACAGGTCTATAATTTGTGAAGTGGTGTCTATCCCCAGTCTTATACAGCGGCACAACCTTAGCTATTTTCATTTGATTGGGAAATTTACCGGTTTGAAATGATAAGTTACAGATGTATGTTAATGGTTCTACAATCCATTCAATGACCTGTTTTACCACCACCATATCAATTTCATTTAAATCGGTAGATGTTTTATATTTACAATTATTCACAATGTCTATAATTTCTTTTCCATCCACTGCTGTGAGGAACATTGAACAGGGATTTCTTTCTATGAGATTATTATCCCAATCCTCAGGTTGGGAATCAGGACTTTTTTCTGCCAAGCTTGGTCCAATATTTACAAAAAAATTATTAAAACCGTTGACTACCTCATCCTTATTTTCCTTCTTGACATTATTATCAATGAAATACTGCGGGTAACTCTGTTTTTTATTACCATTTTTGATAATGCTATTTAATATATCCCATATTCCTTTAATATTGTTTTTGTTATTATATAATATGTTACTATAATATTCCTTCCTACATACCCGTATAATATTAGTTAATCTATTTTTGTATTTCTTATATCTATTTTCTGCCTCTTTAGTCTTTAGTTTTATGAATTCTCTATACAGTGTATTTTTCTTATTACATGCATTTCGTAACCCTTTCGTCATCCATGGTCAAGCTTGGATTTTTTGTTTTCTGTAGTCTTGTTTAATTGGACAATTTTTATCATATAATGATGTAAATATTTGTAAAAAAGTTTCATATGCACTATCAACATCACTTTCACTGTATACCTTTTCCCAGTTTTGCTCCTGTAAATCCTTCTTTAGTGTGTTCCTGTTTTCCTCTGTCCGCACTCGCCTGTATTTTATTTTCTCCTCTGGCTGATTCTGCCGATGGTTTCTATTATAAACGATGAAACTGGTAGATGATCACTAATGTCATTGATTAATAATCCACTCACAGTGTTATTCTCAATATCATTGCTGAATATATTATCAATTAAGGTAGCACTATGGGATGTAATTCTGCTTGGCCTGGTGATTTTTGGATATAAACTCATACTGTACATTATACTGATAAATTCATCTGTTATTTTATGCTTATTTGGATTGAGCAGATCAATATTTAAGTCACCACAAATTAACACAGTTTTTTTTGATTAGTTTTTGAGAACATTTTTCCCATACAGTCAGTGAATGTTTCAATACTAGATCCTGGTGCTCTATATATACAGCTGACTAATACATTTTTGCTTTTTTCTTCACATATTTCAATAGTTATACATTCTAATAAGTTATCAATCACAGTTGTCATATTGTCTACTATTTTATAATCCATGTTCTTATCCACATACACAGCCACTCCTCCTCCACTCTTATTCTTTCTGTTTACACAATTAAATTCATATCCATCCAGTTCAAAATCCATTCTTTTATCTTCATTGATCCATGTTTCTGATATAGCAATTATGTTATTTTTTTTAAATTGACTTAAATATTCTTTAATGTTGTTAAAGTTTGCATATAGACTTCTGCTGTTGAAATGGATTATTGATAATTTGTTATCCGTTTTAATGATCCGATTAAACTGTTCATCTGTATAATAGCAACAACTGTCATTGATATTTGAGAAGAAATTATTGTCCGGGTCTATATCGTGCTCCAAGTCCAGTACATTGTGGTCTGTGTATTTAAATGTTCTCAGTTCTACTTTTCCATGATCAGCAATCCTTTAAGTTATATCCTTCTTGTCTCCAGATGTAGATGATGTAGTAGATGAATAGGTTCCTCTGGTCTGTGTCATGGTGTTGTGATGTGTTTGTGTCCTCATACCTTATTGGTCGTATTTGTCCAGTTCCTTGATGTTCCTGATTACCATAACCTTCACTTGTTCTGGTGTTCCATTCAATTTGATAAATGTTTTGCAGTTGGATGTCCATGTCTGTTGAATTTTTCCCTGCTTTTTTAAGAGAAGAGCTTTCCTGGCAATGTCTGCGTTTCTTTTGGTCAGATGTTCATTGATGAATACGTTTGTTCCTTTGAGTTTCCGTCCCTGTTTTAACAATGCCATTTTATGTTTTCTGTTGACAAACCTCATTATAACTGCTCGCTTGTCTCCATCCTCTCTCCTGGGCAGGGGGTGGCACGCTTCAATGTTATTAGTCCATTTGAATACATTTAGATTGCAGGAAGTCAGCCACCTGTTGTTCCACTGAGCTGGCCTCCTGCTCACTGGCCTCCCCTCTGCTGTCTTCTGACACTGCCCGTGCATAGGATCGAGGTTTAATATGAATTCCTGTAATAATAACGTCGTTCATCCTTGTGTACTGTTCCAACTCCGCAACACCGTTCTCCAGGTGCACCAGACGCCGGTCTTTCTCAGCATTCTGGATCCGGAGAGCCTTCACTTCTTCCACCAGCTCCATAATGGATTTCTGCTGCATTTTAACAACAGAGATTTCCTCAGACAAAAAGTCCAGGGACTTCTTGATATCGTCTCCCTCCTCCGCCGTCAGTGCCTTCTTCGGACCCATGGTCAAATAACTCCGCGCTGACGCCTCGGGCCTCAGTGAAGCCGCGCCGGTGGAACTGCGCTGATGCCTCGGGCTTCAGGTGGAGCCGCGCCGGTGGACCTGCGCTGGCGCCTCGGGCTTCAGGTGGAGCCGCGCCGGTGGAAAACAATCCTGCTGTGGATCAGCGAACTTCACACTAATAATGTGATTATTAACTGTCAGATGACAATGTACAACCTCTTAATCATTCTAAGTCGATTGTAAGCAGAAACAAGGCAGTTTAAGCGCAAATGTGGCGATAATCTCTTAATTGCTGCTAGCGCCATCTGAATGCTTTGAAATTACACAATACAGATACAAGAACATAAAACAAAAGATTCCAAAGTTTAAAGATGCTTTGCAAAAGACAACAAGGAGTCAGACGCTTTAAAAAAGAGGAACACTGGAAACACTTTGAATTTGAACACTATGAATTTTTATTAAAAACTTACCAATGTGGGACAAGTGAAGATATATCTTTAAATAAAAAGATACAAGTTACAGACTCAAAGATATAAAACAGTACTGTGCTCGTTTCCTTAACAACAGACCATTTAAACATAAAAATAAAATAAAATTAAAACAATTGTGTAAGTTATTTAAAAATTGAGACTCGTCAGAGCAGTAACAATTTTTTAAAAACTATGGTATCGAATTATTGGGTAAAAATAAAAACTAGACCAAAGACGTCAGTGAGCTGAAGTGATAAACATCCCAGCAGACGCTAACGCAGCTTGTTGCTAAAAGCTAGGCTAACGTTGGCTAACGTTCAGTGGTATGCAAATTTTGTGTATGTTTTATTTTCAGATTACTTGCCCACTTTAGACACATTTGCAGACGCTCCAACATTCCGCAAAGCATTCAGTGGGAATCATGATGGAGCAGCTGATATGGAAAAGTTTTGCTCTTCTTTGCACTCCCGTCTTTTCTTCGCGTATGTCCACCCTGCAACAGAACAACTTCAAACGCGACTGTAGTTTCTGTTGTGTCAAATAAAATCATTTTTTGTATTTTGGAGATGTACATTCAGAACAGGAGCCGCTTGTTTCTCATCATTTATTCAGATCAGACAAATCCTCTGGAACATATAGACCTACGAGGGCCGAATGAGAGGTTGATCCTGACCCAGAAAAAGTAGGACGTGGTTCTCCATCTTTTGCATTCTGAGAAACCAACATTCCCTTGAGAATGTGTGAGGTTTTTACTCACTGGGTGCAACGTTGAGAAATGTTGGTTTCTCAGAATGCAAACGATGGAGAACCATGCCCTACTTTTTCTGGGTCAGGATCAAAACTTCTCAATTGCCCCTCGGATAAACATGTCCTGTTACTTCTTGTGTTCAATTTGTCATGTGACCTACATGTTAAAGAAAGTAAACGGATACCTTTTGTTATATGGCTGGGGGGGGCTGGCTGCCGGTTTGTTTGTCTTTTTGTTTTCCTCCCAGGTGGCGTGCATTTGGGACTGAGTGGCTGTGTTGCTGAGGCTGTCAGGACCTCACCCTGATCACCTGCGACTCGTCAGGACTCACAGCTGAGGTGCATCTGGATGGATTGGAGCATGTTGGCATTTAAGACTGGAGTGCACAGTGTGTATTTGCCAGAGACTCGACCTTGTGACCAGACGGGTGAGATCGTCGTCTCGGGAGCCATCTCATCAGCAGCGGATGCTGAGAAACGTCCAGGTTTGATGCACAGTCTGTGAAAGAGGAGGGGGTGAGGTCTCACGCTCGTCAGCACACTTCCTGAGGTACGTTAGATTTTGTGACTAACAGTTATACAGTCAGTAAATGTGGTGTCCCTCACACCTTATTGTATTGAGCTGTTTGTTAGTCATGTATCAGCTTCCACTGCGGTGGAGTTTTGTGAACTGGATGTTCCATGCCTGCAGGTTGGAAGCTGATCAGCAATCAAGCCAGGAAGTGTTTGCTGTTTGTACACCTTTAAGTGTTCTGTGTGTAGAGTGTGGACTCACATAATGGTTCCTTCTTTCACAGACTCGGTTGTTGCGGCCACCTGGGGGGTGTCGGCGGGGTCCTTGGGTACGAAACAGCTTCTGGCTCCGGACCGTTAGCGCTGCTGGGAGCGCACCACGCCAGACCGCACCTTTTTGTATTATCACTGTTATGTATTAAATTCAGTTAGCCTTTGTACCGTGCTCTGCTTATTTCATACTGGGTCCTTCAAACGCTGGTCGGTTCTCCGAGCTGCGTCCGACACATAACAGTAGTCTCTGGCCAAACATCACGGACCCAGCGGTAGCAGAGACGGTGACGCGCCGGGAAGGCGGCAGCAGACGTTCAGTGGTTATCCGGATCAGTTGCGGGGCTCTCCGCCCGGAAGGTGCGTGTTTGAGAACCCATTACTGAATACTGATTTGTGCTCTCTTGCAGCCGTGTTCCTGTGTTTGTGCCTTATCCGTGGGTCGTGGTGGAGTGTGACTGGCGACGGCTTCGCGTCACACTCCGACCGGATAAGAGGTTTAAACGGGAGCTGCAAGAGTGCGTTTGTAATGGGTTCACGCGCACGGCGGAGCTCTGTTAGCACGGGTCGCTGGGCTTCCTGTGTTACAGTCATAGCCCCGTTTCCCCGGAGAAAGGTAACTACTGCGTCTGTTGTATCAGCTCCGGCGTTATTTAGTTGAGCACATTTTGGTTGTGTGTTGCACTCAGCTGCGCACACAAAAGCAGCTCGTTTGTTTTTTTCTGTCGCCCAAGGGGTTTTTTCATTTTAGCACTCTGGTTCCCCCTTGTGGTGACTGAATCACGGTACCATCAAGCTCTGGAGTAGGAACAGGTGTGTTCCATTTGGTTGAGCTTGACGGTATAACTCACTGATTTGTTTTGTGTTAGTTCATTTTGTGTGGGTGTTTTTTGAGTTGGTTTTTGTGTGGGCTTTTCTTTTTTGTTGTCCACTATTTGTCTGGGGGTGTGACCCTGTAGCCTTTGCTAAACGAGAACAAAAAAAAAAAAAAAAAAAAAAGAAAAACGGGGACCCAAACAACTGTGTGTTGGTCTGTTTTTTTTTTCTTTTGTTTCTTTTTGTTTCACATCCCCAGGGTTAGATGGAACGGTCCCCTGGGGGGTGATGGGGTGGTATTTGGGTTGTTTTTTCTCTTTGTTTTTTGTTGTGCCCTCTCTTCTCCTCTGACTCCAGCCGGGTGTGCCGTAGTGTCGGCATTGCTGGAGGGGTGCAGTTAGGTTGTGCTGGGCGTTTCCCAGGTGGCCTCTGCACCCGGGAGGGGAGGGGGGGGGGGGGTTTGGGTTTTTTTTTTTTGTTTTCCCTCCCCCAGTTTCCGCCCTCAGGGTTTGACTGTGGTGTCCTCTGGGGGGGAAAAGGCGTTGGGTCCATCTAGCCGTGGCCGGCCGGGGCTGGGTCCATTGGTCGTGAGGGGAGGCGTCTCCTGGGGTTGACGAGTGGTCCTCTGGGGGGCGCTGGTAGTCCCCGTGGGTGACGGTGGATCCCAGAGGGACCTCGGCCGTGGTTATTACTCCTGGAGCTGGCGGGTGGCCCTCTGGGGGGTGTTGGTCCCTGCGTGTCGTTTGGGGGGGAGGAGGGGGGGTATTTTGGCATTTGTTTGTGAGCTTAAATTTGGATTGTTTTTCTTTTCTCCCCTTCCCTGGGGTTTGATGGAACGGTCCTCTGGGGGGGGGGGGGGGGGGTGTTTTAGTGTTTTTGTTTGTGGGTTGGGTTGTTTTTCCTTTCTCCCCTTCCCTGGGGTTTGATGGGACGGTCCCCTGGGGCGGGGGGGATGTTTTGGTTGTTTTGTTTTCTGACTAATCACACATGTTTGGTTAAAGGCTGACCGCACAGGTGTAGGAACTCCTGGCCACACCTGTGCTGAGACTGTCAAACAAGGGCAAAGATGCAGCCAGTTCAACCAGTCTGTTGGAGGACGAACGCAGACGCGGTTTCCAGCCATGGTCCCTGGAGGGGGGTGTTTCTCCTGGGCCAGGGTGTGTGTGGTCGCCGGGAGGCTTCCCGTGAGGGTGGGGTACTGTTATATGGCTGGGGGGGCCTGGCTGCCGGTTTGTTTGTCTTTTTGTTTTCCTCCCAGGTGGCGTGCATTTGGGACTGAGTGGCTGTGTTGCTGAGGCTGTCAGGACCTCACCCTGATCACCTGCGACTCGTCAGGACTCACAGCTGAGGTGCATCTGGATGGATTGGAGCATGTTGGCATTTAAGACTGGAGTGCACAGTGTGTATTTGCCAGAGACTCGACCTTGTGACCAGACGGGTGAGATCGTCGTCTCGGGAGCCATCTCATCAGCAGCGGATGCTGAGAAACGTCCAGGTTTGATGCACAGTCTGTGAAAGAGGAGGGGGTGAGGTCTCACGCTCGTCAGCACACTTCCTGAGGTACGTTAGATTTTGTGACTAACAGTTATACAGTCAGTAAATGTGGTGTCCCTCACACCTTATTGTATTGAGCTGTTTGTTAGTCATGTATCAGCTTCCACTGCGGTGGAGTTTTGTGAACTGGATGTTCCATGCCTGCAGGTTGGAAGCTGATCAGCAATCAAGCCAGGAAGTGTTTGCTGTTTGTACACCTTTAAGTGTTCTGTGTGTAGAGTGTGGACTCACATAATGGTTCCTTCTTTCACAGACTCGGTTGTTGCGGCCACCTGGGGGGTGTCGGCGGGGTCCTTGGGTACGAAACAGCTTCTGGCTCCGGACCGTTAGCGCTGCTGGGAGCGCACCACGCCAGACCGCACCTTTTTGTATTATCACTGTTATGTATTAAATTCAGTTAGCCTTTGTACCGTGCTCTGCTTATTTCATACTGGGTCCTTCAAACGCTGGTCGGTTCTCCGAGCTGCGTCCGACACATAACACCTTTTTAAACTTTGGTAATGTGAATTTCTTGTCCGTGGTGAATGTAGAAACCTTTGTTATTTCCTGGATTGATTATTCTTGTTCATGTTTGAAGTCCACCAGTGGTTCAGGGATTTGGCTCCCGTCTGTTATGTGTCGGACGCAGCCCGGAGAACCGACCAGCATTTGAAGGACCCAGTATAAAATAAGCAGAGCACGGTACAAAGGATAACAGAGTTTAATAAACATAACAGTGATGTGAAAAAATACAAACAAATAAGTGCGCGGTCTGGCGTGGCGGATTTGCGGTGTGCTCCCAGCAGCACAAAACGGTCCGGAGCCAGAACCAGTTCGGACCCAAGGACCCCGCCGACACCCCCCAGGTGGCCGCGACAAACCGAGTCTGTGAAAGAAGAAATCATTATGTGAGTCCACACTCAACACACAGAGAGACCACTCAAAGGTGCACAAACAGCAAACACTTCCTGGCTTAATTACTAATCAGCTTCCCACCCTGCAGGCATGGAACATCCAGTTCACAAAACTCCACTGCAGAGGAAGCTGATTTAAACGACCAACATACAGCTCAATATAATAAGGTGTGAGGGACACCACATTTACTGACTGTATAAATGTTAGTCACAAAATCTAACGTACCTCAGGAAGTGTGCTGACGAGCGTGAGACCTCACCCCCTCCTCTTTCACAGACCATGCATCAAACCTGGACGTTCTCTGCATCCACTGATGATGAGATGGCTCCCGAGACGACGATCTCACCCATCTGGTCACAAGGTTGAGTCTCTGGCAAATACACACTGTGTACTCCAGTCTTAAATGCCACCATGTTCCAATCCATGTAGATGCACCACAGCTGTGAGTCCTGACGAGCCGCAGGTGATCAGGGTGAGGTCCTGATAAACTCAGCTACACAGCCACTCAGTCCCAAATGCAAGCCACCTGGAAGGAAAAACAAAAGACAGGACAAAAGACAGAAACAAAAAGGCAGCCAGGCCCCCCCAGCCATACAACAGTACCCCACCCTCACGGGAAGCCTCCCGGCGACCACACAAACCTGGCCCAGGAGAAATACCCCCCTCCAGGGACCATGGCTGGAAACCGTATCCGCCTTCGTCTTCCAACAGAATGGTTGATGTCTTCTCCTCTGGCTGCATCTTTGCCTTTGTTTCTGTCAGTCACTTAGCACAGGTGTGGCCAGGAGTTCTTAAACCTGTGCGGTCAGCCTTTGTCCAACCATGTTCAGTCTGATTAGTCATAAAACAAAAAAGACAAACGTAAACAACCAAACCACCCCCCCCCCCCCCTCCCCAGAGGACCGTTCCATCAAACCCCGGGAAGGGGAGAAAAGAAAAACAACCCAAACTTAAGCTAACAAATAAAAACACTAACACCCCCCCCCCCCCAACGACATGTAGGGACCAACACCCCCCAGAGGACATCCCGCCAGCTCCAGGAGTAATAACCACAGCCGAGGTCCCTCTGGGATTCAATGTCACCCACGGGGACTCCCAGCGCCTCCCAGAGGACCATTCCATCAACCCCAGGAGACGCCTCCCCTCATGACCAACGGACCCAGCCCCGGCCGTCTATGGCTAGATGGACCCACAGCCCTTTCCCCCCCAGAGGACACCACAGTCAAACCCTGAGGGTGGAAACTGGGGGGAAAAACAAAAGGAGAAAAAAAAAAGCATACAAACAAAACAACCCCAACCCCACCCCCTCGGCGCAGTGGAAACTGGAAGCACGTCCAGTGTCACCAACCGTGACTATACCCCAGAAGCCAACCGGGAGGAGTGGAACAGCGGTTATGGCAGATGGCACAAAACGGCGCCACTCCTCCGACTTCCAAACCAGCCACCAGCTGCGGGTATATCCCACTGCCCCATACCTCAGCCACACCGATGGCAGACGGCTCAAAGGCCCGCTGAAGCCGGAGGTGGAACAGGGAATCAACAAACAAAAACACCCCCCCAGGTGCAGAGGTTACCTGGGAAACGCCCAGCATAACCAAACTGCACCACTCCAGCAACGCCGACACTATGGCTCACACGGCTGGAGCCAGAGGAGAAGAGAGGGAACAAAAGAAAATACCCCAAACCCCCCCCCCTCCCCTCCTGGGTGCAGAGGTTACCTGGGAAACGCCCAGTATAACCAAACTGCACCACTCCAGCAACGCCGACTCTACGGCTCACCCGGCTGGAGTCAGAGGAGAAGAGAGGGCATAACAAAAAACAAAACAAAAAAAAAGAAAAAACAACCCAATTACCCCCCATCACCCGCCAGGGGACCGTCCCATCAAACCCTGGGAGGTGAAACTAAAAGAAATAAAAAGAAAGACTATCAGACTAACATAAAGTTGCTTGGGTCCTTTTTGTGCTCCAAACAGACTGCAGGGACACGACCCCAGACACTAATAGTGTAAAAAAAAAAACAAATCCCACACAAAAACCAACTCAAAAAACACCCACACAAAATGAACTAACACAAAACAAATAAGTGATTTATACCGTCAAGCTCAAACAAATGGAACACACCTGTTCCAACTTAAGAGCTTGACGGTAATGTGACTCAGTCACCAACAGAGGGAGCCAGAGTGCTAAAAATGAAAAACCCCCTTTGGTGACAGAGAAAACAAACGAGCTGCTTTTCTGTGCGCAGCTGTGAGCAACACACAACCAAAAATGTGATTCAACTAAATAACACCGGAGCTGACACAACAGACGCAGTAGCTATCATTACCCGGGGAAACGGGGCTATGACTGTAACACAGGAAGCACCACGACCCGTGCCACAGAGCTCCGCCGTGCGCATTCACCCATTACTGACCCACTCCTGCAGCTCCCGTTCAAACCTCTTATCCGGTCGAAGTGCGACGCGAAGCCGTCGCCAGTCACACTCCACCACGACCCACGGATAAGGCACAAACACAGGAACATGGCTGCATGAGCGCTCAAATCAGTATTCAGTAATGGGTTCTCCAACGCGCACCATCCGGGCGGAGAGCACCCGCAACTGATCCGGATAACTTCTGAACGTCTGCTGCCGCCTTCCCGGCGCGTTACCGTCTCTGCTACCGCTGGGTCCGTGATGTTTGGCCAGAGACTACTGTTATGTGTCGGACGCAGCCCTGAGAACCGACCAGCGTTTGAAGGACCCAGTATAAAATAAGCAGAGCACGGTACAAAGGATAACAGAGTTTAAGAAACATAACAGTGATGTGAAAAAATACAAACAAATAAGTGCACGGTCTGGCGTGGCGGATTTGCGGTGTGCTCCCAGCAGCACAAAACGGTCCGGAGCCAGAACCAGTTCGGACCCAAGGACCCCGCCGATACCCCCCAGGTGGCCGCGACAAACTGAGTCTGTGAAAGAAGAAATCATTATGTGAGTCCACACTCAACACACAGAGAGACCACTCAAAGGTGCACAAACAGCAAACACTTCCTGGCTTAATTACTAATCAGCTTCCCACCCTGCAGGCATGGAACATCCAGTTCACAAAACTCCACTGCAGAGGAAGCTGATTTAAACGACCAACATACAGCTCAATATAATAAGGTGTGAGGGACACCACATTTACTGACTGTATAAATGTTAGTCACAAAATCTAACGTACCTCAGGAAGTGTGCTGACGAGCGTGAGACCTCACCCCCTCCTCTTTCACAGACCATGCATCAAACCTGGACGTTCTCTGCATCCACTGATGATGAGATGGCTCCCGAGACGACGATCTCACCCGTCTGGTCACAAGGTCGAGTCTCTGGCAAATACACACTGTGTACTCCAGTCTTAAATGCCACCATGTTCCAATCCATGTAGATGCACCACAGCTGTGAGTCCTGACGAGCCACAGGTGATCAGGGTGAGGTCCTGATAAACTCAGCTACACAGCCACTCAGTCCCAAATGCAAGCCACCTGGAAGGAAAAACAAAAGACAGGACAAAAGACAGAAACAAAAAGGCAGCCAGGCCCCCCCAGCCATACAACACCGTCACTGTGATGTTGGTCTCTCATCATTGGTTTGCTGTTCTCGTGAGACTTTTGAAGTCTTGGTTGAACCTTACGTACCTTCCCCTGATCCACCTGCTTAAAGTGCAGTTTAACTCTTGATGTTCGGTGGAGGTTAACTGCTCTAAGATTTGATCTGTCCTGATCATTTTCTCTCTCCACATACTTCGACTTAACGTTCTGACTGTGATGTGTTCTTTTCCGATTGATATTAAAAAGGTTTCTTCTGTTTGACATCTGATTAGTTGTAATGCTGAATCTGTTATTAAATATGTATAATTTAATCACGATCTTTAAAGGCTTTTGATTTGCTGCTTGAATGCTGTTTTATTGTTTTAATCCCTGCTTTTTGTGTGTGTGTGTTTTCTTGTCCTGTTGTGTTGATGTGTTTTGTTGTGGTTGTTTTTGAATGACACTATGCAAATAAATTTATTATAAGAAAGCATAAGACTAAAAACAGTGTTTCTAAAAGTGGGGAGCCCAGGGGCCTCCGGAAACATCTGTCAGGTATCAGGAGTCCAGAGGGATGATAATGAAAGCAGCTATGAAAGAAGACACCGGAGTTGACCATCAAAGAGGTCCTGATGGTATATCTAATGCCTCAGAAAATCTCCAGTGCATCCATCCATCCATCCATCCATCCATCCATCCATCCATCTTCTTCCGCTTTATCCGGAGTCGGGTTGCGGGGCAGCAGCTCAAGCAAAGCCGCCCAGACCTCCCGATCCACACACCTCACCCAGCTCCTCTGGGGGAACCCCAAGGCGTTCCCAAGCCAGCTGAGAGACGTAGTCCCTCCAGCATGTCTTGGGTCTTCCCCGGGGCCTCCTCCTGATGGGGCGTGCCCGGAACACCTCCCCAGCGAGGCGTCCAGGGTGCATCCAGAAAAGATGCCCGAGCCACCTCAGCTGGCTCCTTTCAACATGGAGGAGCAGCGGCTCGACGCCGAGCTCCTCCCGAGTGACCAAGCTCCTCACCCTATCTGTAAGGGAGCGCCCAGCCACCCTGCGGAGGAAACTCATCTCGGCTGGTTGTAGTCATGAATCTCCAGTGCAGTCAGGATTTTATCATGGAAGCTCTCCAGTATTCCTTTTGAGTGACCAGTTGTGTCTCTGTTGGCAACTCCTCCATCAAAGTCATGCCAACTCTTGAAGTCTCGAACCATTAACTCTGAAACACAGAAGACAGCAGTCTGTGGGTCCACAACGGGATCTTAAGGGAAGCTACAACAACTCTGTACTCAGAGGTCACAAAATAGAAACTTGTATCTCCCCTGAAGTTCTGCAGGGAGTGTCCAGTGTCTTTCCAGAAAACATGATCAATCTCCTAGCTCACCATTATATCCAGTGGTGCCACTCTAGATGCTGAAAATAGGATCCAGCCTGAGCATTGGATCACTGAGGTAAGTTCACCTTGGTCCTGATCCATGTGAAACGACACAGTCGTCACAACCTGCCTTGTCAGATGAGTTGTTGCATTGATATCATCCGTTACTAAAGATGTGTCACCTCTGTGTCAACTGTCGATCACAGAATAAAACTCAGAGTAACACCTCTGTCTCCTAAAGATAGATAGACCAAGACAACAGACAGCCAAAGAATGGCAACATCTGACTGAGCCTCATACTGCACTCATCGACAGGTGAGCTATCTGACCTCATCAAAAAGCAAGTCTGGCACAGCTACTGCCCCTCCTTCAGTAAAGGTAGGTGTATCTAATGGCGAAACCTGGCCACCCTCAATGCCTTTGGACCTCAAAGAACACTGTGACTGCAATGAAGATCTATCAACTGTCAATTTTAAGGTTGCCTGACAGCAGGAGAAGATGGTCATCTTGACTGAGAGAAGATATCTTCCAGCTGCAACCTGCATGGGCCACCTCCATTTGGACCTGCGTGCCATCACACATGGGACAATCCCTCAGCACCAACAACTGCCACCGTCCAGACCCAAAATCCTTGGTGAGCTGTAGTTGCTTAGACCTTTCCAGCAAACAGCTTACCTGGACTTATCTGTCTGGTCACAGTCAGTGAGAGGTTCAGCTGCAAAGAAGCAGTGGCTCAACTCAGAGTCCCTCTCAGATAGTTGAGCTTCTCATCCTGTCTAGGAGTGTAAGCCCAGATACTTAGAAAGGAATCTCATTTCTGCTGTTGTATCCAGGGCCTTATTCTTTCACTCAAAGCTCATGACCGTAGGTGAGGATGGGAGTGTAAATCAACTGGTTAACTGAGAGTCTCATTTCCCGGCTGAGCTCCTCTTCCGGTACAGCATCCATAAAACAGACGCTGCTCCAATCCATATATTGATCCCATACTCCAACATACCCGAGTCGTGCCCACAAGACCCCAGTCACTTCACACTTGACCTCAAACCTGCTCAGTGCACATCGGAGGTCACCGCCTGATGAAGCCAACAGAACTACATCATCTGCAAAAAGCAGAGAAGAAACTCTGAGGTTGCCAAACTGGACACCCTTAGAGAATTCTTGAAATAAAGTGAATTGTAAACATAAATTACCTGATTAGTAAATAACATTGCATGATATTTAATTGATTGATTGACTTTATTTCAGGAGCAGCACGGTGGCTTAGTGGTTAGTACTGTTGCCTCACAGCGAGAAGGTCGTGGGTTCAATTCCCGTGGCCACACTCTGTGTGGAGTTTGCGTGTTCTCCCCATGTTTGCGTGGGTTTCCTCCGGGTGCTCTGGTTTCCTCCCACATCCAAAGACATGCGGGTTAGGTGGATTGAAATCTTTAAAATTGTCCTTAGGTGTGTGTGTGTGTGTGTGTGTGTGTGTGTGTGTGTGTGTGTGTGTGTGTGTGTGTGTGTGTGTGTGTGTGTGTGTGTGTGTGTGTGTGTGTGGCCCTGCAACAGACTGGCGTCCTGTACTGGGTGTACCCCACCTCATGCTCTATGGCTGCTGGGACAGGCTCCAGCCCCCCGTGACCCTTAAATGGACTAAGCAGTAGAAGATGAATGAATGAATGAATGACTTTATTTCACCAATAGACAAAAAACTACACTATTAACAATATAACACAATGCTAAAATACCCTCAGCCATATGAGCATAAAAATAGGAAACAGAATGTGACCTTTTGACCTCTTATAATTATTAAAATTAGTTAGGGTTAACCATCCTTGAACTTCTTCCATGTCTGTGTCTCAAGAATGTTGCCTGTGAATTTGAAGACCCTGGTAGTAACAGGACTGGACTTGTGCTGAGGACAGACAGACAGAAGGATGCAAGCCCTTCACAACACCCCGTGTCCGTATTTTGGCCTCGAGTAAAAACATAGACATCTCAGCAGTGAGTACCAACACTTCACAAAGTTGATTTATTTCGGTATAATTTTCAGATTGAAATTATAATATGCAAAAACTTGTTTCATGTTTTTACATGTTAACCTTAAATTGTCAGATTTTTTTATTTATTTATTTAATTTTTTGTGTCCCAAATTAGCAGCAACGTTTAGGAGTTGATTTAAATAACGCTGGAGAATTCAGTGGACTACATTTCCCAGGATGCATTGCACAACAGAAACGCATTCAGGTGATCCTCTGGCTTAATTAGTCTTTTTTTTTTATAGCATTGGTACAGTGTAGTTTATAGATTTAAAAAACAAAAGTAACATTTTATGCTCAATCTTCAAATCAAATATGGAATATTAACACCAGTTGAAATTAACCTAAAGAGTCGAGAAAACAATTGTGTCATTCTTCACAATAAAAAGAACAAAGTTCACACTCTCTGTATTCTGTTGGTTCACATTCCCTGAATTATGTTCTGTAATTCTCTGTACTAAAACAAATGACAAGAAAGAATAATAATGATAAAAAGCCTTCACTGTGATATGAAGCTTTGTGTTACAGGGAGGAAAATAATTTAAATGTGGCTGAATATAAAAGCCAATAAATATATGAAAATATATAAATAGGAGGAAAACTAAGTAATATCAGGAGATTAAAGTATATTATATAACTTTTATAATCAGCAAACTCTGAGTGTGTAATAATGTCTGAATGTGATTATCTGCACCAGCAGACTTTTAAACAAATTTATTTATATCATTCACTCAGACGCCTCACATTTATTTCATCAACATAACATGGTTTGTTTGGCATCTCGACTCTGACCCCGTCACTCCCCTCTGATGATTTCCGTACATTATCGGTGAGTGATGATTAAATGTTGTGGTGGATGATGGAGGTGCTGACAGGCAGAAGGAGGTCTGGGAAGTTTGCATCTTCAATCGTCAGGAGGGTTTCCTGAGGAAACGCAGAGCAAGTTAGTGTGAATGTGAAGAGCTCAAGTTGTCCGCCTGAAGCAGCTCGCAGGCGTCAATCTGTATGTCCACAAGACCAGTTCTTAAAACGCCCAAAAAACAAATGAAAAGAAACTCTGACAGTGGAATTTACTCTAAATTGGCATCAAACTATAAGCAAACCAACAATCATCTCTTCCAAACATTTCAACCAAATCTGTCTCATTTTTTATTGATTGGAGTAAATAATAATAATAATAATAAAATGGGTCTTCGTCCTTTTGTTGCTTGGACGCCTAATGAATGATTATGTTTCATCTTCTTCAGGTCTTCGCCGTATTTTCTGGTTTCCAGCTGTGATTGGCTGCACAGATGTCATTTATATTCCTGTCACAGCTCCTCCTTCACAACTGGTTGCCATGCTGATATTATAATAATAATTACAATACTACTACTACTAATAATAATAATAATAATGTCCTGTGAGCCAGAGGATGCAGTCCGACGCAGACTGCGGCAACACAGGCGACGTGTATGCAGGCATCAAGAAGGCCACCGGCCAGACTGCCATCAAGAACATCCCACTAAAGATCAAGTCAGATGAGAACATCACAAACCAGAAGAAGCATATGGAGCAATGGGTGGAACACTACCTAGAGTTGTACTCCACCCAGAACACAGCGTCAGGCGCAGCGCTGGACACCATCAGCCACCTTCCTGTATTGGAGGAGCCAACAGGAGAAGAACTGAGCAAGGCCATAGTCTGTCTCTCCACTGACAAAGTCCCAAGAGAAGACAGAATCCCTCCAATCAATCAATCAATTTTATTTATATAGCGCCAAATCACAACAAACAGTTGCCCCAAGGTGCTTTATATTGTAAGGCAAGGCCATACAATAATTACGTAAAAACCCCAACGGTCAAAACGACCCCCTGTGAGCAAGCACTTGGAGACAGTGGGAAGGAAAAACTCCCTTTTAACAGGAAGAATCCTCCAGCAGAACCAGGCTCAGGGAGGGGCAGTCTTCTGCTGGGACTGGTTGGGGCTGAGGGAGAGAACCAGGAAAAAGACATGCTGTGGAGGGGAGCAGAGATCAATCACTAATGATTAAATGCAGAGTGGTGCATACAGAGCAAAAAGAGAAAGAAACACTCAGTGCATCATGGGAACCCCCCAGCAGTCTAAGTCTATAGCAGCATAACTAAGGGATGGTTCAGGGTCACCTGATCCAGCCCTAACTATAAGCTTTAGCAAAAAGGAAAGTTTTAAGCCTCATCTTAAAAGTAGAGGTGATCAATTGAGGAAAGGAAGCACTGATTGAGGACTTGCAGGAATTGCTGTGCTTGTGCTGGAGGGAGGGCTCTGTACGTCAAGACATGCACGACGCCAAGATTGTGACTCTCTATATGAACAAGGGTGACCACGGTGACTGCGACAGCTACCGGGGCATCTCCCTGCTGAATATAGTTGCCAAAGTGTTCGCCAGAATGAGCAGATACACGTGCTGAGTCTCAGTGTGGGTTCAGACCAGGCAGATCCACCATGGATATGATTTTCTCCATCAGGCAGCTACGGGAAAAATGTCAGGAGCAAAATCAATCGCTCTTCCTTGCCTTTATAGACCTGACAAAGGCATTTGACCTTGTCAGCAGAAGCAGACTTTTCCAACTCTTTAAGAAAATTGGCTGCTCACCCCCCGCCCCCCAAAAAAGTTACATTGCATCACTGAGTCCTTCCACACATACATGCACAGTACATACATGCACAGTACTGTCTGCTTCAACGGAGCAACCCACTTTACGATAGTCTTCTTGATGCTCTTGACCTATGCCTTCAACGACAACAAAGATGGAGTCTACCTACACACACGTTACCATCAGAGAGGCCCTCTTTGCCAATGATGCTACTCTGGCAACACACACACACAGAGGAAGCCATCAGAGACTGATCGACCAATTTGCTCATGCCTGCAATGGGTTCTGCACAACCATTAGCCTCAAGAAGACTGAAGTGATAGGACAGGGCATGGACTCTCCCCACAAGCATCCTCATCACGAGACAAGAACTAAACACAGCTGACCACTTCCAGTACCTGGGGTCCACGATAATCTCCAATCTTTCCCTCAACCCTACGAACAACTCAAGAATCACTGAAGCCTCTGGGATCGTGTCCAAGCTCCACAAGAGGATGTGGTCAAACAAGAACCTGACAGGTGAACACCAAGATGGAGGTGTACAGAGCCTGTGTCCTCAGTGCCCTGCTATACTCCAGTGGAACATGGACCACATACTCTGCCCAGGAGAAAAGACTGAACAGTTTCCAGCTCCTGTTGCCTGAGACGTACAGTGGGGCAAAAAGTATTGTGCAAGTTCTCCTACTTAGAAAGATGAGAGAGGTCTTTAATTTTCAACATAAGTACACTTCAACTATAAGAGACAAAATTAGAAAAAAAAAATCAAGAAAATCACATTGTAGGATTTTTTAAGAATTTATTTGTAAATTATGGTGGAAAATAAGTATTTGGTCACCCACAAACAAGCAAGATTTCTGGCTCTCACAAACCTGTAACTTCTTCTTTAAGACGTTCTTCTGTCCTCCACCTTTTACCTGTATTAATGGCATCTGTTGGAACTCGTTATCTGTATAAAAGACACCTGTCCACAGTCTCAAACAGTCAGACGTCAAACTCAACCATGGCCAAGACCAAAGAGTTGTCAAAGGACACCAGGAAGTAAATCGTAAATGTGCATGGAAGACATACAAGACCATTGATAATCTCCCTCGATCTGGGGCCCCACGCAAGATCTCATCCCATGGGGTCAAAATGATCATGAGAATGGTGAATAAAAATCCAAGAACTACACAGAGGGACCTGATGAATGACCTGCAGAGACCTGGGACCAAAGTAACAAAGACTACACACTACGCAGAGAGGGACTCAAATCCTGTAGTGCCAGCCGTGTCCCCCTGCTTAAGTCAGTACGTGTCCAGGCCCATCTGAGGTTTGCCAGAGAGCATTTGGATAATCCAGAAAGGGATTGGGAGAATATCATGTGGTCAGATGAAACCAAAACAGAACAGTTCGGTAAAAAATCAACTCGTGGTGTTTGGAGGAAGACGAATGCTGAGTTGCATCCCAAGAACACCATACCCACTGTGAAGCATGGGGGTGGAAACATCATGCTTTGGGGCTGTTTTTCTGCAAAGGGGACAGAACGACTGATCCATGTTAAGGGAAGAATGAACGGGGCCATGTATCATGAGATTTTAAGCCAAAACCTCCTTCCATCAGTGAGAGCACTGAAGATGCAACGTGGCTGGGTCTTCCAGCATGACAATGATCCCAAACACACCGCTCAGGCAATGAAGGAGTGGCTCCGTAAAAAGCATTTCAAGGTCCTGGAGTGGCTGAGCCAGTCTCCAGACCTCAACCCCATAGAAAATTTGTTGAGGGAGTTGAAAGTTCATGTTGCCCAGCAACAGCCCCAAAACATCACTGCTCTAGAGGAGATCTGCATGGAGGAATGGGCCAAAATACCAGCTACAGTGTGTGCAAACCTGGTGAAGACTTACAGGAAACATTTGACCTCTGTCATTGCTAACAAAGATTATGTTACAAAGTATTAAGTTGAACTTCTGTTATTGACCAAATACTTATTTTCCACCATAATTTACAAATAAATTCTTTAAAAATCCTACAATGTGATTTCCTGGATTTTTTTTTGTCTCATTTTTTCTCTCACAGTTGAAGTGTATCTATGTTGAAGATTACAGACCTCTCTCATCTTTCTAAGTAGGAGAACTTGCACAATGAGGGACTGACTAAATACTTTTTGCCCCACTGTATACTCGGCATTCAATGGCGGGACAAAATCCAAAAGACCTGCTGTATGGTGAACTCTCAGAGGGGTCCAGACGACACGGGCACCCAAGGCTGTGCTTCAAAGACATCTGCATGCGGGACCTCAAGAGCACAGGCATCGATGTGCAGTCCTCCATTGCAAACCTGCGTGATTCCTGGAGGGCAGATGTACACCAAGGTGCGAAGAAAGCCGAGGAAGATCAGTGATTCCCTGAAGAAGAAGAGAGCCATCCGCAAGTCGAGCACCGCAGACCAAGCAGCGTCAACCACCATCAATCCACATCTGTCCAACTTAAAACAGAGACTGCTGCTCCCACGTTGGCCTACACAGCCACACGAGGAGATGCAGGATCCAACAGTGACGTTCTCCTGGTGCAGCCATCGTCTCCCCAGACAGAAGTAGGCCGACAACGATCAATAAATATTAACCATTTTTATGATTGTTTCAGGATCCAGTTATAGTTTAATTTAAATACAAACACATTTATGTTGATGTGTAGAATTTGTAATGTAATGATTTCAATAAAATATTTCATCATGTCAAATATTTCATGTCACAAAAATCAACTTTATCAGTTTAAATTTTTAAAAGAAATAATCAGTTCTGTTTTTACATGGAAACATAATAAGGAGCTGTTTGTTGCGTTTATAAAAAGTTCCAGCTTTTTGACATGAATTTCAAATATTTCTTTGACTTTTCAGTCTTCGTGTCTAAATACTGAATGTGATGTGAATGAATTTGTTTCTGCTCTGCAGAGTTCGGTGTGAATCCGGATCGCGGTCTCTGTGCTTCAAACTGTGACGTCACTGACAATCAGAGGACAGGATGCAGTCCTCGTCTCCATGGTAACTGAGAGGCACCTGTTGCTGCTTGGCTTCACCCCCTCCCCACAGCAGCTTCAGCTGTCAATCATCAGCGTGGTTAGAAAGGCTCTGTCTGTCCTCGTCTCCGTCTCAGAGACACGCTCTCAGCAGAGACAGCAAACACAGAATGTTGGTCCTGGTGGTTCTGTGCTCAGGTGAGTATCTCCAGCCAATCAGAACCAAACGCACCTGGAACCAGCGCCGCCGCCCTCTGACCTTCATCTGTCTGCTTCTCCACAGTGACGGTCGCCATGGCAACACAGCTTCATCTGGACAGTTTGACACTGACCAGGAGAGCTGGTCATCTTCATGGAGCCTGAACAAAAAGCCACAGTGAGCAGTCTTTAGTCTGAACCACAGCACGTGGATCAAACTACTGGAATGCGTTTCACTCTCCACTTATGTGCGCCCATTTTTGAAGCAGTTATATCGCTCTTTTTGTTTTTGCTCGTGGCATCATCACTAAAAAACTGACGAATCTTGCAAATGGTTTCCACTTGGGTATCGCCAAGCTTTTGGTCAAAGGTGATGCATTATTTTTCTCAAGTCCAACCGTCATGTAAGCAAATGTGTAGCAAATGAGAATCCAACGGGTACACGTGTTTATTCTAAGGCTGACTGCTCGTGACTGATGTGCTCTGTGGCTTGGAAAAAAACATTCACGCATGCCAACAAGGTTCCTTACACCTCCAAAACCAAACGACAACTCACACGCTTCATTTGTTTCAGTGGGATAAAATAAGATCTGATATTTTGTTTTCTTTTAAAGTCTGTGCACGTCCTCTGGTTGTGTTAGCGCGGCTAAAATAAAAGCTAAAAATAGGGAACAGCAGCACTTCCACGATGACGTAATAAAAATGCAAACACGTTGCCTTTTTTCCCCACACACACCCAGAGTCTGTTTCTGAGAATGGCACAAGATAAAAACACTGAAAAACACACTAAAACCTTCTTACCTGTCAATCAGGTATGAGGTTCTTTGATTAAACAAGCCCTCACAACACCTGTTGTGTAAAGGTCCACTTGTGAAATCATTTTTTTTCATACTACGACTACAATTTATGGCTACTACTAATGTCATTACCACTGCTACTACTTGTAGTAGTAGTAGTAGTAGTAGTAGTAGTAGTAGTAGTAGTAGTGGTATTAGTAGCAGTAATTGTAGTAATGATAATAATCCATTCATGTTCCATAACTGCTTACTCCACTGAAGAGTCGGGGGGGGCTAGAGCCTATATAATGATGATAATAAAAGTAATAACAATGTTAATACAGTGCAACAAGCAAGTATTCACAACGCTTCACTTTTTCCTGATTCCAAAATGTATTAAATTAATTTTTATCCTCAGAATTCTACATCCCATAATGACAATGTGAAAATTAGTTTTTTATAGAGATTTTTGCAAATTTATTAAAAATTTAAAAATAAAAAAAATAAAAAAAGAAATCACATGTACATTCTGTAAGTATTCACAGTCTTTGCCATCAAGCTGTAAATTGAGCTGAGGTGCCTCCTGTTTCCACTGATCATCCTTGAGATGTTTGTGTAGCTTAATTGGAGTCCACCTGGGGTAAATTCAGTTGATTGGACCTGATTTGGAAAGACACACACCTGTCTACATATAAGGTCCCACAGTTGACATTCAGAGCACAAACCAAGCATGAAGTCAAAGGATTGGACTGTAAATATCTGAGGCAGGATTGTGTCGAGGTACAAATCTGGGGAAGGATACAAAAACATTTCTGCTGCTTTGAAGGTCCCAATGAGCACAGTGGCCTCCATCATCTGTAAATGGAACAAGTTCAGATCCACCAGGACTCTTCCTAGAGCTGGCCGCCTGTCTAAACTGAGCAATCAGGGGGGAAGGGCCTTAGTCAGGGAGATGACCAAGAACCCGATGGTCACTCTGTCAGAGCTCCAGCATTCCTCTGTGGAGAGAGGAGAACCTTCTAGAAGGACAACCATCTTTGCAGCAATCCACCAATCAGGCCTGTATAGTAGAGTGGCCAGACGGAAGCCACTCCTTAGTAAAAGGCACATGGCAGCCCACCTGGGGTTTGTCAAAAGGCACCTGAAGGACTCTCAGACCAGGAGAAACAAATTAATGTCCTTGAGTGGCCCAGCCAGAGCCCAGATCTGAATCCGATTGAACATCTCTGGAGAGATCTGAAAATGGCTGTGCACAGACACTCCCCATCCAACCTGATGGAGCTTGAGAGGTGCTGCAAAGAGGAATGGACCAAACTGCCCAAAGATAGGTGCACCAAGCTTATGGCATCATATTCAAGAAGACCCGAGGCTGTAATTGCTGCCAAAGGTGCATCAACAAAGTATTGAGCAAAGGCTGTGAATAATTACACATATTTTCTTAGCTTTTTATCTTTAATACATCCATCCATCCATCCATCCATTTTCTTCCGCTTTATCCGGAGTCAGGTCGCGGGGGCAGCAGCTCAAGCAAAGCCGCCCAGACCTCCCAATCCACACACACCTCCCCCAGCTCCTCCGGGGGAACCCCAAGGTGTTCCCAAGCCAGCCGAGAGATGTAGTCCCTCCAGCGTGTCCTGGGTCTTCCCCAGGGCCTCCTCCCAATGGGACGTGCCCGGAACACCTCTCCAGCAAGGCGTCCAGGGGGCATCCAAAAAAGATGCCCGAGCCACCTCAACTGACTCCTTTCGATGTGGAGGAGCAGCAGCTCGACTCCGAGCTCCTCCCGAGTGACCGAGCTCCTCACCCTATCTCTAAGGGAGCGCCCAGCCACCCTGCGGAGGAAACTCATCTCGGCCGCTTGTACTCGCGATCTCATTCTTTCGGTCATGAGCCAAATCTCATGACCATAGGTGAGGATCAGAACGTAGATCGATCGGTAAATCGAGAGCTTTGCCCCCCTACTCAGCTCTCTCTTCACCACGATGGTCCAATACAGCGACCGCATCACTGCAGATGCTGCACCGATCCGTCTATCGATCTCACGCTCCATCTGTCCCTCGTGAACAAGACCCCGAAATACACTCCACCGACCTGAAGAGAGGTGTCCTGGAGAGGGGCTGGATGCTATCTTTAATACATTTGCAAAAATTTGAAAAGTACTTTTTCATGTTGTCATTATGGGGTTTTGTGAGTATAATTTTGAGAGAAAAATGAATTTGCTCCATTTTGGAATAAGGCTGTAATATAACAAAATGTGGAAAAGTGAAGCACTGTGAATACTTTCCAGATGCACTGGATGATGCACAAGGTGAAGTTTAGCTGATGCCGATGTCTCGCTGGACAAAGGACCATCATTTCAGTTTTTCCCAAATTAAAATTTTCACTGAAGTGAGGCAATCCTCTAAAGTCTTTATGTGTATGAGATTACCAGCAGTTATCAGCACATACAACTCAGTATCATCAGCGTAACAGTGAAAAGTAATCCCACAACATCGCAGTATATGCTCAAGGGGTGCTATGTAAAAGAAGAAAAACAGGGGGCCTAAGATGGACCCTTGTGAAAATCTGTATTTTATCGGAACAAGGTTTGAGGTGAGATTATTGTACAGGACACAGTGAGAGGGACTGGTAGGATTTCAACCATGAGGTACAAACCTCAGCAGATGGGTTTTTGTTTCACCGTGTTTCTTTGGTTCTGGAACCAAACTGTTTGTAACAGATAAGAATCAACATTATTTTGTTTCCTGATAGTTCAGACTTTATATGTTAACTTTCAATAATTATTTAGAAAACAATCTGAAAGCTTTCTTTTAATCTTGTTCATCCCAAAGCTGTCAGATAAAACTCCATAATTAAATATCTCACTCGCCCAATGCCTTCTTTTTTCTTTTTTTCTTTTTTTACAAAAACATGAATAGAATTACATGAAACAGCTTGTTTAATAAAACTGAAAAATGTTTAAAAGTATTTAGTTTTAACTTCATTCTCAGATGCACTAAAATAAAATCTTTATATTTTAGATGATGAATTGGTGAAAGTTACAAACACAAAAACAAAGAATATCAGCAAATCATCTTAGTTTTAATGTGTATTTATATTTCTGTAAAATTACCAAAAATGTGATAGTAAATATATTTTCAATAATATTTGGTGTAAATACTGCACAAAATGATGTGCAGAATATTTAAAGGGAAAATTGTATCCACTTTTCTGCTGTTAATTTGTATGGAATTGCCATTTTAATGAAATTGTACAAATTGTTTATTTACAATCAATTTAAATTTTAAATCTTCTAAAATATCCAGATTTAAAATTTTAATTATTTTCTGAGGAGAATATACATATTAAAGCACTTTCTGAGTGTATATGAGAACAAAAAGTACTTGCAGAATATTTTAAAAGAAACTTTTATCCACTTTTTGCTGTTAATTTGCATGGAATTGCCATTTTATTGAAATATACAAATTGTTTATTTACAATCAGTTTAAATTTCAAATCTTCTAAAATACCCAGATTTAAAATTTTAATTATTTTCTGAGAAGAATATACATATTAAAGTATTTTCTGAGTGTATATGAGAACAAAAAGTACTTGCAGAATATTTTAAAAGAAACTTTTATCCACTTTTTGCTGTTAATTTGCATGGAATTGCCATTTTATTGAATTATACAAATTGTTTATTTACAATCAATTTAAATTTCAAATCTTCTCAAATACCCAGATTTAAAATTTTAATTATTTTCTGAGAAGAATATACATATTAAAGTATTTTCTGAGTGTATATGAGAACAAAAAGTACTTGCAGAATATTTTAAAAGAAACTTT
Source organism: Thalassophryne amazonica (assembly GCF_902500255.1). Classification (NCBI taxonomy): domain Eukaryota; kingdom Metazoa; phylum Chordata; class Actinopteri; order Batrachoidiformes; family Batrachoididae; genus Thalassophryne; species Thalassophryne amazonica. Next base: position 98,239,521 of record NC_047114.1, read on the forward strand.
TATCCACTTTTTGCTGTTAATTTGCATGGAATTGCCATTTTATTGAATTATACAAATTGTTTATTTACAATCAATTTAAATTTCAAATCTTCTCAAATACCCAGATTTAAAATTTTAATTATTTTCTGAGAAGAATATACATATTAAAGTATTTTCTGAGTGTATATGAGAACAAAAAGTACTTGCAGAATATTTTAAAAGAAACTTTTATCCACTTTTTGCTGTTAATTTGCATGGAATTGCCATTTTATTGAATTATACAAATTGTTTATTTACAATCAATTTAAATTTCAAATCTTCTCAAATACCCAGATTTAAAATTTTAATTATTTTCTGAGAAGAATATACATATTAAAGTATTTTCTGAGTGTATATGAGAACAAAAAGTACTTGCAGATTATTTTAAAAGAAACTTTTATCCACTTTTTGCTGTTAATTTGCATGGAATTGCCATTTTATTGAAATATACAAATTGTTTATTTGCAATCAATTTAAATTTCAAATCTTCTAAAATATCCAGATTTAAAATATTAATTATTTTCTGAGGAGAATATACATATTAAAGTGTTTTCAGCATGTATATGGGAAAAAAAATACTTGCACATAAAACATTATTAAAAATTATAGCTGGTAAATAGATTGTACAAATGAACAGATGTCTGCTCAAAATTAGATGCCTTCATGTGTTGGAAAATATATTATTTTAAATTTACAATTTATCCGGCAGAATAACGCACCGTTCGTGTCCACCGAAATGCATCTCCGTTTGGCTCCGTGAATCAAACTTCCAGCTCTTTAAAAATGCAAAAGTAACCAGAGACAGACACAAAGCAGCCGAAAAAGTTCCTCTTTTCTTTCCTCTCCGATTAGTGAAAGTTGCTCTTCTCCGGCTGTTTTACTGGTACATCCAGATCACTTTCACCAGGAACAGGAATATAATTTGATAAGTCATTGTAATCAAATATATGCAACGTGTATATAAAAATACACACATTATGTACATGTGTTTAAACTTTTGTAATAAATATAATTCTGATATATGTGATGATTAAATCTTCACTGATTAAATATTCACTGAAAAATTCACTCAGTTCAAATCAAACGAGTTGAGGAAACTAATTAAACAAAAGTACTTCATTTTGTTTAAGTAACCAAAATTATTTTATCTTTATAATATTAACTTTGATTTCTTTTCACATTAACTCAAACGACCTCATAACATGATTTGAAGTATTTTACTGTATTAAACTAAATTCTTCAAATCATCTACATTTATGAATTGATGTGAATAAAGTTGCACAAACATAAATGTCACTTTCTCACTGATGAGTTTTTTTTATGCTCTAAAAGTTTAAAGTTTTTATATAGTTTTTTTTTTTCCACTCTAAAGTTTAAACCATCACACATTTAATCAGATTAGGAACAATTTGTCTGATTTTTCATCTTTTTTTTTTTAACTCGTGGTTACTTTCATGTGCAGCTGCAGTCAGGGTGAATGATGACAAATAAAAATACATTTTAATGCAGAAATGATTTAATTTGACTAAACTTTAATGTTTGATGAAATTTGAGTTGAAGTCTTCAGATGTGAATGTGTTCACATACAGTTATTCAGACTGAATGACTTTTCACACATTACTAACTCAGTCCTGTCCAGACCCTGAGGCCCGTTGGTGCCAGTGCTGATCTCCAGACTCTGCAGCTTGACGCGGATCAGAGTCTTAGACTCCACCTGGACGGGACTCCACTCCATCACAGGTCCCATTCACAGCCGAGACCATGTGAACAAAGTAACGGGAATCAAACCCAGGTCTGCGTGTTGGCAGCCCAACTCCTGATCCGCTGATCTACCTGATCTACATTTCAGATCACATCCAGATATGAGATTCTAACTAATACATTTCTATAAAACACATCAGAGTGATGTACTGATTATTGTGGGTTGACTTTGTGTCTCAGGGTGAAAAAGAAGTCAACAGGTCGCAGAGCCTTTCCCCACAGTGTTCCTACTTTATGGAACAGTTTGTCTGTTGACATTAAAAATTTCACTTTAATCTTTTACAGCAAATCTTAAAATCTCTTTTTTATGATTTGTTTTATGGTTTTATCTTTATAAAGTATATCGGATGGTTTTTGTGTTTTATTTGCACACAATGTTCAGTTTTACTTCTTCTTGTGAATGTAAAACTGTTTTATTGTGGTTCTGGTGTTTTATTGTTGTTCTGGTGAAGCCCGTGGTGAGTGTGTACCCGGCAGCATCCTGGCTTCACATGGAGCAGAAGAAGACCTCGTTGTTGTGTCTGGCCTCAGACATGTTTCCTCCTCTGGTCAAGTTCTCCTGGATGAGACAGAAGAAGAAGAAGAACAGTTTGCTGGAGGACCTTCATCCTGCAGACGGAGAGCAGCTGGAGCTCACAGAGTCGGGCCAAACGGCCAGCGTGCTGCTGATCCATCAGACAGAAATTGACACGTATCAATACCGCTGCATCGTCCACCATGAGGGAGGCACAGTGGGGGCGCCATCAGCACAAGGTGAACGTTTGGAGACCTGCAAGGATTCAGCTTCACACAGAAAACCACACGCTCTAAAATTCTGACATGTGTTTCAGATGTTCCTGCAGCTGTGACAGCGACTCCCACAACTCCAGAAGCTTCTTGTCCTTCAGACAGAAACCCAACAAACTCGTCGGCTCTGCTCCATCACAACTGTAAGATGCCGACACCAGAACCACCAACACGTCTGTTCAAAATGACACACGACGTTTAATTTTCCCACAAAAACCAACTGCAGCAACAGTTTTTCATCCTTGTTCAGCCAGAAGCTTCTAAATTATTCACCAAATCCACAAAACGTATATAATAAAATGAACAAACTTTATTTTTACATTTGTGGTCAAAACAGCTGTTAGAGAAAAATGAAGTAAAAAAAAAAAAGTAAAAAAAAATAGAAATTATTTCAAAGTTATCCCAAAAAGTGCAAAATAAATACATTTGATAAATAAATAACTATAATTACAATTACTAATAAATAAATAAATATAATTTAAAAAAATGTATAATTACCGGAGGAGCTGTCAGAGTGCAAACATTTAACAAATCCCAGCAGGGTGTCTGCAGGTGTTGCTGAAATTATTGTTGGGGGCTACAGCCCCATCAAGACCTTCCCTAGAGCCGTCTGTTGTGGTGCAGAAACTCTGGATCTTTTTACGTCCAGAGCAGAAAAATAGTGATTCCAAAAAGGTATAGTTTGGACTATCTGTGAATGAATGTTCTGGAGTTAGGGGATAAAAACAGCAAGAACACTGAGAAAGGTCAATTTCAGTTTGTACAGGGGTCAAAGTTAAAGTTGCTCCAATTTTGGTAAAAAGTGGTGCAAATTACTGGTTGAGCTAATAGGATTAATAAATGGAATAGTTTTGACTGTGTTGCGTGCTTGGTTTGCAAAGTAAAGGTTAAACAATGTCGGCATCCATTGGATTCTATGACATGTGACATATGTTACCCTGTAACATGATAACTAAGTATGATACATGATGCAAACTATTCCTTTTTAAAACCGTATTCACCCAAGTAATAATTTGCATCACTTTTTACCAAAATTGGAGCAACTTTAACTTTTGACCCCTGTACAAACTGAAATTGACCTTTGTCACTGTTCTTGCTGTTTTTACCCCATAACTCCGGAACATTCATTCACAGATACAACCCCTGGCAAAAATTATGGAATCACCGGCCTCAGAGGATGTTCATTCAGTTGTTTAAGTAACCATTACTGACTGCCACAATTTTTTTTCCTGATTTCTTATAGTGTTTCTTAAAGCCAGAAAGTTGCCATTTGAAATGACTTTAGTTTTGTGTCATGGCTTTTTTTCTACAAAATTAAACAACTGAATGAACATCCCCCGAGGCCAGTGATTCCATAATTTTTGCCAGGGGTTGTAGTCCAAACTATAGCTTTTTGGAATCTTTATGATCAGACAAATAATATGGAATACCTTTCAATATGATTGGAGCATTTTTAAATTTTGACCCCTGTGTAAAACTTCAATTGACCCCTTCTTGGCCGCCTATTGAAAGTTCACGTGGGTACCCGGCCTTTTTAAAAGAGTAATGTCTAAGGAGTATGTGTGCCAAATTTTGTGCTTGCATCACCATTTGAAGGATCCCTTAGTAAATATTCACGTATCTGCTGCACTGGTCTGTGTCTCACACCGACTGAAACTCTACACCTACAACTTCCTGTGTCCACTGACCGCCTGTTTTTACCAACAACTAGAGGTCCCTGGTTGCCACGGTTGCTCTGTTCTATGGTGAGTGTGGTTTGTTACCGTTGATGTTTTTAACTGCCGCTGTGATAATAATGTGACAAACCTCAAGCAGAGCAGGTGTGGAGGCTGCTGAGAGCAAAACCACACAGCAGGAAATCAAAAGTTGATTCTCCGTCAACGGTCCTAATATTTAAGAACTGATTATCTGCTGCTGCACAAACTCCCATCATGCTCTTTACCACCATCTTTTTTACCCGCTGAAACTCACAAGCGAGCCACCAAGAGACCACAGACAGGTTTTATAAAGTCTGAAAACACAATTTAATCACCAGAGATATATAACTTTTTTGACAGAACATTTTTGACATATTTTATTTGCAGTTAATTCTGGAATTCCTCAGGGATGTGTTCTGGCTCTTCCTCTGTTCAGTTCTTGCATGGATTGGGTGGCTGGTTTGTAGAAACCAGCTGTCTTCATCAATCACACATTCTGAGGAAATGTCCTTCATCGGATTCCCAAAATAGACTATTTTATTATTTATTCAAACACAAACTGTCAGTTTTTAGACTTAAAACTGCACCTCTATCAAAAGTCATAAATCTTTGAATCGTCCAGTCGTTAATTTATTTGCAGCAGCAGCAGAACTTACAATAATACTGAATTCAGAAGGACAAAAAGTATGAACAGTAGAGGCAGTTGTAGTAGTCACAGCATATGGCCACTTGAGGGCGATATAATATCTGAAAAACATAAACAATATGGTTTGGTGACATGTTTTGACATCAATGTCCACAAGGGGACGCTACTTCTACATATTTTCCATTTTTACCTGCTTTCCTCACCTGGTATGGCTCTTCATTGGCTGAGTTCATGAACTGTGGGTGGCCATGCAGTGTTAAGAAACACCCAGACCAGGTATTCTCCAGGATCAGGATTTAAAACGGCTGATTTTAGTTACTTTTTCAGTTGGTGCTTAAAGTTCTTAAAAAAGTTTTTATAAGTAAGAAGGTAAAATGTTTCCATTTCAAATTGATTTGAAGTCAGCACTAGTGTCTGAGCTAAGCTAGGCTAGTAGTTTCTCCCAGTTTAATGTTGAAGCTAACTTAGCTAGCATGTCCTCATAACTGCTTCATTTGGTGTTAAATTAACTATTTCTTTGTGATAATCTGAACTAGCTGGTTTTAACGTTAAACCATCTCTGGTGTCGATACTCAACAAGGCTAGCTAGTTAGCTTTAGCGTAAACGCTGTAAAGCCAAACACTGACATCGTATTGTATTTTTGGCTGGTTTTAAATTTCATTTTCATGATCTACTAAGTGTCTGTGTTTTAGTGTCTGAGTGAAACTTTAAGATATGAAATAATGTATTTAAATAATTTGAATAAATAACAAAGGATTGGACGGATTAGCTTAGCTCGCTATAATGTGGCCACTAGCCACAAAAAAAAAAGTGTCATAAGTTCTGGTCAGTTTGCAAATGTGGACCAAATGAGATGGTTTTGTGCTTCTGACACTGGCAGCCAATTCTGGAAGGGTGCTGTGTGCTTGTGGAGGATTTCAGATGAAGTATCAGTTGTCTAGCAACTGTGAAACTCTTTCTCTTAAATGGTTCAAGGTAAAGTTTGAATTCTCAAAAATGCACAAGTCTCAAAATATTAAGAATTGTGTGACACTTTGTTCACTCCAGAAGTGTCCCACAGGAGCACATAAGTGCAGATCCACTTCCAGAAGTTTCCACCTGATCATACTGTGCAGAATAAATATGACTGGGCATAATATTAGATCCTTTGTTGAAGTTTATATTTTGGTTGAGCAGAAATAAGTTGGTTGCTGTTGATTTTTGAACATTTTTTTTAAGGCAGGTCAAGGATTCTTATCGACTGCTGCCATCTACAGGAATTCAGTGTAATAGCATGCAGTCCTGTGTGACGTCTGATTGACAGGAAGGAAGCTGTTTGCTAGTTGGATCTGATCGGTCAGGTCCGTTGTGGTTGGGTCGACCTCCCTTCATGGACTAAGTGGAGGTTGTTGGTTCAGTTCTGGATCAGGCTGATCCTGCTGGCTGAGCCTCTGAGACGCTCCATCACGTGTCAAATGTTTGATTTCCCTCAGCAGAAACTCCTCAGGAACCTCTTCACACAGGATCGGACTTGTTTCAAGGTCTGATCCTCTTTGAGGGTCAACACGAGGGTCTCTGGTTGGTGTCGTCTCTGAGGTTCTGGTTCCTGGAGTGTGAGGTCCTGGTGAGTCAAATGTGATCAATGATGCGATTCAGACTTAAATCCTGACTGAATCTTCTGTGAGATCAGAATGAAGCGTTCGCTCAGTTTGTGGAGTTCAAAGCTGAAGAAGTGATGGAAGAACTTTTTAGTCTGAAGAAACCCAAATTTATACCCAAACTCAAAGATTTTCTGGAAGTCTGGAAAAAAAATTGCATTGAGGGTTCTTGAAAAGGTCCTTTTATAAATTAATAACTACATAATTTTCTCTTCGTTGTATTTAAGATTTGGGCCACAGTCCCTGAACATAAATAACAGAACCGACTCCGCCCTCCTCCTGGCTTTGGTTCCCTCATAATATCTGAGTTGGACTTTTTCTGATGGGCTTGAACCTAAACTGTAAAGGTAACATTAAATCTAGACATAGTTGTCAGGTAAGAAACAGATTTTTCTTAAAAATGTAAAAACTTTATTTGGACAACATTTCACAAACATAATTTCTTGTACACATTAATTAATGCCATAAATTTGATCCACGGCAGCATTAAGGTAGAAAAAATAAAATCCAGCTTTCAGACGGAGATGCCGTCAGTCTGAGGTCTCCCTCGGATCAGTTCCTCCGTCACTTCTAAACCCATTCACACCCAGTAGCCAGTTTTCAAGACTTTATCCATGTTTTCTGTCCACATGTGACAAACAAAAAAAACTGACTATTTTCATATTTTTACCGATAACTCCCAAATTCAATATTTTACAGTCCAGAGAGTCTTTGCAAAAATTAAACTCAGGATTTACATTTATTTCACATCTGACGTGTGGAATCTGACTTTATTTCATCGCCCACCTTTGCTAGTCCATCGAAACCAATGTTGGGATCGAACATTAAAGTTATCGTTGAATATCCCATTTACATCCATCTGCTCTGCATCTGAACAGCAACTTTCAGGTCATCAGCACCGACCGCTCTGCCGCATTCCAAAAAGAATAAGCTAACGCAGATACGGCCAACTCATCGAACTATGTCCTGTCTGTAACTGGTGATCCCAACCTGAGCTCCGGCCCTGGGGCGTGTGCAGAGCACCTGTATTAATGAACGTCCTGTCCTGATGGGGGCGCCCTCGCCAGGCCACCGATGTACATAAGAATCTAAGCTTGAATTAACCGGTTAAGAAGCAGAAGCTTCTCCACATGGATGCAACGTGAGTGAGCTGCTACAAAAGACGGTGTTGAACACGAATCAAAGCTTCTTAAATGACAACAATGCCAGGATGCATCGTTGTCACTGCAGAATGCCGCAGCAGTCATACTTGCAAGCGGTCGTTTCTTGCATCGTAACGACGGCAGCGAATTTCTTGTATTAAGACGCACAAATGAGAACGGAATCATAAGTTTCACTGGCTACTGAGCATGTTCAGTCATTTTTCCAGCAAAGCCACCAGAAAACACAGGAAGTACAACTAGACCCCAGGAACTAACGAACGATAGGAACCGCGATCTCCACAAACCACAAGAACTAAAAGTCTGAATCAGCTCATGTCTGCTTTCAACGGTATTTCCAGACTGCGGTGAGCGGTTTCGTGCAGTACCCCGTATGCCCAGTAGAGGGAAGGGCTGCACCCTATCCAGACGCTAGAATAATTATGTCATGTTTTTATTTCTGCTCCATTGTGGTGTAGTAGAGGGAAAATTATTATTATTATTATTATTTTAGAAAAATTCAACAGTGCTTTGATTCCTCTGTAAACAGGTTGGAGGTCACTAGACCACAGCTGTTGAGTAACACCTGCTTGTCCACTCTCTGGGTCATCAAAGGCTGCTTTTTCAGTTGCCTAGTTAGCCTGGAATTCTGCTCAGACATACACTATGACTCTTCTTGGTAATACTTACCCTCAGAGGTGAAACACCTCCTCCTATGGACATGGGCAACTCCAGTACAATCCTCAGCAATTTTCAGGGGAAGGTCGCAGAAGAACTCCCACATTCCATTAGGCTCACCAGTTGTGTCCATCTCTAAAAGTCCTACAGCCAACATATTCCTGGTTAATGGTCTGATCTTGAAGTCTGCTCAGAATTAGTCTTGCGCACTGAGAAGACCGTCTGCAAGACTTCAGCTGGCTTCTCAAGGAACTATAGCAAGTCTGCTCAGAACTCAAAACTGGGCACTTCTGTAGACCCTACAGTGCTACAAACATTACCAGCATTTTCCCACAAGGACATGGTTAATCTCCTTGGCAAGACTGCTGGGATTACACCACCAAGTCCAGCTGTGTCTCTGGACACTGAAACCAGGACTTTTTTCAAAGTTGAGGTGCATTAAATCACTGTCACTATGGTTACCAGGTCCATGAGGTCCATGCAGTCCTCAAAGACAGCCTCGTTGGCCACATTAAAATCACTACATGACTGTTAAGGTGCCACCTCTGGGGCAGTCAAGCTATGACTAAAAGGTCTCACTGAGGCGTCACTCACTGTGCTTGGAACTTATAAAAAGCCTCTTGCCACAGGGCTTTGTGTGTGTGCGTGTGTGTGTGTGCACAGACGAGTTGAACCATAAAGTTTTACTTTTTTCCTGGGTTCTAGAAGTAGTTCCTGAGTTCCATAAATGGTTCTGGTGATTGAACATTAGACCACCAAGAAAAAAAAATCTGTGCAGAAAGAAAAGTGCCAAAGCTGCATCCACGTCTCTTCGGTTCTCTGAACAACATCGAGGACGAAACGTAAACACATTTAAATTTCAAATTACTGCAGTAAAATAAACCGAGCGCACATCAGCCTTTAGGTGGCGCCACCAGAATTAAGTTTAAAAGTCTGAGGCAGCAGGCTCACTATCGTTTAGCTCTGCAGCGCTGGAAACGATGTGCGAGAAAACCAGAGGCCATTTTTCTGATCAGTAAGATGTGCGCAAGTTTTTACACGTTAACGCAAAGAGTCGATGCGCGATAACACAAAGTCTACTTCAGTCTATGAAACAATAAACAGGAAGAGGAACAGTTTGACTGAAGAACTTTTAAAAGTTAACCGAATCTGACTGCAGTCATTCATGACGCACATCGCGTTGTTAGCGCACATGGTGGCTTTGGTTTTAGCTCAACTAGCTTCGGCGGATGGTGACGTTTGTTACCGCATCAACCCAACTTTGATCCTGAAAGAATCATATCTCAGTAACTTCTATATTTTATTGAACAGACGAGTAGAGAATGAATGTTTAATCATTTGTAGCATCTGTTCTAGCGCCACCCTCAGGTCACACTGTATATTCTTGATACTCGCTGTACGTACCCGCGGTCAGTGATGGCAACAAGTTGAAAAGCAGTTTTATTTTACTGTTTGATGGAATGGAATTTAAAAAATTGGTCATAAATGTGATTGTGATGCCACATGACTGCTTTCGTACCAAAGATCAGTTATACGATCGTATTTAGCATGAACTCAAAAGAGTTTAGCTAGAATTTAAAGTGAATTTGATGATAATGTCCACTATATGGCAGATGTGACTAAGTAAGTAAAATGAGACCTGAATGCAGCTCGAACCTCACGGCTGAGTCCTAAAGCATAAACATTTTCTGACACTTTATAACACTTTGGTTTAAATTAAAAAAAACAAACAAAAAAAAAACATAACAGGTTAAATAAAGAAATATGAGCTCAGTTTGTTCAGTAGTCATTTTGAAATGTGGACCAGAACACTTTTGGTTTCCTCGTACTCGTCCAGTCGGAGTTAATTTGGCTGCAGCATGTTTTTGATTTGCTTTGGTGTAGCCTCGTCGTTCAGATGTTTGGTTGTGTACCTGCAATGTGAAAAACACATTTTAATAACAATATAATCACATGTTCAAACTGTAAAGTTTAGAGTGTGAGGGACACCAGGTTAATGGAGGTGTGACCGACTGTGCACCCTCTGCTGGCAGGAAATGGCTTACCACCATACACCATCCACTCAGCTCGTTTTAGCTGAAAATGTATAATGTGCATAAGTGTTATGAGCAACAATTTTCCAAACTTTCCAGGAGAAAAGTTAAGATATTTTCAGGCATTCTGCCTTTTATTAATTAATTAATTTATTTATTTGGGGGGGGGGGGGGGGGGGTGAGAGACGCACACGTTATTTTGCTGTTGTTCTTAATGATGATAATAATAAGAATAATAAGTGTTTATATAGGACTTTCCCAGGAATCAATGTACTAAACAAAGGAAAGTCCAACAATAAAAGTACACTACAATAATGAGCCAAAACCGCAAATGAAAGAACTGACAAAAAAAGGGGGGTCAGATGGACTCATGCTTTTTTTTAATCACATTTCCAAAGCATGAGTGAAAAATCTGTGTTAATCTGCATCAAATAACATCCAATATGTTGTCCATTGCGTGTTTATTTGTCCATTTTGCTCATTTTTTGAAAATTAGACATCTTTATGTTAAATAACAGCACATGCTGTAGTGTGCACATGTGCTATGTTAAAAAGTGAGTTCCACATACAGAAAAAGGTGTGACTTATACTCCAGAAAATACAGTAATTCTGCAATTGACTAATTTAAATGAAAGGTGTGTTCTTCTGATAAACTGTTAATTATTCTAATTACATGGAGTTTTTTTTATTTTTTTTAGGTGTCTGTTGTGTTCGGAGACTGTCAGACCTGAGAGCGTTGAGTAATCCCTCCACGCTGCTGGGCGGCTGCTCCTTCAACACCCTGATGCAGCCTTTCATCTGGTCCCAAAACAAAAGGCACAATAATCAACAACAATAATAACAACAAACACGGAATATTAACGGCAACAGTCATTTCCTGAAGCGTTAAGGCGTCGCTGCCTAACGCCAGCTTCCCTAACATCATGTCACGTTTCAGTTGCTGCAGGCAGTAAATTAAATGTGTAAAGTCACTATCCAAGATGTGCTTCACAATAAAAGCATTTCAATGTTAACAGCAGTGGCTGCACTGCACAAGAGTTTTATTGTGAAAGTCACATGCCTGTTGCTGCGATGAACAGACTCGTTAAAGTTTGGACAATCAGTCAGTAAAGAAGTCAAATAAGAACCTAATTATTGTCCTCTGCGTGCAGCATTTTGAGTGTGACATGTGAACGGTGTTCAGGGGCACAACCAGAGGGGGCGCTGTGTGAGTCAGACTGGACTGCTGAATACGTTGGACTTAAAGTCTTTGAAATCCTGTACTGTGGACTCCTGTAAAACTCGCTGAAACTCACGGTGACGTATGAGGAAAGTTCGTTGACTTACATCGATATTGGAAGTCTTAACGAAGGCTCCGGCTGGATGGACGTGATCGTAGAGGATGATGACCCCAACCATCACACGCAGGCAGAACAACACCGTCTCCTCACTGGCAAAACGGCTACGATACTCCCTAAACATACAGACACACACTGTAGGTCAGAGTCCTGCTCGGAACACGGGCGGCAGTTATAAAAACAACTTTCAAATTCTTTGATCAGCTCCACCTCGGCTTTTTGATCCTACAGGGCATTGTCACATTACATCCAGAAGGTGACAGTGATGAGATGACAGGATGTGTCGTCTCTCTAAATTTAATTTTGACTGTAAGACTTAGAGATGGGAAGTGATTGAAACCATTTCCTGGTGGTTTTTCGGGGGGAGGCTGGAGGAAGGAGTCGTACGTACAGCACCTACCAGCAATCTGTCGCGATACAAACAGACAGTAAACCAGCTTTACAGCAGCAGTCTGTCATCAGCTATTACTATAAAACCAAACTCCAACTTCACACAGCCGTGCAGCAGAAAGCCAAGATAATTATGCATATTTGAGGGGAAAAAAACATGAAATTTGACGCACATATTATAAATTAAGGAATGATTATTTTCAGACATGGAGGCATCCTGGAGCTGACCTCTAATGACCTACAGGGGTCGCTGAAGAATTACACAGGGGTCAAAATTTAAAAATGGTCCAATCATATTGAACATTATACCACATCATTTGTCTGATCATAATGATTACAAAAATGTGCAGTTTGGACTAACCGTGACCGAATGTTATGGGGCAAAAACAGCAAGAATGATGACAAAGGTGTATTTCCAGTATGAATGGAGCATCCTTTACTAACCCCTGCAGGTCATTAGAGGTCAGCTCTAGGATGTCTCCACATCTGAAAATAAACTTCATGCCATATACAACCCCTGGCAAAAATTATGGAATCACCGGCCTCGGAGGATGTTCATTCAGTTGTTTAATTTTGTAGAAAAAAAAAAAAAGCAGATCACAGACATGACACAAAACTAAAGTCATTTCAAATGGCAACTTTCTGGCTTTAAGAAACACTGAAGGAAACTGAAGTCAACGTCGGTGACCGAACTGTAAGAAACCGCCTAAAGGAAATGGGATTTACATACAGAAAAGCTAAATGAAAGCCATCATTAACACCTAAACAGGAAAAAACAAGGTTACAATGTGCTAAGGAAAAACAATCGTGGACTGTGGATGACTGGATGAAAGTCATATTCAGTGATGAATCTGGAATCTGCATTGGGCAAGGTGATGATGCTGGAACTTTTGTTTGGTGCCGTTCCAGTGAGATTTATAAAGATGACTGCCTGAAGAGAACATGTAAATTTCCACAGTCATTGATGATATGGGGCTGCATGTCAGGTAAAGGCACTGGGGAGATGGCTGTCATTACATCATCAGTAAATGCACAAGTTTACGTTGATATTTTGGACACTTTTCTTATCCCATCAATTGAAAGGATGTTTGGGGATGATGAAATCATTTTTCAAGATGGTAATGCATCTTGCCAAAGAGCAAAAACTGAAAACATTCCTTGCAAAAAGACACACAGGGTCAATGTCATGGCCTGCAAATAGTCCGGATCTTAATCCAATTGAAAATCTTTGGTGGAAGTTGAAGAAAATGGTCCATGACAAGGCTCCAACCTGCAAAGCTGATCTGGCAACAGCAATCAGAGAAAGTTGGAGCCAGATTGATGAAGAGTACTGTTTGTCACTCATTAAGTCCATGCCTCAGAGACTGCAAGCTGTTATAAAAGCCAGAGGTGGTGCAACAAAATACTAGTGATGTGTTGGAGTGTTCTTTTGTTTTTCATGATTCCATAATTTTTTCCTCAGAATTGAGTGATTCCATATTTTTTTTCCCTCTGCTTGATCTAAAAAAGTAACCGTTACTGACTGCCACAATTTTTTTTCCTGATTTCTTTTAGTGTTTCTTAAAGCCAGAAAGTTGCCATTTGAAATGACTTTAGTTTTGTGTCATGTCTGTGATCTGCTTTTTTTCTACAAAATTAAACAACTGAATGAACATCCTCCGAGGCCGGTGATTCCATCATTTTTGCCAGGGGTTGTACCAACACTCCTGAAAATTTGGTGCTTTTATCACAAAATGTGCAGTACGTTCTACTAAAAAATAGGAGCTAAAAATAGCTCCTAGTGACATTATTCTAAGAAAAATCTTATAATTTCTTGAATTCTTAGACATTTCTTAGAATTTTCCCTTGGTAAAATGAAAGCACTGTAGGCCTTAAGAGAGCTCCTGAGGTGCCAAACTGGTAAGAGGAGGGAGGAGGACTTTTAAGAAGTCTAAGAGTGTCTTAAGCAGATAAGCTGGTGGAAAAGAGAGAGAGGAAGCAGAGATATCCTCTGTATGTAGGATGACAGTGAGTCAGTAACACGCTACCGGCTTGATCTACGTCATTATTTTATTTATTTTTTATTTATTTGTTCATACGCATGTGGTTTCATTTCTCATCCACAAACACATGAACAAAAAGGAACAGAAGGAAGATAAATCTCTGTTCCTTGTAATAATAAAAAAAGACAGAAATCTGCTTCAATATCATCCCCAATGCCGCTCCCTCAACAAGCCACCAAACATCACACAAACATCAACATCAACACAATGATCCTACATTTCAACCTCCACATTCACACTTCAGCAGCTGTATTCATTTTTCTTCTAGTTTACTGTATTCTCTCATAATTTTATCTTTATACATTTTTTTTGAACTTGTGAACATTTGTACAACATTTATTTTATGTTAATTTACTGTCTTAATGTATTTATAAATTGTTTAGGTTATTGTTATCATATACACACATTATTATCATTTTTATTATTATTATCAGTATGTTGATTTTATTTTGTTATTAGTTCTATTTTGTCATTTGATTTTTAAATGGACAATGGAAATAAGTGTTTTCAGTTTCTTGTGTCATGCATGCAATTTTAATGTATTTACAATTATATTATGTACTTACACTGAACTTATTTATAAACACACACTCTTAATATGTAGATAATCGGCATGTAAATGAGATGTGTTCAAACATCTTCAAGCTGTGTAACAATTCATTTTGTGGTGAACTGCATGAAATAATGAAAGACAAGTGAGAGCTTTTGTCTTTTTGGCACTCTACCACTAGGAGGCGCTCTTATTTTCAGATAAAACAACAGGGATGGCATCAGACACAATACACTTTTCACTTATGGTGACAACATGGTGACACTTAACTCATCACACTCTCACGAACGTCACTAGCTTAGCTTATGACAAGCTAAAAGTGGACGCTCTCATTAACTGTCCAGTTTCTGGGTATTCTGTGTTAGTGCGCGCCTGCAGCCGATGTGCTTGATGAATTCCTGCGCAAAAAGTAGTTCCCACATAATGAGTATATCTCATCTAAATTAATTCTACAATTTACCAGTAATAACATTTTAAAGATAACTGAAGTTTTAAGAGTAGGCGTAATAAATATTTAAGAAACTTAAAGTTTATGAGCAACTTCACCTGTTATTGCTCAAGCACATTGTAAACACTGACACAATGAAGTTTGATGCTGAAGAGTTCAGAAAAATACGATTGGAATGTTCTGATGACCATTTACAGTTGGCGATGAAAGACTTGGGTGTTAACTTGGTGTTAAAGTCAGAACAAGAAGCTGGACTGAAAGAGATCAATCTGGGACAAATAGACACATTCTGTGTGTTGTTGCTCCAACGAGAGCAGCACGCTGAGCAGGATGGGGAAAGTAGTCCGGCGAGCTCAATCTGTGGGCGCGAGCAATCCCACAATGCTAAAATAGCAGAGATGTTGGTCCAATGAGAGCGACGCTCTGAGCAGGGTGTTAACTCACTAAACCAATTGAACTACAAAAACACAATGAGTCAATAACACTGACAACATTTTTAAACTAACATGAACCACAATAGCAACATTTAAAACCCGAAAGCCAGAACATTTATTTTTTATTTCCCCTTCCGTTTCTGTGACAACCAATCACAGCTCTTACAGGACTGTGGCATACCTACCAACGGGGTCAACCCCGCCTCCTCACTAAGATCAGACTCGCTCTCAGACACCTGCTGGCTCACTCTTAGGCTGATTCCTTGCCAAATAATTTTAGGCTAAGTTAGGAGCTCTTTTTTGTTGTCATTTGTTTGTTTCTTTGTTTTTATTTGACCTGCTGGGGAGGAGTCTGATCTGGGGAGGGGGAGAGGAACAGCCCCCACCAGATCAGGTTTGGTTCTGGCTCAGATGTGAGGCGTTCAGGAACTCACGGTGTTTCCAGCATCACTTTGCACACACTGGCCATCGTACTCAGACAGTCGGTGGTGTTTTCTATTGGGACGTCCGGATTCTACCCAAAATGACAAAAAAGACACAAAGTGACAACAAATCCAGTATCTTTGTTTTTGGTTTTGTTTTTTTCTTTTTCACTCTGCATGCACACTTAAATACAAAATAATGCTTTGAATATTTTTACTAGAATAAAGTTTTTTGCTTTCTACGTGGAGACATGAATTGTATTTGGACTTACATCGGAGACGAACTTGGACGTGGCGTCACTGAGCGTCTTTAGCATGGGTGTGGCACACGCATAAAACAGAGACATCCGATTGGCCAGCTCGTTGTTGATGTAACTCTCTGACTCAGTCTGTTTAAAATATATATATATAATGATCACAGTTTGTCTCAATGAAAGGGCGTGTGAGTTTAACTGAGTTTGTAAAAACAAACTAATACCATGAACTATTCAACGATTTATAACTTCAACAATAAAGAAGCACAAAACAGAATTTTATGGATCATCTGTCATCATCATCATTTGGAATTTTTTTTAACTCCCAAAAACACAGCTTCACGTTTTGACTGAACTCCAGTCATTCATTTAATAAATTTATGTATTTGGGTAAAATCTGGTTTGGACTGATCTAAAAAAGTGTAATCTTGTCTAAAAAGGTGTTTAAAGTAATATAAAACTTTAGAAACCATTTAAATCTGTCTGTTGTTGGTACACAGCTGTTTAAAACATTTATATTTAAACCATTAAATCAAGTTTAAGCACTTGTACTTTTGTCTGAGTTGTTGAATTCGGTTCAAAATAAGTTATCTGGATTTTAACCCCATCAGTGAGAGGAACATCAGAAACAGAGCGGAGATGTTTCAGGAAAAAAAAAAATGTTTGTTTGAAGTTTTTGTCACATGATTGGCCACTGCAGCGAGCTCGTGCTTGTGTCTTACAGATACGTTTTTGAGGACCATACGGCTGACCGTCCGGCGGTAGTAGCTGAAGTCGTTCTGGATGGCGGGGTTTGTCATCTGTAACAAAAGATGACAGAAGGAAGAGAAGGAGGTACAGGATGTGCAGAAGGAGGTGAGAAGGCAAATCATTAAATATTGTAGAGCAGGCAGTCCTAAAAAAAAAAAAAAAGTGTGCTGAAAAGTGTGGTGAGGGGAGCCACCAAGACCCCAGTCGCAGCTCTGATGGAGGTTCAAGTTTCAGCGGCTGTGACTGGAGAGACTTTTCAGGGTTTGACATTAAGAATTTTGTCCGATAACAGCGGATAAAGTCGCACCAGCGGAGCGACGTTCACACGACTTGAGTTAAAGTAACCAAATACTAAGTTAATAGAAAGAAAATAATCTTGCTGATCTGCGCTCCATAAAATATATGTACAGATGTCTCTTATTAATATTATTTGCCGTTTTGTGTCCAAGCTAAGAAGGAGTCATATTGTCCCGATACGTTAACAATAGATATGGCAGCAGCGCTGGGACATGTGAGTTACACATTAAATACACGGAGAAAAAGAATGACTACTTTTAAAGATTTGTGTTGGTTTGATTTGCAGAAGTTAACTAATGCTGTCGTCTCTGTTGTCTTTTCTACTCATCCTGGACAGTCAGAGACACGATGACGTTGAATGCCGCTTTTGTCCATTGCTGCACGATAATGTGGAACAGAGAAACCATGAAACCCAGGCTGGAGGTTTACAGAAACCATGTGGATGACTCAAGTCCGGAGTTTGTGCCTTCTGTGTAACCGCAGCAAGAAGTGACTCTGTTTCTAGCCCCACCCGTTTGCCTCCACCACATCGCATCTGCTGCCTTCGGTGCCTGTTAATCCAAAAACTGGTTTGACTTCAATTTGCAAACATCATTAATCATCTAAATGGTTCCATGTTTGGAGAATTTCAGCCCAAACTAGAGTTCAGAACCAGCATTCGATGATGACCAAATGTGCTGAGATGGGAACTGGTCCCGAAACTGCCTCCAAATCCAAAACCAATTACTTATTACTTTGGAGCCAGGAGTTTAATTTGCGGTTTCACAGTGACTGAGACACTTTCTGTAACTGGTGTCGCCGACCGAACAGCGACACCAGTTAAAAATCGGTCCGTCCTGCCTCCACTTCACATGCGTCATTTCGGGCCACAATAGCTTGTCTGAGTCTGACTTTTTGAGTCTGACTCTCTACACCCAGAGCGATCAAAGGGAATAATGTGATTATTAACCATCACATGACAAAGTAAAGCCTCTTAAATCATTTAAATCATTCTAAAGTCAGCTTCAAGCAGAAACGAGGCCGTTTCAAACAGAAAACAAGGCGCTAATCAGTGAGTCGCTACTGACACTTTGAAATGACCAGTGGTGCAGTTCCGCTAACCGCTAATTATCGAAGCTAAGGTTTTCATCATCGAATTAGCTTTTCATATAACTTTGAAAACCATCATCAGATCAATTATCTTCGGATAAATTTTGGTCTGATCATTTTTAGACCGCTAACATATTATTGCAAGCTTAGTGAATAAAGCTTTAATGGATAATAAACATTTTTAAAGTCTGATGTCAAAGATTTTAGAGCCTACCTGTTAAATGTTTTGTAGTAGACGTACAGTTCTGTCCTCTACAGACAGAGGACAGCTGGTTTCAGGAGAAACTGCTCTATCCTCTGCAATCAGAGGAGAGCTGGTCACAGAAAATAACCAAAATCAGAGCCAAAAAAACCCCCAACATAATTTCTCTTGACACCCTCCTAACTAGCCGGCAATATCACCCAAGTCATCCAGAGGCATACAGTTTTAACTTATGGTTAGAATTTTAGCAAACTCATTTCGGACAAGTTAAAGTGAAAATATCAGATATATGTTTTAGCTTTAGGCAGCACAGTGGCTTGGTGTTTAGCACTGTTGACTCACAGCAAGAAGATCATGGGTTCAATTCCCACCTGTGGCCTTTCTGTGTGGAGTTCGCATGTTCTCCCTGTGTTTGCGTGGATTTCCTCGGGTGCTCCGGTTTCCTCCCACATCCAAAGACATGCGGGTTAGGTGGATTGGAATCTTTTAAGTTGTCCGTAGGTGTGCGTGTGTGTGTGTGACTGTGTTTGTCTGTAACAGACTGGCGTCCTGTCCTGGGTGTGCCCCGCCTCACGCTCTATGACTGCTGGGATAGGCTCCACCCCCCCACCCCCCCCACGACCCTTAATTGGACTAAGCGGTTGAAGATGTGTGTGTGTTTTAGTTTTAAAGTATTGCACTAACTTTAAAGGTTTTAGTGTGGACATGGTGTGTCTGCACTCCCCAGTGCATTATGGGTACTGTAAAAGTTCATGACAGGAGAAATGCATTTGACATGCTCTGATCAGGCTCCACACAGACAACAGCATTAAACTGTTTGTATATTGTGCCTAAAACGCTCATGAATATATTCTATGGGTTTATAGACGTTGTTATCGTTTGTTTTATGTAAACATGCAAGAAGAAGCCCAGGTTGCTTCTCCATTTTTTATATATATATATATATATATATATATATATATATATATATATATATATATAAAAAGATGTCTGAAATTCGGTTTGTGTTTATTAAATTCCACATAGATTAAACGTAGCAGACACGGGTTATTTATTTGGAATATTTGTTTTGGCAAGTTTGCTAAACTTGCCAAAACCATCTACTGGCCAGTACTGTTCATGGCAGTATTCACCCTAAGTATTGAGATACTCCATAATCCTTTGCGTGCCAGAGAGTTGCTGCAGCTGTTAAAAAGAAATAAAAATGTACATTTTGGTTGTATAATGTTCATTTACAATTGTCGTCATGTGTTTTCTCTCTGTGCTGTTTAAACCACAGCAACTCTCTGGCACGCAAAGGATTATGGGTTAGGGTCTGAGCGTCTGGGTGCCAGTAGATGGCAGTGTCCTATGCATTTTGACCCCGGTTATATCAGACGGTTGTCTAATCACAACTTGACTTTTGGCTTATGCAATTTTTTTTTTTTTTTTTTTTTTTTACATATGAAAAAAAATGGCATATTTTACAAAAGCACATTTATATGTAAACCAACACACACATCACATTAACGTGTTTGTTTTTACACAGAATGAATGACTCAACCAATTAGTGTTAGCGGAGGCTCATTTTACCCATAATCCCTTTGGCATCTGTGTATGTTTGTTACAAAACTTCAGAATTAGTGCATTATTTAAAATTAAGATATGTGTTATATTTTAACTTTGTACAAATGACAGAATTGTCATTAATGTAGTTATTCTATCGGGATTAATTTGATTTATAAATCAAAACCATAAGTTAAAACTGCTTTATTTTCCAAGACCGCTGCCTCACAGTGGAACTGCTGTATGCAGTTAAGGAATAATGACTTCTTTTTTTGTGACAGCCTGGTGGTCAGGCTCCTTTTGCTGCAGTAGAGTTGAGCTTAACGCCTCTCAACTGTTTCACTTCAGCAAAATACGTAGTAAACAGGAGCTTCCAGCCGGGGGCAGAGCGCACAAAGACAGAAGTGGTGATTCATTGTTTGGGTTTGTGATTGTGGTGTTAAAACTCAATTTTGAAAGTTATAAGTTAGATTCGTAGCTTCTGATACGTTTTTGGATGGTTTATCAGTTTAGCTTTATAAAAGATAACTTTTTAGTTAGCTGATTAGCTGTTATCAAAGCTAACTTTTTGGTTAGCTGTGCCCACCACTGGAAATGACGTAGGTGCAGTGAAGGTAGGGTGGACTGATTTTTAGAGGGGACAATTCGGTTGGCGACACCGGAGTTACCTAGAGGTTCCATTCAATCCAACTTTGTGTTTTGTTTTTTGTTTTTTTTTTTTGGGGGGGGGGGGGGGGGGGGGGGGTGCTCCCACCTTTTTTGCCATCATTTCCAAGAAACAAACAAAAAAAGTGGTTAGAAATGATGAGTTGCGAGTTTTTGGTGGTTTAGTTCAGTTCCCTTTTGGCGCGTTTAGAATCTGTTCTGTCTGGACGTAAACCTTCACTGTGGTTCATCCACAAACTGATCAGGGTATTCATCTGAGTTAAGGATATGATTCCTTCTTTATGTTCTCTAATGTCATATACCAACACAGAGCAGAGTAGCTACCTAAACTCTGTAAGGGAGCTAGAGTATCTTGTCAATAGTTTTCCTCATTGAAGACAACTTTGGATGCTGTAGCTCCTCTGAAAAAGAGAGCTTTAAATCAGAAGTGTCTGACTCCGTGGTATAACTCACAAACTCGTAGCTTAAAGCAGATAACCCGTAAGTTGGAGAGGAAATGGCGTCTCACTAATTTAGAAGATCTTCACTTAGCCTGGAAAAAGAGTTTGTTGCTCTATAAGAAAGCCCTCCGTGAAGCTAGGACATCTTTCTACTCATCACTAATTGAAGAAAATAAGAACAACCCCAGGTTTCTTTTCAGCACTGTAGCCAGGCTGACAAAGAGTCAGAGCTCTATTGAGCTGAGTATTCCATTAACTTTAACTAGTGATGACTTCATGACTTTCTTTGCTAACAAAATTTTGACTATTAGAGAAAAAATTACTCATAACCATCCCAAAGATGTATCGTTATCTTTGGCTGCTTTCAGTGATGCCGGTATTTGGTTCGACTCTTTCTCTCCGATTGTTCTGCCTGAGTTATTTTCATTAGTTACTTCATCCAAACCATCAACATGCTTATTAGACCCCATTCCTGCCAGGCTGCTCAAGGAAGTCCTACCATTATTTAATGCTTCAATCTTAAATATGATCAATCTATCTTTGTTAGTTGGTTATGTACCACAGGCCTTTAAGGTGGCAGTAATTAAACCATTACTTAAAAAGCCATCACTTGACCCAGCTATCTTAGCTAATTATAGGCCAATCTCCAACCTTCTTTTTCTCTCAAAGATTCTTGAGAGGGTAGTTGTAAAACAGCTAACTGATCACCTGCAGAGGAATGGTCTATTTGAAGAGTTTCAGTCAGGTTTTAGAATTCATCATAGTACAGAAACAGCATTAGTGAAGGTTACAAATGATCTTCTTATGGCTTCGGACAGTGGACTTATCTCTGTGCTTGTTCTGTTGGACCTCAGTGCTGCTTTTGATACTGTTGACCATAAAATTTTATTACAGAGATTAGAGCATGTCATAGGTATTAAAGGCACTGCGCTGCGGTGGTTTGAATCATATTTGTCTAATAGATTACAGTTTGTTCATGTAAATGGGGAATCTTCTTCACAGACTAAAGTTAATTATGGAGTTCCACAAGGTTCTGTGCTAGGACCAATTTTATTCACTTTATACATGCTTCCCTTGGGCAGTATTATTAGACGGTATTGCTTAAATTTTCATTGTTACGCAGATGATACCCAGCTTTATCTATCCATGAAGCCAGAGGATACACACCAATTAGCTAAACTGCAGGATTGTCTTACAGACATAAAGACATGGATGACCTCTAATTTCCTGCTTTTAAACTCAGATAAAACTGAAGTTATTGTACTTGGCCCCACAAATCTTAGAAGCATGGTGTCTAACCAGATCGTTACTCTGGATGGCATTTCCCTGATCTCTAGTAATACTGTGAGAAATCTTGGAGTTATTTTTGATCAGGATATGTCATTCAAAGCGCATATTAAACAAATATGTAGGACTGCCTTTTTGCATTTACGCAATATCTCTAAAATCAGAAAGGTCTTGTCTCAGAGTGATGCTGAAAAACTAATTCATGCATTTATTTCCTCTAGGCTGGACTATTGTAATTCATTATTATCAGGTTGTCCTAAAAGTTCCCTAAAAAGCCTTCAGTTGGTTCAGAATGCTGCAGCTAGAGTACTGACGGGGACTAGCAGGAGAGAGCATATCTCACCCGTGTTGGCCTCTCTTCATTGGCTTCCTGTTAATTCTAGAATAGAATTTAAAATTCTTCTTTTTACTTATAAGGTTTTGAATAATCAGGTCCCATCTTATCTTAGGGACCTCGTAGTACCATATTACCCCATTAGAGCGCTTCGCTCTCAGACTGCGGGCTTACTTGTGGTTCCTAGGGTTTGTAAGAGTAGAATGGGAGGCAGAGCCTTCAGCTTTCAGGCTCCTCTCCTGTGGAACCAGCTCCCAATTCAGATCAGGGAGACAGATACCCTCTCTACTTTTAAGATTAGGCTTAAAACTTTCCTTTTCGCTAAGGCTTATAGTTAGGGCTGGATCGGGTGACCCTGGACCATCCCTTGGTTATGTTGCTTTAGACGTAGACTGTGGGGGGTTCCCATGATGCACTGTTTCTTTCTTTTTTTGCTCCGTATGCATCACTCTGCATTTAATCATTAGTGATCGATCTCTGCCCCCCTTCTCGGCATGTCTTTTTCCTGGTTCTTTCCCTCAGCCCCAACCAGTCTCAGCAGAAGACTGCCCCTCCCTGAGCCTGGTTCTGCTGGAGGTTTCTTCCTGTTAAAAGGGAGTTTTTTCCTTCCCACTGTGGCCAAGTGCTTGCTCATAGGGGGTCGTTTTGACCGTTGGGGTTTTTCATGGTTATTGTATGGCCTTGCCTTGCAATATGGAGCGCCTTGGGGCAACTGTTTGTTGTGATTTGGCGCTATATAAGAAAAAAAGTTGATTGATTGATTGATCTGAGGAGAACCGACTGAAGAACTCCAAGCTCTTTAAGGAAAAATGAAAAAAAACCGAGGTAAAAGGAGAGCTGTGAGACCTTGAGCTCGTCGAAGCGCAGCGTGAAGTGCATGATGTGGGCGAACTGACGTGCCAGAGCCTGTTTCTGCTCCAGGTGCTGCGTCGGAGTCGATCCAGAGCAGGTGAGGATGTCCAGAAGACAATGCAGGCTAGATTCTGAAGACAGACAGACAGACACGTGAGCTCTTATTTATTTCAGTTCTGATTATTAATTTCTGTTCTTATTGATTCCCCTTTTTGACATGGGGTGTGCAGCCAGTATATTCTGAGTGCCGGTCCCAAGCCTGGATAAATGAGGAGGGTTGCGTCAGGAAGGGCATCCGGCGTAAAACAAGCCAACCCAACTATGCAGACTAAGAACTGAATTCCCATACCGGGTCGGTTGCGGCCCATTTAACAACGTCCGCCACCGGTGCTGTTACCCAACAGGGTGCCAGTGGAAATTGGGCTACTGCTGGGCAAAGACAACGAAGAAGAGGAGGAGAACGTTGCCACAAACAGCGGAAGAAGAAGAAAACTAGAAGGGTGGAAATGAGAGTGGGGACTTTGAATGTTGCTAGTATGACTGGTAAAGGGAGAGAGCAGGCTGATATGATGAGAGGAGAAAGGTAGACATATTGTGTGTGCAAGAGACCAAGTGGAAGGGAAGTAAGAGCAGGAGCATCGGCGGTGGGTACAAGTTGTTGTACCATGGTGAGGACAGGAAGAGAAATGGTGTTGGGGTCATTTAAAAGGAAGAGTATGTTAAAAGTGTGTTGGAGGTTAAGCGAGTGTCTGACAAGGTGATGAGTGTGAAGTTGGAAATTGAAGGGGTGATGATGAATATCATCAGTGCATATGCCCCACAGGTAGGTTGTGAGATGAAGGAGAAAGAAGATTTCTGGAATGTGTTAGATGAGGTGGTGGAGAGTGTGCCCAAGCATGAAAGAGTGGTGATAGGAGCGGACTTCAATGGGCATGTTGGTGAAGGGAACAGAGGTGATGAGGAAGTAATGGGTAGATATGGTATCAAGGATAGGAATGGGGAAGGACAGATACTAGTTGATTTTGCAAAAAGGATGGAAATGGCTGTGGTGAATACCTACTTTAAGAAATGGGAGGGGCACAGGGTAACATATAAGAGTGGAGGAAGGTGCACACAGGTGGACTACATTCTTTATAGGAGATGCAAGCTAAAAGAAATCACAGACTGTAAGAAAAAATAAACGGCCGGGCTTTTAATCGCAGAAATACGGTCCCACTTTTCTTGACTTCAATAAGATTGATGTGCGGTGGTGAGCTGTCCGCAGCTCCACGACAGGTGCTAGCGAGGTGCTTCTGAGAGCTGGCGCGCTCGCACTAGCT
This sequence comes from Thalassophryne amazonica, assembly GCF_902500255.1. NCBI lineage: Eukaryota > Metazoa > Chordata > Actinopteri > Batrachoidiformes > Batrachoididae > Thalassophryne > Thalassophryne amazonica. The sequence continues at coordinate 98,264,575 of NC_047114.1, forward strand.
GAAGATAATATTCAAACCCATCATGGTGTTTCGGTAAAAATGTACATTTTGGTTGTATAATGTTCATTTACAATTGTCGTCATGTGTTTTCTCTCTGTGCTGTTTAAACCACAGCAACTCTCTGGCACGCAAAGGATTATGGGTTAGGGTCTGAGCGTCTGGGTGTCAGTAGATGGCAGTGTCCTATGCATTTTGACCCCGGTTATATCAGACGGTTGTCTAATCACAACTTGACTTTTGGCTTATGCAATTTTTTTTATTTTTTTTTACATATGAAAAAAAATGGCATATTTTACAAAAGCACATTTATATGTAAACCAACACACACATCACATTAACGTGTTTGTTTTTACACAGAATGAATGACTCAACCAATTAGTGTTAGCGGAGGCTCATTTTACCCATAATCCCTTTGGCATCTGTGTATGTTTGTTACAAAACTTCAGAATTAGTGCATTATTTAAAATTAAGATATGTGTTATATTTTAACTTTGTACAAATGACAGAATTGTCATTAATGTAGTTATTCTATCGGGATTAATTTGATTTATAAATCAAAACCATAAGTTAAAACTGCTTTATTTTCCAAGACCGCTGCCTCACAGTGGAACTGCTGTATGCAGTTAAGGAATAATGACTTCTTTTTTTGTGACAGCCTGGTGGTCAGGCTCCTTTTGCTGCAGTAGAGTTGAGCTTAACGCCTCTCAACTGTTTCACTTCAGCAAAATACGTAGTAAACAGGAGCTTCCAGCCGGGGGCAGAGCGCACAAAGACAGAAGTGGTGATTCATTGTTTGGGTTTGTGATTGTGGTGTTAAAACTCAATTTTGAAAGTTATAAGTTAGATTCGTAGCTTCTGATACGTTGGCGACACCGGAGTTACCTAGAGGTTCCATTCAATCCAACTTTGTGGGGTTTTTTTTTTTTGGGGGGGGGGGGGGTGCTCCCTTCCACCTTTTTTGCCATCATTTCCAAGAAACAAACAAAAAAAGTGGTTAAAAATGATGAGTTGCGAGTTTTTGGTGGTTTGGTTCAGTTCCCTTTTGGCGCGTTTAGAATCTGTTCTGTCTGAACGTAAACCTTCACTGTGGTTCATCCACAACTACATTCTTTATAGGAGATGCAAGCTAAAAGAAGTCACAGACTGTAAGGTGGTGGCAGGAGAGAGTGTCGTTAGACAGCATAGGATGGTTGTTTTTAGGATGACTTTAGAGGTGAAGAAGAAAAAGAGAGTGAGAGCTCAACAAAGGATCAGATGGTGGAAGCTGAAGGAGGAAGACTGTTGTGTAAATTTTAGCGAGCAGGTGAGAGAAACACTGGTTGGAGGGGAAGCAATTTTGGACAACTGGAAAAGTACTGCAGATGAGGTGAGGGAGACCGCTAGGTCAGTACTGGGTATGACATATGGACAGTGGAAGGAAGACAAGGAGACTTGGTGGTGGAATGAAGAGGTCCAGGAAAGCATAAGCAGAAAGAGGTTGGCGAAAAAGTTTTGGGATAGTCGGAGAGATGAAGAAAGTAGACAGGAGTACAAGGAGATGCAGTGTAAGGCGAAAAGAGAAGTGGCAAAAGCGAAGGAAAAGGCATATTGCAAGCTGTACAAGAAGTTGAATAGTAAGGAAGGAGAAAAGGACTTGTACCGATTGGCCAGACAAAGGGACAGAGCTGGAAAGGATGTGCAGCAGGTTAGAGTGGTAAAAAATGCACATGGTAATGTGCTGACAAGTAAGGAGTGTGTGCTGAGAAGGTGGAGAGAATATTTTGAAGAGCTGATGAATGAAGAAAATGAGCAAGAGAAAAGGCTGGATGATGTGGTGAGAGTAAATCAGGAAGTACAAAAGATTAGTAAGGAAGAAGTGAGGGCTGCTATGAAGAGGATGAAGAGTGGAAAGGCAGTTGGTCCAGATGACATTCCAGTGGAGGCATGGAAATGTCTAGGAGAGATGGCAGTAGAGTTTTTATCCAGATTGTTTAATAAAATCTTGAAAAGTGAGAGGATGCCTGAGGAGTGGAGACAAAGTATGCTAGTTCCTATTTTCAAGAACAAGGGTAATGTGCAGAGCTGCAGTAACTACAGAGGCATAAAGCTGATCAGCCACAGCATGAAGTTATGGGAAAGAGTAGTAGAAGCTAGGCTTAGAAAACAGGTGAAGATCTGTGAGCAGCAATATGGTTTCATACCGAGAAAGAGCACTACAGATGCAATGTTTGCTCTGAGAATACTGTTGGAGAAGTACAGAGAAGGACAGAAAGAGTTACATTGTGTGTTTGTGGACTTAGAAAAAGCTTATGATAGGGTGCCATGAGAAGAGTTGTGGTATTGTATGAGGAAGTCTGGAGTGGCAGAGAAGTATGTTAGGGTAGTGCAGGACATGTACAAGAATAGTGTGACAGCGGTGAGATGCGCAGTCGGAATGACAGACTCATTCAAGGTGGAGGTGGGATTACACCAAGGATCAGCTCTGAGTCCTTTCTTGTTTGCAGTGGTGATGGACAGGTTGACGGATGAGATCAGACAGGAGTCCCCATGGAATATGATGTTTGCAGATGACATTGTGATCTGTAGTGAGAGTAGAGAGCAAGCTGAGTCTAGTCTGGAGAAGTGGAGATATGCTTTGGAGAGAAGCAGAATGAAAGTCAGTAGAAGCAAGACTGAGTACATGTGTGTGAACGGGAGGGAGCCCAGTGGAATAGTGCAGTTACAAGGAGTAGAAGTGGTGAAAGTAGATGAGTTTAAATATTTGGGGTCAACTGTTCAAAGTAATGGAGAGTGTGGTAAAGAGGTGAAGAAGAGAGTGCAGGCAGGGTGGAGTGGGTGGAGAAAGGTGGCAGGAGTGATTTGTGACTGAAGAATATCAGCAAGAGTGAAGGGGAAAGTTTACAAGACAGTAGTGAGACCAGCTATCTTGTACAGTTTCGAGATGGTGGCACTAACAAAAAGACAGGAGGCAGAGCTGAAGATGTTGAGATTCTCTTTGGGAGTGACAAGAATGGACAAGATCAGGAATGAACATAGAGGGACAGCTCAGGTGGGACGGTTTGGAGACAAAGTCAGAGAGGCAAGATTGAGATGGTTTGGACATGTGCAGAGGAGGGACCCAGGGTATATAGGGAGAAGGATGCTGAGGATGGAGCCACCAGGCAGGAGGAGAAGAAGGAGACCAAAGAGGAGGTTCATGGATGTGCTGAGGGAGGACATGCAGGTGGTTGGTGTGACAGAGGAAGATACAGAGGACAGGGTGAGATGGAAACGATTGATCTGCTGTGGCGACCCCTAACGGGAACAGCCGAAAGACAAAGAAGAAGATATATATATATATAAAGTTCTCCGTCTCATTTTAATGCAATTTACAGCAGGAACAGCAGCTTTTTCTGGATTAATTAGTCCCTCAATGAGCTCCACTTCTTTATACAATCATCAACCTCCAAAAACAATGGTATGGTACGTACAATTTCCCTCCATGAATTACAGGTCATTTGAGCATCTTTGTCCAACTCCATGTTGTGAAGTTGGTCATATTTGCAGAGTTTTCTGCCAAATGTGTTTGATCCATGATCGAAATGAAATCACAGCCCTGCGCGGTCTCTGTCATTTAGCAGGTGCAGGGTGTGGGGAGGGTTCATAGCCCCACAGAGGGCTCCAACCTAAAGTGGTCTGGTTCACAACACCCAGGGATATGTGTGAAACTTAAAGGGCTTTCACAGTGGCGTATTCGTAGAGCTGCTCATTGCTGTGTTGTTTCATTTAAATACGCCGAAATACGCGCGTACTCAGCCTTTAACAGTGTTCGTTCATACTTGCAGCTGCGTGTGTTCATGTTTTAATGTGTGCATACAGTCGCGTGTGCCATGCTGCACCAGTTTCAGTGCTATTTTCTGCCTCTGTGGAAGTGCGCTCTGTTCTCTACTGCATGGTGTGGTGCGGCTCAAAAACAGTCATATAACATTATTATTATTATTTTTTTTTTTTTTAATGCAGCGCGTGCTCAGTGATCAGGATGTTTGATGAGCGCACCGACATACAGCGAGTGCGCGTTTATTTTAAAGAGTCACAGCACTTTTCAGCTTTGATCAGACTGATCGATCAGGGCGTTTGATGAGCGCACCGACATGCAGCGAGTGTGCGTTTATTTTAATGAGTCGCAGCTCTGATTAGACACACAGAGAGAGAGAGAGAGAGAGCGAGCGGTTTTATGAAACGATGCGACACAGTGAAACAGTCCTCATATATAATTAGTCCAGTATGATAAAGTGAAGCAATGATCTTGCAGTATTTATAGCTCCAGAAGAACAACAGGGAGATGTGAAGTGGCGCACAGTACCGTGTTGAAGCGTGGGCAGGCTCACAATAGCGGACAGTAGCACGGCGCTGCATGGACTCGCGTGAAGGCTCCATGCTGTGCTGTACGCCGAAGAAAATTAAACAGGCTTAATTTCTTCTGTCCTACGCGCGTAGCCCTCAACATACTGCTACGTATTGAGAAAAAACTCCTCGTGAAGTGGGCGGAGAGCTGCTCATTACAGCGTAGATGATACGCTGTAATGAGCAGCTCTACGAATACGCCACTCTGACAGGCCCTTTAACACCATATTACAGTGCAGGCAGCAATTCAATTCAATTTAGTTTAAATCGTGCCAAATCACAACAAAGCTGCCTCAAGGCGCTTCACACAAGTAAGGTCTGACCTCACCAAGTAGCAACCTTACAAGCAGCATTTTGTTAATAATCACCGCCCTGCCTCGTTTAGGTGCAGGATCTGAGCACAGTTAGAAAAAATAAACGGCCGGGCTTTTAATCGCAGAAATACGGTCCCACTTTTCTTGACTTCAATAAGATTGATGTGCGGTGGTGCGCTGTCCGCAGCTCCACGACAGGTGCTAGCGAGGTGCTACTGAGAGCTGGCGCGCTCGCACTAGCTGAAGATAATATTCAAACCCATCATGGTGTTTCGGTTCAATGTCAGGCGGTCTTGAGATGTGCAATCCAACTTTAAGCTAATTAGCTTCTCGTACATGCTTTACTTTGACGTTATTTCTTCCCTAAAGTCAAGTCACACTTTTGACCTTTTTTTGTACCACTATTGTGTTAGCATGAATGCTAGCTCATATCTAAACAGACACTGTTACATTGGTGTGTGAGCCATTAGCAAAAGAAAGATTCTGATTGGACCATTTAATCGTGGCGGGATGTTTGAAACTCATGAGGTTTCTATGGAAACAAGCGTGGTTTAATTATCACAAAGTGCTGGAGGTCTTTACGCACTTTTTAACTTAAGACATTTTCATCTCCAACCACTTACTTTGAAGAATACTTTCATGTGCACGACTGAATTTTAAAGGATTTAAATTCATAGGGTGTTACGTGCAGGTAAACACTTGTGTTTTTTTTGTTTGTTTATTTGCGGTGCACTGGTCAGGATACGGCCTGGATGTGAAATGTCACCTTGAGGTTCTTACCAAGCTTCTGAGAGAACTCGTAGAAGGTTTTGAGTTTGGCGACCAGAGGAATCACAGCTGACCACGCCTTCTCCTGTACGCTTTCCGTTCCCGGTTTCTGGATGGCCTGCACACACAGAGGTGGAGCTAGTGAGTAACACTTTGGGTCATGTGCTCTTTATGCATGTGAGACTCCTCCCACTGCACTGACTGGGGCATGTCTGAAGTCCTGAAGAGGGTCCCTGGGTGCTGCACGGTGGCTGCACACTGCCCCTAGTGGTTGGACTGTCTAACTTGTCAGCATGGATTAAATGTAGACGACGCCTTTTGTTTTCTAACATACTTTACAAACTTGGCGGGAACATTACTCGGGCAGACATTGAGATTTTTAACTTTTAGAGAAGATCAGACAAAGGTCAAGGACACCCATGGAGAGAAAAACAGATGTTCTGTTAGGTCTCCACAATCAGTGGTGGTAGAAAGATGATCTAACAATTATCTGGATCACCAAAAATCAATACTTGTGATAGATTGGCAACACGAGGTAAGACACCTGGCTGTGGCCCAGTGTGCAGAGCGTGCCGAGTCTGCAGCAGCCCTCTGGTCCAGAACTTGGTGCCTGAACCAGAACAGAGCCTGGTCCTTGTTAGTGGAATAAGTTTAATAATTCAACAGCAACAAACTGCATGATGGCGACAAGCAGGATGATGTCACAGCGTGCACGTGTTACCTGTCGAATCTCCTCTCCCGCACCCCCATAGGCCTGCAGGTCGTCCAGAATGACCTGAGCCTCCGTCAGCACCTGGTTCACCTTCTCCCACACCTCCATCTCTGATGGGGAAGGCTGAGCGTCTGCAAGGAAGTATTTAAGGTCAAAGGTCAAACAACATCACCGTCTGCTCTGCAGATAACAAGCACCTGTGTGTTGCTGTGGTAACACAATGACAAAGTCACACAATATTTGAGGTGGAAGAAGGTCCAGTTCCACCACAGGAACTCGCACCGTAGAAAGGTTCCTGTCTTTATATTATCATAATAACAATGATTTGCAGAAATGGGCGATGCCGGGCAGTATGGTGGGGAAACATTTTGTCCTTCCAGAGCAGAAGGTTCCTGGTTCAAGACCCCACGTACCTGTTCTGTGTATTGTGAAGTTGTGTCAGGAAGGACATCCAGTGGAAAACTGATCAGCACACAGATCCACATCAGACCTGCTGCAGGAACCCAAAGCCAAAACAACTCGCTGTGATTGGCTGAGTGTGAGGTGTGATGTCAAGGCGCTGACATCACACCTAATGTTAGCGTGAGCCGAGTGCATCCGCTGTGAGCAGCAGGATTTTTAACGTGCTTAAAAACATTTACTTGTGGTGTCTGAGGACCTGAGTGAGGAAAGCTCCTTAAAGAGAGAGAGTCATGATGCATTCAGTGGTTCTTACAGACTTTGTGTCTTAAATAAACTCTTTAGTGTCACATAATGCGATGCTCACGGACTAATGCTAGCAAGAAAACTCATGAGCATCACATAACATGATGCAAAAGGGCTTCACTTAATGTGATGGTGATGGGCTAACATTAGCCTGAAAACTTACTAGCATCACATAACATGATGCTAGCGGGTGTTGCATGACAATGCAAATGAGCATAACAGTATATCATGGCGAGGTGACATTCCACGTCCCAACAGCCAGGGGCTATGAGCATGGACCAGGCCGCCGGGCCACCCGCCCTCGACCGCCACCCAATCCTCTCTATTCCAGAGTACTGGAGAGGAAAATTCGACAGAGGAGGAGCAGTGTGGTTTTCGTCCTGGTCGCGGTACACTGGACCAGCTCTACACGCTCCATCGGGTGCTCGAGGGTTCATGGGAGTTCGCCCAACCAGTCCACATGTGCTTTGTGGATCTGGAGAAGGCGTTCGACCGTGTCCCTCGGGGCACCCTGTGGGGAGTGCTCCGGGAGTACGTGGTCCGGGATCCTTTGCTATGGGCTATCTGGTCCCTGTACGACTGCAGCAGGAGCTTGGTTCGCTTTGCCGGTAGTAAGGCAAACCTGTTTCCAGTGTACATTAGCCTCCGCCAGGGCTGCCCTTTGTCACCGGTTCTGTTCACTTTTATGGACAGAATTTCTAGGCTCAGCCAGGGTGTAGAGGGGGTCTGGTTTGGGAAACACAGAATCTCATCTCTGCTGTTTGCAGACGATGTGGTTCTGTTGGCTTCGTCAAATCAGGACCTTCTGCGTGCACTGAGGCGGTTTGCAGCCGAGTCTGAAGCGTCCGGGATGAAAATCAGCACCTCCAAATCCGAGGCCATGGTTCTCGACTGGAAAAAGGTGCTTTGGCCTCTTCAGGTCAGTGGAGTGTCATTGCCTCAAGTGGAGGAGTTTAAGTATCTCGGGGTCTTGTTCACGAGTGAGGGACGGATGGAGCGTGAGATCGACAGACGGATCGGTGCAGCATCTGCAGTGATGCAGTCGCTGTATCGGACCGTCGTGGTGAAGAGGGAGCTGAGTAGGGGGGCTCTCGATTTACCGATCGATCTACGTTCCGATCCTCACCTATGGTCATGAGATTTGGCTCATGACCGAAAGAACGAGATCGCGAGTACAAGCGGCCAAGATGAGTTTACTCCGCAGGGTGGCTGGGCGCTCCCTTAGAGATAGGGTGAGGAGCTCGGTCACTTGGAAGGAGCTTGGAGTCGAGCCACTGCTCCTCCACGTCGAAAGGAGTCAGTTGAGGTGGCTTGGGCATCTTTTCCGGATGCCCCCTGGACGCCTCGCTGGAGAGGTGTTCCAGGCATGTCCCATTGGGAGGAGGCCACGGGGAAGACCCAGGACACGCTGGAGGGACTACATCTCTCGGCTGGCTTGGGAACGCCTTGGGGTTCCCCTGGAGGAGCTGCAGGAGGTGTGTGTGGATCGGGAGATCTGGGCGGCTTTGCTTGAGCTGCTGCCCCCGCGACCCGACTCCGGATAAAGCGGAAGAAAATGGATGGATGGTATATCATGGCAGTAGGCTAATGTTAGCATGAAAACTCATTAGCCTCACATAAGACAATGCTTATGTGCTAACATTAGCATCATTAGCATGAAAAATTGCTCAGTAGTGTCACATAACATGATGCTAGTGGCTGCCACATAATGTGACGCTAATGTTTGCATAAAAACTTGGTAATGTCACAAATCGCAGTGATAACGGGCTAAGGTTAGCAAGAAAACTCACTACTATCACATACCACGATAACGGGCATCACAATCTGAAGCTAATGGCCTACCATTGGTATGAGAACTAACAGGTTACCATTAGCATGAAAAATTGCTCACCAATAGCACCACATAACATGATGTTACTGGGTGTCACATAATGTGATGCTAATGGACTAATGTTAGCATAAAAATTCACTAATGTCACATAATGCAATGATAAAGGGATAAGGTTAGCATGAAAACCTGCTGCTATTACATACCGCGATGCTAATGGGTAACATTAGCATTAGCGCATGCATGCATGTGTGTGTGTGTGTGTGTGCATCTTACTTTCAAAGTCCAGGAAGAAGTTTCCACCATTGTCGATGTCTCGGGTCAGTACTTTAATGAGGTTACCCATCCTGTCCAGACGGTTTGACCAGGATGACTTTTACACCTTGAGAACAAAAGGACTTGTTGTTGTTGTTGTTGTTAAAAAGTGAACCGTTGGATAGCGAGAAACGTTTTCACATGTTCGATAGACATGAGTTCTGTGCAGTTTCAATGTGCTGTGGTCTAATAATGGTTTGGTGTTTTTTTTTTCTGTTGGCCAATATGGTTAATAATTGTTATGTTTTCAGGTTGACACAAGCTTCATTTGAGTGCATTTTATGAAGCAACTGAAGCTTCAGAAGATAGTTCGGACTGATCAATCTTCAGGTTTTGCTGACTGTTATTTTGACAGGTAGATTTGTCTCCTTCGATCCTGTGCATCACAATTCTGGAAAAAGTGTTTTTTGTTTTGTTTGTTTCTTTTTTATTGCTTCATGGTTTTCTTTAACATGATGCAACACATCTTTTCAGATCGATGCATTTGTGTTATTTTACTGCAGCCCGTAAGAATCACCAGAAAATATTTTATGTCCCTTTGTACAACCCCAATTCCAATGAAGTTGGGACGTTGTGTGAAATGTAAATAAAAACAGAATACAATGATTTTCAAATCCTCTTCAACCTATATTCAATTAAATGCCCCACAAAGACAAGATATTTAATGTTCAAACTGATAAACTTTATTGTTTTTGTGCAAATATTTGCTCATTTTGAAATGATGTCTGCAACACGTTTCTAAAAAGCTGGGACAGTGGTATGTTTACCACTGTGTTACATCACCTTTCCTTCTAACAACACTCAGTAAGCGTTTGGGAACCGAAGACACTAATTGTTGAAGCTTTGTAGGTGGAATTCTTTCCCATTCTTGCTTGATGTATGACTTCAGTTGTTCAACAGTTCAGGGTCTCCGTTGTCGTATTTTGTGCTTCATAATGCGCCACACATTTTCATTGGGCGACAGGTCTGGACTGCAGGCAGGTCAGTCTAGTACCTGCACTCTTTTACTATGAAACCACGCTGTTGTAACACGTGCAGAATGTGGCTTGGCATTGTCTTGCTGAAATAAGCAGGGACGTCCCTGAAAAAGATGTTGCTTGGATGGCAGCATGTGTTGCTCCAAAACCTGGATGTACCTTTCAGCATTGATGGTGCCATCACAGATGTGTAAGTTGTCCATGCCATGGGCACTAACACACCTCCATACCATCACAGATGCTGGCTTTTGAACTTTGTGCTGGTAACAATCTGGATGGTCTTTTTCCTCTTTTGTCTGAAGGACACGATGTCCATGATTTCCAAAAACGATTTGAAATGTGGACTCATCAGACCACAGCACACTTTTCCACTTTGCGTCTGTCCATTTCAAATGACACTCACCTGTTTCAAAATTAACCTGTTCACCTGTGGAATGTTCCAAACAGCATTCGTCAACTTTCCCAGTCATCTGTTGCCCCGTCACAGCTTTTTGAAACGTGTTGCAGGCATCCATTTCAAAATTAGCAAATATTTGCACAAAAACAATAAAGTTTATCAGTTTGTACATTAAATATCTTGTCTTTGTGGTGTATTCAATTGAATATAGGTTGAAAATCATTGTATTGTTTTAATTTACATTTCACACAATGTACCAACTTCATTAGAATTGGAGCTGTAGTCTCTGTGACAACTGAGTTTCCATCACAGCAGCTCTTTTGTGTCCGTTGGCCGCTTGTTGCCAGAAGCATGTATCTGTGTAACAATACATTCTGATAGGGATAAGGATGGCGAGGATGGACTCGGCGTGCATACGGAGCAACTGAAAGCAGAATAAGAAGAAGAATCATTTACGGTTTTTGTGCAAGAGATGGTTATTTCTGGTGTGCAGGAGTTGACTTTTCATAGTGTCAAGTTACTGATTTCACAAAGATACGAGTCGATACAGACCAAACGATATGTGATGTATCGTTCTGCCCCAAGAATCATGCTGGATGATGTCCACAAAATGCACCACAAGACAAAATGTCTCATAGCTGATGTCCCCTTGAGCTATTACACTTACAACTATAATAATACAACCCCTGGCAAAAATTATGGAATCACCGGCCTCAGAGGATGTTCATTCAGTTGTGTAATTTTGTAGAAAAAAAGCAGATCACAGACATGACACAAAACTAAAGTCATTTCAAATGGCAACTTTCTGGCTTTAAGAAACACTATAAGAAATCAAGAAAAAAGATTGTGGCAGTCAGTAACTGTTACTTTTTTAGACCAAGCAGAGGAAAAAAAAATATGGAATCACTCAATTCTGAGGAATAAATTATGGAATCACCCTGTAAATTTTCATCCCCAAAATTAACACCTGCATCAAATCAGATCTGCTCATTGACACTGACCCTATGTGTCTTTTTGCAAGGAATGTTTTCACAGTTTTTGCTCTATGGCAAGATGCATTATCATCTTGAAAAATGATTTCATCATCCCCAAACATCCTTTCAATTGTCCAAAATATCAACGTAAACTTGTGCATTTATTGATGATGTAATGACAGCCATCTCCCCAGTGCCTTTACCTGACATGCAGCCCAATATCATCAATGACTGTGGAAATTTACATGTTCTCTTCAGACAGTCATCTTTATAAATCCCATTGGAACGTCACCAAACAAAAGTTCCAGCATCATCACCTTGCCCAATGCAGATTCGAGATTCATCACTGAATATGACTTTCATCCAGTCATCCACAGTCCACAATTGCTTTTCTTTAGCCCATTGTAACCTTGTTTTTTTCTGTTTAGGTGTTAATTATGGCTTTCGTTTAGCTTTTCTGTATGTAAATCCCATTTCCTTTAGGCGGTTTCTTACAGTTCAGTCACAGACGTTGACTCCAGTTTCCTCCCATTCGTTCCTCATTTGTTTTGTTGTGCATTTTTCGATTTTTGAGACATATTGCTTTAAGTTTTCTGTCTTGACGCTTTGATGTCTTCCTTAGTCTACCAGTATGTTTGCCTTTAACAACCTTCCCATGTTGTTTGTATTTGGTCCAGAGTTTAGACACAGCTGACTGTGTTAGTTTTGGGGATGAAAATTTACAGGGTGATTCCATAATTTTTTCCTCAGAATTGAGTGATTCCATATTTTTTTCCTCTGCTTGGTCTAAAAAAGTAACCGTTACTGACTGCCACAATCTTTTTTTCCTGATTTCTTATAGTGTTTCTTAAAGCCAGAAAGTTGCCATTTGAAATGACTTTAGTTTTGTGTCATGTCTGTGATCTGCTTTTTTCTACAAAATTAAACAACTGAATGAACATCCTCTGAGGCCGGTGATTCCATAATTATAAAAAAATAAAATCAGGTTTCTGTAAATTTCTAAAATGAACTCAACTCGCAGTGAAAACTAAACTCTGCAACATGACATAAATGAAATGAAAAGATAAAAGAAAATGAAGTAACGCAAATAAATCATCAGTATTACAGCCAGTTATTACACAAGAAACATGAACCGTGTGGGAGTGTGCGGTCAGTCTGTCTGGGGGGCACTTTCCAAAAACCGAGTGACCATGCAGGAAGGAGACGTGTGAGGGAAGCCACCTACAGGCCTTTCTGTCTGTGATTGGACACAATGTGCATTTTGATTCAGCAGTTAAGCAGTTTCATGACAAAGTGGAACAGAGCAGGATTTCCAGAAGACTGGAAGTTCAGCTCCAGTTTGCCAGAAGACACATTTGTATTTTTTCATGATTGATGGAAATAAAGTCCAAGACAAATTGAGGGACCTACAGATGTCCATGTGTTCATCCCCTGATAGGTCTCAAGAAACCTGAGAAGACCCCGGGGACACGCTGGAGGGATTATACCTGATTATATCTACCAGCCGGTTTGGGAACACCTCAGGATCCACCCGGAAGAGTTAGAGGACTTAGCCAAGGACAGGGAAGCGTGAGATGAGCTGCTTGTTCTGCTGCCAACCCAGATAAGCAGCTGAAAATTAATAAATGAATGAATGAAACTGGTAGTAAAAGTGATGATTTACTTTGTTTCTTCATTTTGATTTGATTTGATAATTTTATTTTTATTATTTTTATTTATGTCATGTTGCAGAGATTATTTTCCACTGAGAGTTTAAAGAGCATCTTTTTTTAATGTGTCATAATTGTTGTACAAATTTTTTCCTTCCCGTTGTATCTGCACACAGGAAACCTGATAAACTTTATTTTAATATGTTACCTTGTATTGCTGCATTCAATGCCAACTGGGAAATCTGAATTTCCAATCTCTGTCAAAATCCAAACAATACCAGAAATTGGATTTCCTACTCAGGAACTCTTGGAAGACAAAAAAAAAAAGGTTTTATGTTATTCCCCAAATGCTTAATTGTGGATTAAAATGACTTTCAAGATTATTTCAGGAAAGATTTTGTAACATTATTGTAACATGTTGTTTCTCTCTTTCATTACTTCAGTTAACCGCGTATTTGTAGATCGTTAAAGAAAACCTGGACGTGGAAATGTTATTCTTCCCCACTTCGTGCATCAGACTCACAGTGGTTGAACCATTTCACACTTACGAGGTTTCCTGAACGCAGCACATGCTAACTTGGCTTCTGCTTAGCCTGAAAACGGATGAATTGGCCTCTCTGTTGTAGCCTGTAATTGGTTGGCGGCCGAGACGCTGACATCAGCATCACTTTGAAGTGGCGTGAGTGCTGCTCTCCTATTGGTCAAAATGGAAGCCAGTATCTGTCCTAATTCAGACGGTTGTCAGGCTAGCTTCTTTTGTGCTGTTCTCTCTGGTCCTGTTAGTAACGCTGCCCTCTGGTGGTGATAAGGAGACAGGCAAAGGTGCAAAGTGCAGTGATGCATTTGTGAAAATCAGACGTTGGAGTGTTGATTAAAAAAAGGTAAATGGTTATTTTTGATGAAAGATTCTCTTTAACTGGAACTTCATATAAGCCACAGGTAACCTGGTAACCAGTAGAACCATCTGAACCACAAACACTCAGTAACCCTGTAGCAGAATCCGACTGACACGTCTAAAATAGACGGATGTCTACTTTTTAAAAACGGAGAAATGAGGAAGTGACGAAGTCTGAAAGTTGAGTCTAAATTTAAAAGAGAGGAAGTAAAACAGACTCAGACCAAAGTCAGAAAAGCCGACCAAAATCACATTTAATGTACATGTTAAAAACTGAAAAAAGGAAAACCACTGCTTCAGACGCGTTTTTAATCCCCTGATCGCCATGGCGACCCAATGATGAGCAGGTCAAAGGTTACTCACGAAAACATGTTTTTGTTTTAAAAAGGTCAGAACAGAAATATGCGTCACTTAAAATCTGCAGGATGAAGATATTTATGACACTACATGGCATCGTTTTCACTGGTGTCCGTGTGCTTCTGGACAAGATGAGTCAAAAACGGCTCCACCGACCCGGATCAATAACATGGTCCAAAAAAATTTTTTGTGTATATTTCAACAATCAATAATCCGAGATGATGAACAAAATATTTGTGAGTGATTGGTGTCATAATGAAGTCACAAAGAAGTCATCTGGTGATGTCATAAAGAGTTAAATCCACAGATGTGTATTTAGTTGTAGATTTGTATGCTGTGCGGCTCAATCAGCCTCTGAGGACTTTCATTATTATTGTTGTTACATTGTATCAAGTTAAACAGAATCATTTATTCACACTTTTTTCTAAAAACCCTTTAGTTAGTAATTCCGTACTCTGATTCTGATTCGGTAAACCTTTAAAAACTGAACTCTGGTTTTCGTTTCTGTCGGTGTGGTGACTTAGTGATGATTTCTGAGCATTAAACTTATTAAAGTTGCTGTTTTGTGTCAGAAGCTGAGATTTGTCTTTTTGTTCCTGCACAGGAGCAGCAGGTCTGCAGGACCCGACATGTCTGATCCTGATCCGAATCCGGATCCACCCAGTAGCGCCCCCCAACGCTCCCGCCCCTCCTCCTCCCCCCGCCCCTCACCTGTCCTGATCGATGATCGATATCCGGATCGATGCCGGGTCTGCGGAGTCCGAGCAGCGGGTTCTGATCTGGGTGTCGGTCCGCCTCGTCTACATAGTGAACCCGGAAACCGGATCGCGCCCTCGGCTCACTATAAAAGGAGCGGTTTCCTGATGAGGAACTGAACCCGGGGCCAATCAGACGGCGGCGTAAAGAATCCTGGGTAATGACGCCGCGCGTGCTCGCGCCGCGCGTGGGAAGAAGATGATTGGCTGGTTGTTTACCGCCGTGCGCACGTGCCCAACCGCGATTAAAAAAAATAAAAAATTGGCAAAACAAAATAAACTCGAAAATTACACCAAAAACAGCAGATCACCTTATATAAACGAACTTATTTAAGATGCTTTGTTGTTGATTTCATCTTTTTTTTTCTTGTAAAGTTGAGTTTTGTCCCATATTTACACTCTACGACTTTTAAAAATTACATCAGTCAACACGATTTTTCTTACATGGAGTTTTTCCCAATGGATTTTGTGTAATTTGCGGGGCTGAATCCAAATCTGGTGTTAGTTTTTGCCAATCACATCATGTTTTTGAGATATGAAAGCATATTTCTCATACTGAAGTAAAAGTCTTGTTACACACCTCAGCGGCGCCATAAACGACATTACAACTCGTTAACATTTCACCAACCTGGTTTAATAGCTTTGCTTTTGAAGCAGCTTTTGTGTACAATTAGTGGCATCAAACTCGTGAGTGAATGAGCAACTTCTGCATAATCCATCAATACAGAACAGTCAGAGTTTTAAAAAACATGATGGAGAAATCTGAGCTCCGATTCGGATTCAGCACCCCAGAATTACCCGAAATCAGTTCTCAAAGTCCATTTTGTTGACTAGTGTTATAGTTGTTTCACACAACATTGGACTTTTTTATTTTGCTTGCCTCTACTGGTGGTTGGCTCTCACTGCGGTATTGTATCACTTCCTGTTCCGGAGCACAGCGGTGTTTTTCTGTATCTGTTAGCTGTTTAATCTGCGCAGTTAGATTGATCTAGTTATCTAGATTACGATTTGTTTCCCAGTGTAATCTTTACGTGCCTTAACTAAAGCACTCCTTCTGCTGAATCACCTCTAAATTATTTACACATTATTCACTTTGCGTGTTTTTAGGAATCCGCTAGCTTAGCGTAGCTACTAGCTCTTAGCCGATTTAGCATGGCGGCTTCTCCTGTCTCTCCCGCACTTTTCTGCTCTGGGTGTGAAATGTTTAGTTATTCCTCGGCCTCCTTTAGCAGTAACGGTACTTGTAAT
The DNA here is from genome assembly GCF_902500255.1 of Thalassophryne amazonica. Lineage (NCBI taxonomy): Eukaryota > Metazoa > Chordata > Actinopteri > Batrachoidiformes > Batrachoididae > Thalassophryne > Thalassophryne amazonica. The sequence continues at coordinate 98,280,831 of NC_047114.1, forward strand.
AAGTGTAGCCTATTCGTAGCTTTGGAGGCCAGGCTGGGCGAATTGGAGACTCGGCTCCGCACCGTGGAAAATTCTACAGCTAGCCAGGCCCCTGTAGTCGGTGCGGACCAAGGTAGCTTAGCCGCCGTTAGTTACCCTCTGGCAGATCCCGAGCAGCCGGGAAAGCAGGCCGACTGGGTGACTGTGAGGAGGAAGCGTAGCCCTAAACAGAAGCCCCGTGTACACCGCCAACCCGTTCACATCTCTAACCGTTTTTCCCCCACTCGACGACACACCCGCCGAGGATCAAACTCTGGTTATTGGCGACTCTGTTTTGCGAAATGTGAAGTTAGCGACACCAGCAACCATAGTCAATTGTCTTCCGGGGGCCAGAGCAGGCGACATTGAAGGAAATTTGAAACTGCTGGCTAAGGCGAAGCGTAAATTTGGTAAGATTGTAATTCACGTCGGCAGTAATGACACCCGGTTACGCCAATCGGAGGTCACTAAAATTAACATTAAATCGGTGTGTAACTTTGCAAAAACAATGTCGGACTCTGTAGTTTTCTCTGGGCCCCTCCCCAATCGGACCGGGAGTGACATGTTTAGCCGCATGTTCTCCTTGAATTGCTGGCTGTCTGAGTGGTGTCCAAAAAATGAGGTGGGCTTCATGTTGTATGGCTGGGGGGGCCTGGCTGCCTTTTTGTTTCTGTCTTTTGGTTTTCCTTCCAGGTGGCTTGCATTTGGGACTGAGTGGCTGTGTTGCTGAGGTTATCAGGACCTCACCCTGATCACCTGCGGCTCGTCAGGACTCACAGCTGTGGTGCATCTATATGGATTGGAACATGGTGGCATTTAAGACTGGAGTATACAGTGTGTATTTGCCAGAGACTCGACCTTGTGACCAGACGGGTGAGATCGTCGTCTCGGGAGCCATCTCATCATCAGTGGATGCAGAGAACGTCCAGGGTTTGATGCACGGTCTGTGAAAGAGGAGGGGGTGAGGTCTCACGCTCGTCAGCACACTTCCTGAGGTACGTTAGATTTTGTGACTAACGTTTATACAGTCAGTAAATGTGGTGTCCCTCACACCTTATTATATTGAGCTGTACGTTAGTCATGTATCGGCTTCCACTGCAGTGGAGTTTTGTGAACTGGATGTTCCATGCCTGCAGGTTGGGAAGCTGATTAGTAATTAAGCCAGGAAGTGTTTGTTGTTTATGTACACCTTTGAGTGGTCTCTCTGTGTGTAGAGTGTGGACTCACATAATGGTTCCTTCTTTCACAGACTCGGTTTGTTGCGGCCACCTGGGGGGTGTCGGCGGGGTCCTTGGGTCCGAACGGCTTCTGGCTCTGGACCGTTAGTGCTGCTGGGAGCGCACCGTATCACCACCATGCCAGACCGCACACTCTTTTGTTGTTTTGTATCACATCACTGTTATGTATTAAATTCAGTTAGCCTTTGTACCGTGCTCTGCTTATTTCATACTGGGTCCTTCAAATGCTGGTCGGTTCTCCGAGCTGCGTCCGACACATAACACTTCATAGATAATTGGCAAAGCTTCTGGGGAAAACCTGGTCTTGTTAGGAGAGACGGCATCCATCCCACTTTGGATGGAGCAGCTCTCATTTCTAGAAATCTGGCCAATTTTCTTAAATCCTCCAAACCGTGACTATCCAGGGTTGGGACCAGGAAGCAGAGTTGTAGTCTTACACACCTCTCTGCAGCTTCTCTCCCCCTGCCATCCCCTCATTACCCCATCCCCGTAGAGACGGTGCCTGCTTCCAGACTACCAATAACCAGCAAAAATCTATTTAAGCATAAAAATTCAAAAGAAAAAATAATATAGCACCTTCAACTGCACCACAGACTAAAACAGTTAAATGTGGTCTATTAAACATTAGGTCTCTCTCTTCTAAGTCCCTGTTGGTAAATTATATAATAATTGATCAACATATTGATTTATTCTGCCTTACAGAAACCTGGTTACAGCAGGATGAATATGTTAGTTTAAATGAGTCAACACCCCCGAGTCACACTAACTGTCAGAATGCTCGTAGCACGGGCCGGGGCGGAGGATTAGCAGCAATCTTCCATTCCAGCTTATTAATTAATCAAAAACCCAGACAGAGCTTTAATTCATTTGAAAGCTTGACTCTTAGTCTTGTCCATCCAAATTGGAAGTCCCAAAAACCAGTTTATTTGTTATTATCTATCGTCCACCTGGTCGTTACTGTGAGTTTCTCTGTGAATTTTCAGACCTTTTGTCTGACTTAGTGCTTAGCTCAGATAAGATAATTATAGTGGGCGATTTTAACATCCACACAGATGCTGAGAATGACAGCCTCAACACTGCATTTAATCTATTATTAGACTCTATTGGCTTTGCTCAAAAGTAAATGAGTCCACCCACCACTTTAATCATATCTTAGATCTTGTTCTGACTTATGGTATGGAAATAGAAGACTTAACAGTATTCCCTGAAAACTCCCTTCTGTCTGATCATTTCTTAATAACATTTACATTTACTCTGATGGACTACCCAGCAGTGGGGAATAAGTTTCATTACACTAGAAGTCTTTCAGAAAGTGCTGTAACTAGGTTTAAGGATATGATTCCTTCTTTATGTTCTCTAATGCCATATACCAACACAGTGCAGAATAGCTACCTAAACTCTGTAAGTGAGATAGAGTATCTCGTCAATAGTTTTACATCCTCATTGAAGACAACTTTGGATGCTGTAGCTCCTCTAAAAAAGAGAGCTTTAAATCAGAAGTGCCTGACTCCGTGGTATAACTCACAAACTCGTAGCTTAAAGCAGATAACCCGTAAGTTGGAGAGGAAATGGCGTCTCACTAATTTAGAAGATCTTCACTTAGCCTGGAAAAAGAGTCTGTTGCTCTATAAAAAAGCCCTCCGTAAAGCTAGGACATCTTTCTACTCATCACTAATTGAAGAAAATAAGAACAACCCCAGGTTTCTTTTCAGCACTGTAGCCAGGCTGACAAAGAGTCAGAGCTCTATTGAGCTGAGTATTCCATTAACTTTAACTAGTAATGACTTCATGACTTTCTTTGCTAACAAAATTTTAACTATTAGAGAAAAAAAATTACTCATAACCATCCCAAAGACGTATCGTTATCTTTGGCTGCTTTCAGTGATGCCGGTATTTGGTTAGACTCTTTCTCTCCGATTGTTCTGTCTGAGTTATTTTCATTAGTTACTTCATCCAAACCATCAACATGTTTATTAGACCCCATTCCTGCCAGGCTGCTCAAGGAAGTCCTACCATTATTTAATGCTTCGATCTTAAATATGATCAATCTATCTTTGTTAGTTGGCTATGTACCACAGGCTTTTAAGGTGGCAGTAATTAAACCATTACTTAAAAAGCCATCACTTGACCCAGCTATCTTAGCTAATTATAGGCCAATCTCCAACCTTCCTTTTCTCTCAAAAATTCTTGAAAGGGTAGTTGTAAAACAGCTAACTGATCATCTGCAGAGGAATGGTCTATTTGAAGAGTTTCAGTCAGGTTTTAGAATTCATCATAGTACAGAAACAGCATTAGTGAAGGTTACAAATGATCTTCTTATGGCCTCGGACAGTGGACTCATCTCTGTGCTTGTTCTGTTAGACCTCAGTGCTGCTTTTGATACTGTTGACCATAAAATTTTATTACAGAGATTAGAGCATGCCATAGGTATTAAAGGCACTGCGCTGCGGTGGTTTGAATCATATTTGTCTAATAGATTACAATTTGTTCATGTAAATGGGGAATCTTCTTCACAGACTAAAGTTAATTATGGAGTTCCACAAGGTTCTGTGCTAGGACCAATTTTATTCACTTTATACATGCTTCCCTTAGGCAGTATTATTAGACGGTATTGCTTAAATTTTCATTGTTACGCAGATGATACCCAGCTTTATCTATCCATGAAGCCAGAGGACACACACCAATTAGCTAAACTGCAGGATTGTCTTACAGACATAAAGACATGGATGACCTCTAATTTCCTGCTTTTAAACTCAGATAAAACTGAAGTTATTGTACTTGGCCCCACAAATCTTAGAAACATGGTGTCTAACCAGATCCTTACTCTGGATGGCATTACCCTGACCTCTAGTAATACTGTGAGAAATCTTGGAGTCATTTTTGATCAGGATATGTCATTCAAAGCGCATATTAAACAAATATGTAGGACTGCTTTTTTGCATTTACGCAATATCTCTAAAATCAGAAAGGTCTTGTCTCAGAGTGATGCTGAAAAACTAATTCATGCATTTATTTCCTCTAGGCTGGACTATTGTAATTCATTATTATCAGGTTGTCCTAAAAGTTCCCTAAAAAGCCTTCAGTTAATTCAAAATGCTGCAGCTAGAGTACTGACGGGGACTAGAAGGAGAGAGCATATCTCACCCATATTGGCCTCTCTTCATTGGCTTCCTGTTAATTCTAGAATAGAATTTAAAATTCTTCTTCTTACTTATAAGGTTTTGAATAATCAGGTCCCATCTTATCTTAGGGACCTCGTAGTACCATATCATCCCAATAGAGCGCTTCGCTCTCAGACTGCAGGCTTACTTGTAGTTCCTAGGGTTTGTAAGAGTAGAATCGGAGGCAGAGCCTTCAGCTTTCAGGCTCCTCTCCTGTGGAACCAGCTCCCAATTCAGATCAGGGAGACAGACACCCTCTCTACTTTTAAGATTAGGCTTAAAACTTTCCTTTTTGCTAAAGCTTATAGTTAGGGCTGGATCAGGTGACCCTGAACCATCCCTTAGTTATGCTGCTATAGACGTAGACTGCTGGGGGTTCCCATGATGCACTGTTTCTTTCTCTTTTTGCTCTGTATGCACCACTCTGCATTTAATCATTAGTGATCGATCTCTGCTCCCCTCCACAGCATGTCTTTTTCCTGGTTCTCTCCCTCAGCCCCAACCAGTCCCAGCAGAAGACTGCCCCTCCCTGAGCCTGGTTCTGCTGGAGGTTTCTTCCTGTTAAAAGGGAGTTTTTCCTTCCCACTGTAGCCAAGTGCTTGCTCACAGGGGGTCGTTTTGACCGTTGGGGTTTTACATAATTATTGTATGGCCTTGCCTTACAATATAAAGCGCCTTGGGGCAACTATTTGTTGTGATTTGGCGCTATATAAAAAAATTGATTGATTGATTGATTTTACTTTTTGTTTCTTTCAAAATGCCACATTTGAAAGACATATTATGTGTGTATCTGTGAGCTTTGCAGATTTCTTGATCACTGTTGTTTTCTGGTCCGTGAAGTTCTCCCCATTGTTGTCAGTGTGATTGTTTTCAGGGGACTTGGTGGTTCTGTTTCATATCGGGTCCGAACGTCACACAAAGCTTTGACTTTCAGAGCACCGTTTCATGTGACAGAGCATCATCCATCGCTGTCTGTGCCATCACGCTGGAGAACTCGGCCTGCAGTGGCGTCTTTGTACCAGGTGCAGCAAAACAGCAGCGCTCCGTTAAAATACTTTGAAGATTTGTTGTAGACGGCAGCACCCCCCATTGCTGATTGCTTTTGCAAATGTTAATGTTGCGAGGCGGGGTACACCCAGGACAGGACGCTAGTCTGTCGCAGGGCCACAAACAGACAAACAAACACAGACACACCCACACACACTCTTATGGACAATTTTAAAGATTCCAATCCACCTAACCTGCATGTCTTTGGATGTGGGAGGAAACCGGAGCACCCGGAGGAAACCCACGCAAACACGGGGAGAACATGCAAACTCCACACAGAAAGGCCACGGGAATCGAACCCACAACCGTCTTGCTGTGAGGCAGCAGTGCTAACCACTAATCTACCGTGCTGCCCACAGATACCATTTAATCAAAACTCAAATCTTTGCAGTTTTCTATCCATGGGCTCTATCAATCAAACTTTATTGCAGACTCCAACGTCCAAATAAACACACCATCACATACAATTCATAAAACAAACATATAACGTAAAAAGGTGTTATATCACCTAATATTAAAAAAGTGCTTGTGCAAATTCAAGAAAAGACATCTAATAAATAAGAGCAGTAAAGAATGCCATAAAAAAGTGCAATAAAAGTTCTATAAAAGGCACAAATACCAGTGTTTCCACATATGGGATCGGTATCTGACAGAACTACACCTTGGACTGGTTAACTGCATAAGAAGATTATTCTGGGACTCCTGCAGTCTACATATAAACTTATACATCAGTCTTCTCAGGGTGGTCTGGAAGGTGTTTAATCCTAAATCACAAAAAAGCTTGCTGACACTATGACCCCTGGGCCTCTTAAGCAGGATTCTGGGACAGTCATTATACGCAAGCTCTCCTTCTTATATCTCACCCAGAGGGGGGCCGTGTACATAGGGGTGAAATAAGCTCTAAATAAGTCTACCTTCACTTCATCAGAGCAGTACTGAAATTTTCTCACTAAAATATTGACTTGGACATACACAGTAACATTCTTCTCTAAGCATGTCAGCATCATCCTCCATCTTATCATTGATAATGTGGCCTAGATATTTTACATTGGTAAATACAGACAGGGTTTGACCAGACAAATAGAAACCTGGGAAGTTAAGATGTTGATCCTCCTTGGTCCTACATATCATTATCATGCGCTTTTTGGCATTATACTTGATGCCAAACTTGTCCCCATAGCCAGAACATATGTTGAGAAGCTGTTGGAACCCTGCACTACTGGGAGATATAATGGCCAAATCATCAGCGTACATAAAGTGATTGATTAAGGTGTTACCCAAAATACACCCTGTTGTACAATCTCTCAACTGCCTTGACAGGTCATCCATGTACAGACTGAAGAGGCTTGGGGATAGAAGCTACCCTGCCGGACCCCACTTCCAACTCTGAAGGGAGAGGATAAAATATTCCCCATTTTACTTGCATAGTCTGCCTGTAGTACCAATATGCCAGGATACGTATGATGCTACCTGGATCACCCCTATACTTCAGCTTGGTGAAGAGCTTGTGATGGTTGACTCTGTCAAATGCCTTGGAGGCATCAATAAAGCCCACCAACACTGTTGAGCCCTGCCCTTTGTACTTTGCTACTGCTTCTTTTAATGGATAAATACACAAATCAGTACTGTGCTTACTCTCAAAGAGAAATTGGTTGTCTGTGGTGCAAATAAGATCCCCAACTCTATCACTTATTACATTTTCTAGCACCTTAGACAGTACGCTGGCTAGGGCAATGGGTCAATAATTGTCCATACTCCCTACCTTCCCATCCTTGTCTTTAATAATAGGTACTAGAATAACTGTCAGCATAGCATCTGGCAGGATGCCATGTGTTACCAACCCTGTAAGACAGATGGACAGCAACACAGCAGCCCTAGGGCTGGCAAGCTTCAGGTGCTCTGCAGTGATATTATCCATACCACATGCTTTGTTATCAGCTAGTTGCCTTATGGCTTGGTAAGTCTCATAGGGGCTGATGTGTACCACTTCCTCCTCTGTATTACCTGTACAGTAGGACTTGCTTCTGACACAGTTGGACACAGCAGCATAGTGCTGCCTACATAGTTCAGTTATATTTTCTCCACCAGACACCCTCAGTGTTACATGGCAGTGCTGTTTTAACCCTATTTATATTTTTCACTTCTTTCCAGAAGCCAGTGACATTGCTGTCAAGCAGTTTTCCAGCCATACAGTCAGCTCTCAAGGCTTGCTCATGCTTGCCAACACAGCACACTGCATATTTGTATCTAGTATTGGTTACCTTTTTCTGCTCTAGGACTGGTCCCTGCCTAGGCCTGCCAGCAATAACCCAGGCCTTATGGGCTGCCTTGGCTTGTGCATGAGGGCCAGCAACATACCTGTTCCACCCAGGCTTGGTGTTTACACCTTTATTAAGGAAAGGGAGTAGAGGTCTGACCTCTAATAAGGCAAACACAATACAATTGTACATTTCACAGAGGTCATCACAGTGAGACGTGTCACTACAGTTCACATTGGAACATAGAATGACATGCATAGGGAAATGTGTTTTGTTCAGGAGTGCATCTGATCTTAAAAAAAAAAGAAACTCCGCTGCTTGCTACGGGGCTGCAGCTCGCTCTTCCCCCAAAAAACTCTGTCATAATTGTTTAGAAACCAGTCACCATTTGCTTTATTATACATCTGTGTAGTTAATAAGTAAAATAATCTCCATGGACGATTCGCTCACGTGCACGTAAAATAAAAATAAACTCCGCTCCTGCTGCTGCGCGGCTGCTGCTCGCTCCAAAACCTCTGTCATAATTGTGTTTAGAAACCAGTCACCATTTGCTTTATTATACATCTGTGTAGTTAATAAGTAAAATAATCTCCATGGACGATTCGCTCGCACGCGCACGTTAAATAAGAATAAAAAGAAACTCCGCTCCCGCTGCTGCGGGGCTGCTGCTCGTTCCAAAAACTCTGTCATAATTGTGAAATAAAGGACAAAAGAGACATAAGTCCTGCTCACAGGCTGCTACCAGATACAGGACATGTTCACATCTTCAGTCAAACTCCAGACATCTCCACGTCACTACATATTCAGTCCCTGATTGGTCATTGCGGCGCGACAAGACGAAAAAGTTCAGATTTTTCAACTTGGGGAGGAGGGCAATGCGACGTGATGCGACACAATATCGCGCCACAAACGCGCCAATCGCTCAAAATCGCTTCACTCGCATCACTTCATTCGCGTCCATCGCATCGCGCTGCATGACTGGCGCCAAAACGTGTCATTTCATTGGGATTACATGGCAACCTTTCGCTGCTGTCGCTCACGTGGCACCCGGTGTGAACGCAGCATTAGCCTCACTTGTGTTATTATCCTCCCTCATTATCTCAGGGAGAAATCACAGTGTTAAGTATGAACTCAATGGGGAAATGATCCGTTGTGGTCACCTCATACAGTACTTCATAGGCCCGAGCGTTGCAGGAGCATCTGCAGTACATATCAGATGATCAAGCCGGCTCGTTGTTCTGTGGGCTTCACTGTAGTAGTTGAAGCTCTCTGCAAGTAGAAGCAGCTGACTAGATAGAACCAGATTATTGTCTTCGCACATCCTGATCATGTGCTTGACAAAGGAGGAAGCATCATCAGAAATATCAGCATTCATGTCTCCCATAACATAAGTGGTCGTGCAGCAATTATCAGCAATAAAAGCGTTAATAAATGCCAACCTATTCACATATTCATCACCATCATGTGTGTATATATTCAGAATGATAAACTCTGTGTCATTCATCCTGACCTGAACCCCAATGCACCAGTCGGCTTCCAGTCAGACAACATTAATCACTGAGTCAAGCCTTTTATGCCACATGGCCAAACCCCCCCCCCCAGATTCTCCCACTGATAATGCATTGAGAGAGACCTGTGGTTGACTGAAAGTCATCATGAACAGAGTTCAAACCCCCCAAATCCTGTTTGGAAAGGAAAGTCTCCTGTAGACATAAAATGTCACAATTTTGAAGAAGTTTATCCACCACGACACGTCAGGCTCTGTGTCCTGCACCTGCACGCAAACTGCAACAGTTATAAGAGACAACCCGCATCTAGATTGGGTAGAATTTATAAAATAGGTAGCTGACATTTTTCAAGGGTGGTAATAAATTAAGCAAATTTTGTATAATGAGTTGGAATGATGTGTGAGTCCAGAATGTTTTTAGAACCTTAGAGCTTAACAGTTTTTTAGAAGAAGAACTCAGCCCTTTTATTTCCTGTTAATTATGTAAATTTTTATGTTAATTTACTGTTGTAATGTATCTATAAATTGTTTAGGTTATTATTGTTATCATATACACAGTATTATTATTGTTATTGTTATTATTATTATATAATTACTCCTGTTATCATTTGATTTTTAAATGGACCACAATGGAATTAAGTGTTTTAATTTTCTTGTGTCATCCATGTATTTTTAACATTACAATGATATTATGTGCATACATTGAGAACTCACGCTTTTAATATAATGACTTACCGCCCCCTGTTGGCATGGTGTGTGATGTTAGCTAATATTTGTAGCTTTGTACAAACCACCGCAGGCATTGCGCTGCGGTGGTTTGAATCATATTTGTCTAATAGATTACAGTTTGTTCATGTAAATGGGGAATCTTCTTCACAGACTAAAGTTAATTATGGAGTTCCACAAGGTTCTGTGCTAGGACCAATTTTATTCACTTTATACATGCTTCCCTTGGGCAGTATTATTAGACGGTATTGCTTAAATTTTCATTGTTACGCAGATGATACCCAGCTTTATCTATCCATGAAGCCAGAGGATATGCACCAATTAGCTAAACTGCAGGATTGTCTTACAGACATAAAGACATGGATGACCTCTAATTTCCTGCTTTTAAACTCAGATAAAACTGAAGTTATTGTACTTGGCCCCACAAATCTTAGAAGCATGGTGTCTAACCAGATCGTTACTCTGGATGGCATTTCCCTGATCTCTAGTAATACTGTGAGAAATCTTGGAGTTATTTTTGATCAGGATATGTCATTCAAAGCGCATATTAAACAAATATGTAGGACCGCCTTTTTGCATTTACGCAATATCTCTAAAATCAGAAAGGTCTTGTCTCAGAGTGATGCTGAAAAACTAATTCATGCATTTATTTCCTCTAGGCTGGACTATTGTAATTCATTATTATCAGGTTGTCCTAAAAGTTCCCTAAAAAGCCTTCAGTTGGTTCAGAATGCTGCAGCTAGAGTACTGACGGGGACTAGCAGGAGAGAGCATATCTCACCCGTGTTGGCCTCCCTTCATTGGCTTCCTGTTAATGCTAGAATAGAATTTAAAATTCTTCTTCTTACTTATAAGGTTTTGAATAATCAGGTCCCATCTTATCTTAGGGACCTCGTAGTACCATATTACCCCATTAGAGCGCTTCGCTCTCAGACTGCGGGCTTACTTGTAGTTCCTAGGGTTTGTAAGAGTAGAATGGGAGGCAGAGCCTTCAGCTTTCAGACTCCTCTCCTGTGGAACCAGCTCCCAATTCAGATCAGGGAGACAGATACCCTCTCTACTTTTAAGATTAGGCTTAAAACTTTCCTTTTCGCTAAGGCTTATAGTTAGGGCTGGATCGGGTGACCCTGGACCATCCCTTGGTTATGTTGCTTTAGACGTAGACTGTGTTTCATAATTATTGTATGGCCTTGCCTTGCAATGTGGAGCGCCTTGGGGCAACTGTTTGTTGTGATTTGGCGCTATACAAGAAAAAAGTTGATTGATTGATTGATTGATTTGTAGCTCTACAAAAAAAAAAAAAGTCCTATCAACACCAGTCTTGTACCTCAAAGTGGTACTTGAGTGAAAGTATCTTAGCATAAAATTACTTTCGTAAAAGTTAAAGTCTCCTTTAAAAAAAACTTTTAAAAAACTTGAGTAAAAGTCTTAAAGTATCTGACATTTTCTGTACTTAAGTACCAAAAGTAAGTTTCTCTTATAAAATGTACTTTAAGTAAAAGTACTGAGTAAAATTAAAATCCAAAACGAGTGGAGAGTGAAACGGCAACACAAAAAGAAAGTCAGTGTGGTGTCTGGAGAAACCAGGAGGGGGCCTCAGCCCCTATAAAAGACTGGATCCACCTCTGGGGGAGCAGTTAGTGTTGGTGATGGGATGAGTGAGCAACAGGTGGATGTATGTAAATAAAGTTGTTCTTTTTCTTGGAAGACCCACACACACTTTTCTGTTCAACACAACAGCCAGGCTCTTGTGAAATAGAACAGTCATTTATAGCTACACAGTAGTGCCAAATTTAAGGAAAAGTAAAAAAAAAAAAAAAAAAATCTTTTCAAGCGTCACCACCACCAACCAGTGCAAAGCCACCAAACGCAGCGCTCTTTGTGCTCTCAAATGAAAAACATGGCACCACTTTTACGCAGCGCTTCTCCATTGAAATTTAAAATAAAATAAAACGAAGCTGACACACCGGCCAGTTTTGTTGGTACTGAAGTTTTCCCCTTAACTCTGATTATGCACTGCACTGTAGCGGAAGGCGCTGCTCTCCGGGTGTAGAGGACTGGATCTGCTGCGCACCGGCTTACTTTCAATTTTACAACCAGGCATTGCCCAATCAGATTTCTTCTACTTTTATATTGTAATAACGAGAAATGAAGATGGTTAAGGGAAATGTATCTGAGTAAAAGTAAAAGTTGCCAGAAATGTAAATAATAAATTAAAGTGCAGATACGTCAGAATTCTACTTAAGTACAGCAACGAAGTATTTCTACTTTGTTACATTACAACACTGATCAGTGCTCCATTTTGGCAGCATTCATCCTTGACTCAAAATATATAATCAGAATCAAATTTATTGCCAAGTAGGTTCTCACATACAAGGAATTTGATCTGGCATCATTGGTGCATAAACAACAATAAAAGAAAAGGAAAAAAAGAAGTGAAGGAGTCAAATAGACAAAACTAAGTTTACTGTCAAATAGACATAGTGGAACGGGGCTGTTCAGGCTTGCAGATGAACAGTTCAGGCATGATCAGTCTGTACTCTGTGGGAGTGGGGGGCAGAGTAAATGGGGGTCTCTGGCATTATTTAGAAGTCTAACTGTGGACGGAAAGAAGCTGTTTTTGTGTCTTGAGGTTTTAGTCCTGATGGACCTTAACCATCTGCCAGAGGGGTGGGTGACAAAAAGTTTGTGTCCTGGGTGAGAGGGACCAGCCACTATCTTCCTTGTTGGCCTCAGGGCCCTGGAGGGGTACAGGTTCTGTAGGGATGGCAGATTGCAGTCGCTCACCTTCTCTGCTGCGTGGATGATACATTGCAGTCTGCCCCTGTCCTTAGCAGCGGCAGCAGCGTATCAGACATTGATGGAGGAGGAGATAATGGACTCAATGATGGCAGTGTAAAAGTTCACCATCATTGTTTATGATACCAAACAGCAAATGTCAGCTGTGCTCTACTTGTCCCTGATCAGAGTTGCATGCACACACAGCTGCTGTAAGCAGGTGCTTTTAATTTGACAAAAAAAGACAGTGGCTGAAGACATTAAAACTACTACAGTTTTCACTTATGGTACCAAGATGAGACTTAACTCACTCATGGTAACAGCAACATAAGATTAAACTAATTGAACTATAAAAACACAACAAATCAATAACACTAACAACACTGTTAAACTAACATGTACCACAATAACAACATTCAAAAGCCCAAACTCCCATGGTGCATTGTGGCACAGTGTCCATTGTTTATTGATTAGCAAAACTGCTAATTTCTCCAAAAATATCTGTCCTATCAACTTTCTGTTTTTGCAGCATTCATCCGTGACCCAAAATACATAACCATACCAAACAGCAAATGTCAGGTCTCATCTGTTTTTGTGTGACTAGAAATCTGGCCAATTTTCTTAAATCCTCCAAACCGTGACTATCCAGGGTTGGGACCAGGAAGCAGAGTTGTAGTCTTACACACCTCTCTGCAGCTTCTCTCCCCCTGCCATCCCCTCATTACCCCATCCCCGTAGAGACGGTGCCTGCTCCCAGACTACCAATAACCAGCAAAAATCTATTTAAGCATAAAAATTCAAAAAGAAAAAATAATATAGCACCTTCAACTGCACCACAGACTAAAACAGTTAAATGTGGTCTATTAAACATTAGGTCTCTCTCTTCTAAGTCCCTGTTGGTAAATGATATAATAATTGATCAACATATTGATTTATTCTGCCTTACAGAAACCTGGTTACAGCAGGATGAATATGTTAGTTTAAATGAGTCAACACCCCCGAGTCACACTAACTGTCAGAATGCTCGTAGCACGGGCCGGGGCGGAGGATTAGCAGCAATCTTCCATTCCAGCTTATTAATTAATCAAAAACCCAGACAGAGCTTTAATTCATTTGAAAGCTTGACTCTTAGTCTTGTCCATCCAAATTGGAAGTCCCAAAAACCAGTTTTATTTGTTATTATCTATCGTCCACCTGGTCGTTACTGTGAGTTTCTCTGTGAATTTTCAGACCTTTTGTCTGACTTAGTGCTTAGCTCAGATAAGATAATTATAGTGGGCAATTTTAACATCCACACAGATGCTGAGAATGACAGCCTCAACACTGCATTTAATCTATTATTAGACTCTATTGGCTTTGCTCAAAAAGTAAATGAGTCCACCCACCACTTTAATCATATCTTAGATCTTGTTCTGACTTATGGTATGGAAATAGAAGACTTAACAGTATTCCCTGAAAACTCCCTTCTGTCTGATCGATCATTTCTTAATAACATGTTGGGAAAGTGTAGGTACACGGACCCACAACAGGGGGCGCAAATGAACGGACAATGGAGTAGGTCAAATAACAACACTTTACTGTTGTGAATGTGCACAACAAATACAACAGATTACAACAATAGACAAGAGTCAATTCACAAAGGTGTCGTGTGGGCAGGCTCGAAGATAGGAGACGTCTGTCCAAAGCAGAACCGGAACCACACGATTTCCTCCGCCACCAGACCCCGGGAATACTGGAGCCGCCAAGTCCCGAACTCCCAGGTGGCCACTGCCTCCGCGTGTCAGACCTGGTACTGCTGGCGAGGAACAAAAAGCAATTAAATGAGGGCGCGCTTGCACCCAAGAATCCGTACGGCAGGAAAGCTACCTCCACCTCTCGTTGGAAAAGTAGTCCACAATACAACGCACAAAGTCACAAAAGAATACTGTCAAACAGTCAGCTGAGGTACGTTACCTTCCAGGTAGAACGATATCTCGGCAAAGAGGTGGAGATGACGTCTTGCTGATATACCGATGCTGATCTGATGAGTGGTGACAGCTGTCATAGGTGATGAGTGTCAGCTGTCACCCCGGCTGCTCCTGTGAGGCGGCAGCGCCCTCTGGTGCCTGGAGCCCGCACTCCAGGCAGGGTGCCCTCTGGTGGTGGTGGGCCAGCAGTACCTCCTCTTCAGCGGCCCACACAACATAACATTTACATTTACTCTGATGGACTACCCAGCAGTGGGGAATAAGTTTCATTACACTAGAAGTCTTTCAGAAAGCGCTGTAACTAGGTTTAAGGATATGATTCCTTCTTTATGTTCTCTAATGCCATATACCAACACAGTGCAGAGTAGCTACCTAAACTC
Organism: Thalassophryne amazonica; assembly: GCF_902500255.1. Taxonomy (NCBI): domain Eukaryota; kingdom Metazoa; phylum Chordata; class Actinopteri; order Batrachoidiformes; family Batrachoididae; genus Thalassophryne; species Thalassophryne amazonica. The sequence goes on from NC_047114.1 coordinate 98,295,911, forward strand.
TGTAAGTGAGATAGAGTATCTCGTCAATAGTTTTACATCCTCATTGAAGACAACTTTGGATGCTGTAGCTCCTCTAAAAAAGAGAGCTTTAAATCAGAAGTGCCTGACTCCGTGGTATAACTCACAAACTCGTAGCTTAAAGCAGATAACCCGTACGTTGGAGAGGAAATGGCGTCTCACTAATTTAGAAGATCTTCACTTAGCCTGGAAAAAGAGTCTGTTGCTCTATAAAAAAGCCCTCCGTAAAGCTAGGACATCTTTCTACTCATCACTAATTGAAGAAAATAAGAACAACCCCAGGTTTCTTTTCAGCACTGTAGCCAGGCTGACAAAGAGTCAGAGCTCTATTGAGCTGAGTATTCCATTAACTTTAACTAGTAATGACTTCATGACTTTCTTTGCTAACAAAATTTTAACTATTAGAGAAAAAACTTACTCATAACCATCCCAAAGACGTATCGTTATCTTTGGCTGCTTTCAGTGATGCCGGTATTTGGTTAGACTCTTTCTCTCCGATTGTTCTGTCTGAGTTATTTTCATTAGTTACTTCATCCAAACCATCAACATGTTTATTAGACCCCATTCCTACCAGGCTGCTCAAGGAAGCCCTACCATTATTTAATGCTTCGATCTTAAATATGATCAATCTATCTTTGTTAGTTGGTTATGTACCACAGGCTTTTAAAGTGGCAGTAATTAAACCATTACTTAAAAAGCCATCACTTGACCCAGCTATCTTAGCTAATTATAGGCCAATCTCCAACCTTCCTTTTCTCTCAAAAATTCTTGAAAGGGTAGTTGTAAAACAGCTAACTGATCATCTGCAGAGGAATGGTCTATTTGAAGAGTTTCAGTCAGGTTTTAGAATTCATCATAGTACAGAAACAGCATTAGTGAAGGTTACAAATGATCTTCTTATGGCCTCGGACAGTGGACTCATCTCTGTGCTTGTTCTGTTAGACCTCAGTGCTGCTTTTGATACTGTTGACCATAAAATTTTATTACAGAGATTAGAGCATGCCATAGGTATTAAAGGCACTGTGCTGCGGTGGTTTGAATCATATTTGTCTAATAGATTACAATTTGTTCATGTAAATGGGGAATCTTCTTCACAGACTAAAGTTAATTATGGAGTTCCACAAGGTTCTGTGCTAGGACCAATTTTATTCACTTTATACATGCTTCCCTTAGGCAGTATTATTAGACGGTATTGCTTAAATTTTCATTGTTACGCAGATGATACCCAGCTTTATCTATCCATGAAGCCAGAGGACACACACCAATTAGCTAAACTGCAGGATTGTCTTACAGACATAAAGACATGGATGACCTCTAATTTCCTGCTTTTAAACTCAGATAAAACTGAAGTTATTGTACTTGGCCCCACAAATCTTAGAAACATGGTGTCTAACCAGATCCTTACTCTGGATGGCATTACCCTGACCTCTAGTAATACTGTGAGAAATCTTGGAGTCATTTTGATCAGGATATGTCATTCAAAGCGCATATTAAACAAATATGTAGGACTGCTTTTTTGCATTTACACAATATCTCTAAAATCAGAAAGGTCTTGTCTCAGAGTGATGCTGAAAACTAATTCATGCATTTATTTCCTCTAGGCTGGACTATTGTAATTCATTATTATCAGGTTGTCCTAAAAGTTCCCTAAAAAGCCTTCAGTTAATTCAAAATGCTGCAGCTAGAGTACTGACGGGGACTAGAAGGAGAGAGCATATCTCACCCATATTGGCCTCTCTTCATTGGCTTCCTGTTAATTCTAGAATAGAATTTAAAATTCTTCTTCTTACTTATAAGGTTTTGAATAATCAGGTCCCATCTTATCTTAGGGACCTCGTAGTACCATATCACCCCAATAGAGCGCTTCGCTCTCAGACTGCAGGCTTACTTGTAGTTCCTAGGGTTTGTAAGAGTAGAATCGGAGGCAGAGCCTTCAGCTTTCAGGCTCCTCTCCTGTGGAACCAGCTCCCAATTCATATCAGGGAGACAGACACCCTCTCTACTTTTAAGATTAGGCTTAAAACTTTCCTTTTTGCTAAAGCTTATAGTTAGGGCTGGATCAGGTGACCCTGAACCATCCCTTAGTTATGCTGCTATAGACGTAGACTGCTGGGGGGTTCCCATGATGCACTGTTTCTTTCTCTTTTTGCTCTGTATGCACCACTCTGCATTTAATCATTAGTGATCGATCTCTGCTCCCCTCCACAGCATGTCTTTTTCCTGGTTCTCTCCCTCAGCCCCAACCAGTCCCAGCAGAAGACTGCCCCTCCCTGAGCCTGGTTCTACTGGAGGTTTCTTCCTGTTAAAAGGGAGTTTTTCCTTCCCACTGTTGCCAAGTGCTTGCTCACAGGGGGTCGTTTTGACCGTTGGGGTTTTACATAATTATTGTATGGCCTTGCCTTACAATATAAAGCGCCTTGGGGCAACTGTTTGTTGTGATTTGGCGCTATATAAAAAAAATTGATTGATTGATTGATTGACTGAAGCCACACACGCACAGAGGCCGATTGGCTATTATAATATAGAATTTGTCACACACAAACGACACCAGCATTTTCACAGCGCCCTCTCATGGTCACATTCCAAAGGTGGCTGTCAACCAGTCTGTGTAGGAGGGCTGACATGCTGGGGCCGGTCTAGTTGGTCCAGTTTTGATACCATGTAGATCAAATGATCTCTTCAGATGTTAAAGGTACAGTGTATAAGATATAGTGACATCTAGTGGTGAGATTGGATATTGCATTATGCCATCACCAGTCATGATTTTATTTCTGTTCACATTTTTGCTTCTTTGGTGATAGGGATTCATGCTCCACTGCTTTCCTTTTGATAAGCAACACGTGATTTTCCATTTCCTCAAACATAACGTTTCTCAAACTTGTTATCCTGCGCAGGTGACCAGTGTATACAGGAGCAACCACTGATTCCACTTTTTGCCTTCAGGTATGGCCATGCACCAATATGCAAAAGGTAGAGTAAATATGTCCCTTTTTGGATACGATACCAACATTGCGATGCAACATGGCAGTCACCATGGGGCCGGGGGGGCGCTCCCATGTAGATATGAAGGGCTCATTCTAAACAACATGAAAATGCAAAAGGTAATTATCGCTGTTGAACAGATGGGCAAGGTTTATTTTTTCCAAGAAATTGATGCCATGTGCTCTGTACCAAAGACAAAAAGGACCATCCAGACTTATCAGCAACAGCTCCAAAATCATGGGTGTGTCATGGTCTGGGTTACGTGATTGCCCTTGTTAAAGGTCATTAACACTCTGTGATGCAGCACTAATGCAGAAAAGTACACTGAGCTCTTACTGCAACATTTGCTGCCTTTAAGATGACGTATTTTCCAGGAATGCCCATGCATTTTTCAACTACTCACTACAAAACCACATTCTGCACACATTACAACGGCATGGCTGCAGAAGAAGAGGGTATGGATACTGGACTGTCCTGCCTGCAGTCCTGAATGTGTGGGCAATTTTGAAATGAAAAATGCAACAGCAATGACTCCATACTGTTGGACACCTTAAGACATGTTTGCAGGAAGAATGAGACAAAATAGGAATAACAATCTATTGCAGAAGAATCAGGAATGGTGGATGGTGTGACAGAGGAAGTTACGGGGGACAAGGTGAGATGGAAATGGTTGCTCTGCTGCAGCAATCCCAAAAGAAGAAGAAGACAAATATTAATTACCCACTCCAGGACGCGTTTGATTCAGAGACTGAAATAAAACAACTTCACCAACATCACTTCCCACCTATTTTGAATTCCAGAGAACTGTTAGGGTGTGGCTAAAGCTGCCTCAAGAAGAGACAGGGCATTTACATCACCTTGTGGTTATCAGGCTGGATGGTCAGGAATTGCAGGACAAAAATGCACGGCTTGAACTGGCAGCTCTGGTTGTAAAAAGGCTTTATTTGAGTGGATAGCAATGGTCAGTACATGAGTAGTCAAGAAAAAGCAGCAGTACAAAAATCATCAGGCAGGACTATGAACGCAGGAACAGAGCTGGAATGAAGTCACAAGGCACAACAAACTGGTGAGGAGCAAACACACCCAGTGAGCTTATATAACAGGTGATAATCAGCAAATCGGAAACAGGTGTGCCTGGAAAGCACCAGAACAAGGGCGTGGCCAAAGAGACGGAAACACCCATCACCAAGAACCAAGAGACAGACAAGAGAGATAGCAACAGACAAACCCAAGCAGAAAAACCCAGCAAGAGAAAGAACACACAGAAAAACAAAAACACAGCAAAACAGGAAATTAACCAAAAGAGACCAAATAATAAAACAGAAAACCAGACACAGATTCAAACCCTGACAGTGGTACACCATGTGTCTTGTCTGTTCATTTGGTGTGAAGATGAAGATGTTCTCAGGGGTTCCAGTTTGTGAAGCAGCCATGTAGAACATGCCATGTGAAAAGAAGAATCAGGCGGATCCACACCAATAGTTTTGAGAGTCTGTCCGTCAGTTTTGTTGTTGGTGATGACAAAGCACAGCTTTACAGGGAACTGAAGGGAACTTCGGTGTTCAAGGGAGGAGGACAACTTCACCTTTATACAGGTTATAGGTAATGGCTGCTTAGATGACGTTCTGGTGCAGTGAGAAGATGACACAGGAAGTCCAATTGGGACATCCACAGCCTGTGTCACTTTCCATATGTTAATGTATATAGTGGGGTAAAAAAGTATTCAGTCAGCCTGTTGTGTGGGCCGCTGAAGAGGAGGTACTGCTGGCCCACCACCACCAGAGGGCGCCCTGCTTGAAGTGCGGGCTTCAAGCACGAGAGGGCGTCGGAGCAACAGAGAGTGACAGCTGTCACTCGTCAACAGCACCAGCTGTCACTCATTCTACCATCACCATAAAAGCCGGATTGCAACTCCACCTCCCCGCCGAGAAATCAGCTACCAGTCAGGTAACCTTCCCTGCGATTATTGAGATTAAAACATTGTTCTGTGTGCAGCCGTGTTCCTGCGGGCTCTGTCGGAGGCTGGATTGGCGGACAGTGAGAGGGCGACGTTCTTCGCCTTTCACTCCATCCAGGAAAGAGACCAACAGGAGCTGCACGGGTGACATTGTTTCTGGAGGTGGAGGTTCTCCCTCCCGGAGGAACTGAGTACAGAGAGATTACTGGGTGTGTATCCACACACCCACCATTAACTATTTCTGTTTCTGCCAGCAGTACCAGGTCTGACAGCTGGAGACAGTGGCCACCTGGGACCCAGGACTTGGCGGCTCCGGTGTTCTTCAGATCCGTTGGCGGTGGAAGCCATGTGGGATCCGGCTCTTCTCTGGACAGATGTCTTCTATCCTCAAGCCTGCCCACACGTCACCTTGTGTATGATTGACTGTACTCCTCAACTGCAATTGTCTATATTCCGTTGTGCAATTCACAACATTAAATTGTTACTGTTTGGCTTAATCCATTGTCCGTTCATTACCGCCCCCTGTTGTGTGGGTCCGTGTCACTACACTTTCACAACAGGATTTCTCGGCCAGCGTCATGGATCCCGAGGAGCGTCAATGGTTAATGACGTCTTGCGGGACTTCCTGCATCATTTTGTCTTCGTATATCTAGACGATATACTCATCTTTTCTCCGGATCCTGAGACCCATGTCAAGCATGTACGTCAGGTCCTGCAGCGGTTGTTAGAGAACCGGCTTTTTGTGAAGGGTGAGAAGTGCGAGTTCCACTGCACTTCTTTGTCCTTCCTGGGGTTCATAATCTCCTCCAACTCCGTCGCCCCTGATCCGGCCAAGGTTGCGGCGGTGAGAGACTGGCCCCAACCAACAAACCGTAGGAAACTGCAACAGTTCCTCGGTTTTGCAAATTTCTCCCGGAGGTTCATCAAAGGCTACAGTCAGGTAGTTAGCCCCCTGACAGCCCTGACCTCCACAAAAGTCCCCTTCACCTGGTCGGATCGGTGCGAAGCCGCATTTAGGGAGTTGAAACGCCAGTTCTCGACTGCACCAGTTCTGGTGCAGCCCGATCCCAATCACCAGTTTATAGTTGAAGTGGACGCCTCTGACTCAGGGATAGGAGCCGTGCTATCCCAGAGCGGGGAGTCCGACAAGGTTCTCCATCCATGTGCCTACTTTTCCCGCAGGTTGACCCCGGCTGAAAGGAACTATGATGTCGGCAATCGGGAACTTCTAGCGGTGAAAGAGGCTCTGGAGGAGTGGAGACACCTGTTGGAGGGAGCATCGGTACCATTTACGGTTTTCACGGACCATCGGAACCTGGAGTACATTCGGACCGCCAGGCATCTGAACCCCAGGCAAGCCCTCTGGTCACTGTTCTTCGGGCGTTTTGACTTTCGGATCACCTACCGCCCCAGGACGAAGAACCAACGATCTGACGCCCTGTCCCGGGTGCACGAAGAGGAAGTCAAGACCGAGCTGTCAGACCCTACGGAAACCATCATCCCCGAGTCCACTGTCGTGGCCACCCTCACCTGGGACGTGGAGAAGACCGTCCGGGAGGCCCTGACACGGAGCCCAGACCCGGGGACAGGTCCGAAGGACAAGTTGTACGTCCCACCAGAGGCCAGGGCTGCGGTCCTAGACTACTGTCATGGTTCCAAGCTCTCCTGTCACCCAGGGGTGCTAAAGATCGTGGCAGTGGTCCAGCAGTGCTTCTGGTGGGCGTCTATGGAAGCCGACGTCCGCGAGTATGTCCAGGCCTGCACCACCTGCGCCAGGGGCAAAGCCGACCACCTCAAGGCCCAAGGCCTCCTCCAGCCTCTGCCCGTGCCTCACCGCCCCTGGTCTCACATCGGCCTGGACTTTGTCATGGGCCTCCTGCCGTCCCAGGGCATGACCACCATCTTCACGATAGTGGACCGGTTCTCCAAGGTGGCCCACTTTGTGGCCCTCCCGAAGCTCCCGACGGCCCAGGAGACTGCAGACCTCCTGGTTCACCACGTCGTGCGTCTGCATGGGATCCTGAACGACATCGTCTCTGATCGTGGTCCTCAGTTCTCCTCTCAAGTCTGGAGGAGTTTCTGCAGGGAACTGGGGGCCACCGTGAGTCTCTCGTCCGGGTACCATCCTCAGACGAACGGACAGGCAGAGCAGGCAAACCAGGACTTGGAGCAGGCCCTCCGCTGCGTGACCTCCACGCACCCGGCGGCCTGGAGCCACCATCTGGCTTGGATGGAGTACTCCCACAATAGCCAAGTCTCGTCTGCCACCGGCCTCTCCCCGTTTGAGGTGTGTTTGGGGTACCAGCCCCCATTGTTCCCGCTAGTGGAGGGAGAGGTCGGGGTGCCCTCGGTCCAGGCCCACCTCAGAAGGTGCCGTCGGGTGTGGCGTACCGCTCGTTCTGCCCTGCTCAAAGCCCGGATGAGGGCCAAGGCCCATGCAGACCGCCAGCGTTCCCCGGCCCCGGGATACCAGCCCGGGCAGGAGGTTTGGCTGTCGACCAAGGACATCCCTCTTCAGGTTGAGTCCCAAAAACTCAAGGACAGGTTTATTGGACCATTTCCTATCCTGAAAGTCCTCAGTCCGGCCGCAGTGAAGCTGGCAGCTGCAGCTTCACTGCGGATTCATCCTGTTTTCCATGTGTCACGCCTCAAGCCCTACCACACTTCTCCACTCTGCACCCCCGGACCTGCACCGCCTCCTGCCCGGATCATCGATGGGGAGCCGGCATGGACCGTGCATCGGCTCCTGGACGTCCGTCAGAAGGGTCGGGGGTTCCAGTACCTGGTGGACTGGGAGGGGTACGGACCTGAGGAACTCTCCTGGGTGAAGAGGAGCTTCATCCTGGACCCGGCCCTCCTGGCCGATTTCTACACCCGACACCCTGACAAGCCTGGTCGGGCGCCAGGAAGCACCCGTTGAGGGGGGGTCCTGTTGTGTGGGCTGCTGAAGAGGAGGTACTGCTGGCCCACCACCACCAGAGGGCGCCCTGCTTGAAGTGCGGGCTTCAAGCAGAGAGGGCGTTGGAGCAACAGAGAGTGACAGCTGTCAGTCGTCAACAGCACCAGCTGAGCGTGAGACCTCACCCAATCCTCCTTCACAGACTGTGGCGTCAAACCTGGAGCGGTCTCTGCGTCCGTAATGGTGAGATTGTTCTCCTGACGTCGATCTCACACGTCTGCTCACAAGGTCGAGTCTCTGGCAATCACACACTGTGCATTCAAGGTTTAAATGCAGCAATCTCTGATCAAGACAGAATACACCACAGCTGTGAGTCCTGATGACCTGCACGTGAAAACAAGCCCCAGGTGTTCAGGGTGAGGTCCTAATGCTCAGCCACTCAGTCCTGAATGCATACCACCTGGTGGGAGAAACAGAAAACAAAAACCAAGCCAGCCAAACACCCCAGCACATAACAGTACCTGGATGTTAATGCATTTTCAATGGAGATTCACGACTGAACACACTCAGAAAAATGCTCACAAAATACGTGTTAAAATGTCATTTTGACCTGGATATTGAGCCAGTAAAATTAAATTACATTAAATTATTAAATTAAATTATGTCAGGAAAGTATTAAACTTACACTGACACACACACACACACACACACACACAAAAATATTAGTGTTGAAAGTTACACGGATCTGCGCTGTTCCAGCTGCTGAGGCGTCCTGCTGCTGTGTTCAACGCAGCTCCTAAAACCATCACAATACATTTATATATATATATTATATTTTTACACAATTATCCTTTATTGACCGAGTTTCATTCATCAATCAATCAATCAACTTTTTTCTTGTATAGCGCCAAATCACAACAAACAGTTGCCCCAAGGCGCTCCACATTGCAAGGCAAGGCCATACAATAATTATGAAACACAGTCTACGTCTAAAGCAACATAACCAAGGGATGGTCCAGGGTCACCCGATCCAGCCCTAACTATAAGCCTTAGCGAAAAGGAAAGTTTTAAGCCTAATCTTAAAAGTAGAGAGGGTATCTGTCTCCCTGATCTGAATTGGGAGCTGGTTCCACAGGAGAGGAGCCTGAAAGCTGAAGGCTCTGCCTCCCATTCTACTCTTACAAACCCTAGGAACTACAAGTAAGCCCGCAGTCTGAGAGCGAAGCGCTCTAATGGGGTAATATGGTACTATGAGGTCCCTAAGATAAGATGGGACCTGATTATTCAAAACCTTATAAGTAAGAAGAAGAATTTTAAATTCTATTCTAGCATTAACAGGAAGCCAATGAAGGGAGGCCAACACGGGTGAGATATGCTCTCTCCTGCTAGTCCCCGTCAGTACTCTAGCTGCAGCATTCTGAACCAACTGAAGGCTTTTTAGGGAACTTTTAGGACAACCTGATAATAATGAATTACAATAGTCCAGCCTAGAGGAAACAAATGCATGAATTAGTTTTTCAGCATCACTCTGAGACAAGACCTTTCTGATTTTAGAGATATTGCGTAAATGCAAAAAGGCAGTCCTACATATTTGTTTAATATGCGCTTTGAATGACATATCCTGATCAAAAATAACTCCAAGATTTCTCACAGTATTACCAGAGATCAGGGAAATGCCATCCAGAGTAACGATCTGGTTAGACACCATGCTTCTAAGATTTGTGGGGCCAAGTACAATAACTTCAGTTTTATCTGAGTTTAAAAGCAGGAAATTAGAGGTCATCCATGTCTTTATGTCTGTAAGACAATCCTGCAGTTTAGCTAATTGGTGCGTATCCTCTGGCTTCATGGATAGATAAAGCTGGGTATCATCTGCGTAACAATGAAAATTTAAGCAATACCGTCTAATAATACTGCCCAAGGGAAGCATGTATAAAGTGAATAAAATTGGTCCTAGCACAGAACCTTGTGGAACTCCATAATTAACTTTAGTCTGTGAAGAAGATTCCCCATTTACATGAACAAACTGTAATCTATTAGACAAATATGATTCAAACCACCACAGCGCAATGCCTTTAATACCTATGACATGCTCTAATCTCTGTAATAAAATTTTATGGTCAACAGTATCAAAAGCAGCACTGAGGTCCAACAGAACAAGCACAGAGATAAGTCCACTGTCCGAAGCCATAAGAAGATCATTTGTAACCTTCACTAATGCTGTTTCTGTACTATGATGAATTCTAAAACCTGACTGAAACTCTTCAAATAGACCATTCCTCTGCAGGTGATCAGTTAGCTGTTTTACAACTACCCTCTCAAGAATCTTTGAGAGAAAAGGAAGGTTGGAGATTGGCCTATAATTAGCTAAGATAGCTGGGTCAAGTGATGGCTTTTTAAGTAATGGTTTAATTACTGCCACCTTAAAGGCCTGTGGTACATAACCAACTAACAAAGATAGATTGATCATATTTAAGATTGAAGCATTAAATAATGGTAGGACTTCCTTGAGCAGCCTGGCAGGAATGGGGTCTAATAAGCATGTTGATGGTTTGGATGAAGTAACTAATGAAAATAACTCAGACAGAACAATCGGAGAGAAAGAGTCTAACCAAATACCGGCATCACTGAAAGCAGCCAAAGATAACGATACATCTTTGGGATGGTTATGAGTAATTTTTTCTCTAATAGTCAAAATTTTGTTAGCAAAGAAAGTCATGAAGTCATTACTAGTTAAAGTTAATGGAATACTCAGCTCAATAGAGCTCTGACTCTTTGTCAGCCTGGCTACAGTGCTGAAAAGAAACCTGGGGTTGTTCTTATTTTCTTCAATTAGTGATGAGTAGAAAGATGTCCTAGCTTCACGAAGGGCTTTCTTATAGAGCAACAAACTCTTTTTCCAGGCTAAGTGAAGATCTTCTAAATTAGTGAGACGCCATTTCCTCTCCAACTTACGGGTTATCTGCTTTAAGCTACGAGTTTGTGAGTTATACCACGGAGTCAGACACTTCTGATTTAAAGCTCTCTTTTTCAGAGGAGCTACAGCATCCAAAGTTGTCTTCAATGAGGATGTAAAACTATTGACAAGATACTCTAACTCCCTTACAGAGTTTAGGTAGCTACTCTGCTCTGTGTTGGTATATGACATTAGAGAACATAAAGAAGGAATCATATCCTTAAACCTAGTTACAGCGCTTTCTGAAAGACTTCTAGTGTAATGAAACTTATTCCCCACTGCAGGGTAGTCCATCAGGGTAAATGTAAATGTTATTAAAAAATGATCAGACAAAAGGGAGTTTTCAGGGAATACTGTTAAGTCTTCTATTTCCATACCATAAGTCAGAACAAGATCTAAAATATGATTAAAGTGGTGGGTGGACTCATTTACTTTTTGAGCAAAGCCGATAGAGTCTAATAATAGATTAAATGCAGTGTTGAGGCTGTCATTCTCAGCATCTGTGTGGATGTTAAAGTCGCCCACTATAATTATCTTATCTGAGCTAAGCACTAAGTCAGACAAAAGGTCTGAAAATTCACAGAGAAACTCACAGTAACGACCAGGTGGACGATAGATAATAACAAATAAAACTGGTTTTTGGGACTTCCAATTTGGATGGACAAGACTAAGATACAAGCTTTCAAATGAATTAAAGCTCTGTCTAGGTTTTTGATTAATTAATAAGCTGGAATGGAAGATTGCTGCTAATCCTCCGCCCCGGCCCGTGCTACGAGCATTCTGACAGTTAGTGTGACTCGGGGGTGTTGACTCATTTAAACTAACATATTCATCCTGCTGTAACCAAGTTTCTGTTAGGCAGAATAAATCAATACGTTGATCAATTATTATATCATTTACCAACAGGGACTTAGAAGAAAGAGACCTAATGTTTAATAGACCACATTTAACTGTTTTAGTCTGTGGTGCAATTGAAGGTGCTATATTATTTTTTCTTTTTGAATTTTTATGCTTAAATAGATTTTTGCTAGTTATTGGTGGTCTGGGAGCAGGCACCGTCTCTATGGGGATGGGGTAATGAGGGGATGGCAGGGGGAGAGAAGCTGCAGAGAGGTGTATAAGACCACAGCTCTGCCTCCTGGTCCCAACGCTGGACAGTCACAGTTTGGAGGATCCCAAAAAATTGGCCAGATTTCTAGAAATGAGAGCTGCTCCCTCTAAAGTGGGATGGATGCCGTCTCTCCTAACAAGACCAGGTTTTCCCCAGAAGCTTTGCCAATTATCAATGAAGCCCACCTCATTTTTTGGACACCACTCAGACAGCCAGCAATTCAAGGAGAACATGCGGCTAAACATGTCACTCCCGGTCCGATTGGGGAGGGGCCCAGAGAAAACAACAGAGTCCGACATTGTTTTTGCAAAGTTACACACCGATTTAATGTTCATTTTAGTGACCTCCGATTGGCGTAACCGAGTGTCATTACTGCCGACGTGAATTACAATCTTACCAAATTTACGCTTAGCCTTAGCCAGCAATTTCAAATGTCCTTCGATGTCGCCTGCTCTGGCCCACGGAAGACAACTGACAATGGTTGCTGGTGTCGCTAACTTCACATTTCTCAAAACAGAGTCGCCAATAACCAGAGTTTGATCCTCGGCGGGTGTATCGTCGAGTTTCATTCATGAAGTCAGTGGTGTGTGTGTGCACATCTGTGTGTGTGGGTGTGACTGTGAGCGGCACAGCGCGGGTCATTATAATCTCATTATTTTAAGGTGCAAATTAAAAAAAAATCCCCAGTCTTGTCAAACAATTTTAATCACTAACGACAAGTATTTTAACTAGACTTTGGTCTAGCAGTGGAAAATATCAAGTAGACATAAGTGAAGAGTTAATGGTCCGTGTCATCGGGCGACACGGCAGGAGACATACAGCTGTTTATCATCCAAATATCACGGACAACAAGAACCAAAACCACTTACTTATGGAAGGAAATATCGTCTCCCTTGTACCGCCGTTTGTGGCTTTGCCAACATGTGCAGCTTTCCGGCATATTCCACCTGTTTCTTGAACTTCTATGCGTGCAGATCACTAACTTGAGTTGCCCGGAATTAAAATGGCGACCACGCCTCCTTACTGACAGGATTTACTTAATGGTTTTCATTATGCTTTTGTTCTTATTTTGAAAGTTCAGTAAGTGGACTGATATGTTAAACATGGTGCGAATGCTACGTGAAAGATAAAGTAAGATAATTTTATGTTTATTGAACAAGTAGTAGACTTTTTTTTGTTTTGTATATTGTTCTGCCACTTTTAATTACAAATTCATCCACACATGCCTGAGTTTTCATTATCCTTCATTTGTTTGGCATTTTTTGTTGAAAATTTAGCAGGTGAACACTGAGTGTGTTTAAAACTATATTGTGGTGCTCTTAATTCATAATGTGAAGTAAAACAGAGCATGCCATGGAAAAGAAACAGTTTGATTTTTGCTTAATAAACTGTACTATGTGGTCAAGACTATTTCTATTTAGTTTCTTTTGTCTGTATTAACATATTTGATATTGGAGTAATCCAGAAGTAATTGAAAGTAGTCAAATTACATTATTTTAATATTATGGTACTTGGATTATGTTACTGACTACATTTTTCAACAGGTAACTAGTAACTGTATCGGAATACATTTTTAAAGTAACCCTCCCTGGTTGTGGAGTTTTCAAGACATCATCAATCCCAGTTCTGCAGGTAGAGGTTGGAGAATTACCTTTAACCTTGAGGCGTCTCCAGTTATCTATGAGGTATTGGACAAATTTACAGGGTCACAAACAGTTATCCTACCAAATGGTCAGATTAAGTCTAATAGTTTTGGTTGGGTAGGAAACTAGGCTCGAAAACTAGGCTTGTCTAACTTAACGCATAGTTGCATGGTACCATTGTCTGTTATTCCCCTTTGTTTTTTTTCTGTGACCCAAGTAGACTTTGAGATGGAGAAACTGTCAGAGGACTGTAATAAGTATGGTGGGATGGACGGTCTAGTTCAGCGTTACCTTGTTATGAAATATACAGATATGATTCATGTATTTACAGATGGATCCAAAGATCCAGTCACAGGAAAGACAGGAACAGCGGTTTGTGTTCCCCAGTTTAATATGTCAATCATTAAAAGACTGTCATATCGTTTTGCTGTCTTTTCTGTGGACCTGCTAGTGATTTTGCACTGTGTTGTTTAGAGGAGATGAAGTTCAGTCACCAGGTCGTCTGTTCAGATTCACTGGCAGCGTTAATCAGCATCTCAAATGGAAAATCTGTTTGCAGTCGTGATCAATGAGATACTTCAAAGCTTATTTCAACTACAACTTGTACACTTGTCACTGCCTCAGGAGTGCAAAAAGCATAATTAGAGACCCGTCCGACCCTGGACATCATCTGTTTGAACTGCTGCCTTCAGGCAGACGGTACAAGGCACTGAAAACAAACAGACTGAAAAATAACTTTGTTCCAACTTTGTTCCATTTGTGCAATAAATACTGCTGTACAATAATTTTTTATGCAATTGCCACACTGTGTGAGGAAGAATGTATAAGTGTTTTTAGTTATAGAATTATTATAGTTATTTTAGTATCATTTTAGTGTTTATTTATTATGTGTACATGCATCCTGAGGTGAGATTGCACTTTTATTTTCTATTCTAACAACAGAACATTTCAGTGTGTCTCATGTGGGTTCCATCTCATTCTGGAATTGAGTGTCATGAAGCAGTAGATTAGCTGGTAAAAGCAGCTCTGAAATCAGAAACACAGATCAACATTCCACTTAGTAAATCTGAAGTAAAAACAATCATCATGACAGAAATGAACAAAGCACAACAAAAGCTATGGGACACGGAATCTAAGGGTCCGTTTCTACATAAACTTCAGGGAGACAGGGGAGAAGAAGTCATCACACGCCTACATACGTACAGGTCACACAGATTTGAATCAGAGTCTCAACATCAGTGGAAAAACATGAAACCAGTCAATGTTTGAGACGGTGGAGCTCGTGTTACTGAAGACACAAACTTAGACAAAGAAGATGATGTCAGAACACTAGGAGAGAACAGTTTGACACTTCAGGGAGTACTTTCTTTTTCTACACTTACAACACCAGCTTGGAGGCATCTATTGACATAATTAAAGGGAATCAGGGTTTTTCAAGAGAGTATAGTACAGAGTAATTCCTCCGCCTTTATTTCCTATTACGCTCCATAACCAAACAGTTGGTGGCGGTAGTGCACCGCCTCGGTATGAAACCGCCAATAAACTGGACAGAAGAAGAAGCGGCAGGAAGAAGAAGGTCAGCATGGCATCTGGAGAACCGGGTGTAAGTGTTTTTTGTTGCAGTTTTATGTCTTTAATTAAGTCGCGCAGTTTCCCTCTTTTTTACGGAGCAACTCGTGACGTCACACCTGTTTAGAAGGTACACGTGAGACCGGCTAACCTGTAGACCAGTGATTAACCCAGAACCGAACCCTGGTCCTCAGGGACCCACTCAGATTAAACATTTTAAACTTCTGTCACAAGCTGGTTCGCTCAATCAAGCCTTTATTATCTGATCACACCTGTCCGAGTCCCCCGGGTGTCCTGTTGGGGGCGTTGTGGGAGTTCGGGGGTACTGAGTCCAATACAGGCGGTGCTGGGCATCACATCGGACCCGGTACTGGTGGTGGGTGCTGGACTCTGGCCCCTTGTCACCGATCCTGTTCTTGATCTTCACGGACAGGATTTGAAGGCCCACTCAGGGTCCACAGGGTGTCCGGTTCAGTGACCTCAGAGTTTCATCTAAGCTTTTTTGCAGATGATATGGTTCTGTTGGCTTCATCAGGCCTTCATGAGGCTGAGTGTAAAGAACCTGGGATGAGAATCTGACCCTGTGGTCCTCTTAGAAAAAGATGGACTGTCCCGTCTGGGTCGGCGGGGTGGGGGGGATTACTCTAAGTGGAGGAGTTTAAGTATCTCGGGGTCTTGTTCATGAGTTGGAGCGTGAGATCAATAGATAGATTGGGGCAGTGTCTGATGTTTTATGAACACTGTACCAGTTGATTTATGATCCTGTCCTCACCTGTTCTCATGAACTTTGAGTAATGACCAAAATAATAAGGTCGTGAACACAAATGGCGAAAATGGGATTCCTCTGTCGGGTATCTGGTCTCTCACTCCTGGACAGGGTGAGAAGCTCAACTATCCGGGAGGGACTCTGAGTAGAGCCGCTGCTTCTTCACATCAAAAGGACCAGCTGAGGTGGTTCAGGCACCTGATGAGGATGGTCCCTGGTCGTCTTCCTAGGAAGGTCTTTCAGACACGTCCAACTGGGAGGAGGCCTGGGGGAGACCCGGGACCTGCTGGAGGGATCATATTTCCCAAATGGCTAAGGAACACCTCTGTATCCCCCAGGAAGTGTTGGAGGGCTTGCCAGAGAATAGGGAAGCATGGGATTAGCTGTTTAACTCTGTTACCTAGAGAACCATCATCTGTCTGCTGCTCTCTGAATGACATTATTTTCAGTGGCGTTACGCACTGCGAGCTGAAGCTTTCCTTATAAAAAAAAAAGGTTTATATAAAGAAAAGTCAATCATATTTAAAGAGTTAACAGTTTACTTCATGCTTGTATTTCAAGAGTTCTTCCCAACTGATTTTTCTAAGCACAGATGCATCAGAGGGCCCCAGATTTGCTTAAATAGTTCCAAGTTTCCTCGGGGGGGGAGTCAATTGGGAGCAGGTTCCTGGGACCCCCAGCAGGCACCTTGGCCTATGACTGGTTTGCGTTTTCGACCTTGACCCGCTCAGTCATGTTCTCCATAACACCCTGCTGCCGCCGTGACCCGGAGAAGTGGCAGAAAAGTACATGACTAAACTTTGGTTAATTTACCAGTAAATCATAACCATAAATGCTAAGAAAACTTGAATTCAAATATTTAGTCATCAAAAGTCTGTATTGATTTTTTTTTTTTTTATAGATTGGTTGATTTATTTAATTAACTTTTGATTTTGATTAACTTTTTTTAATTGATTGATTTTTGATATTTTTCACTTAAGGTACAGTTTGCCAGAGGGCACATGGGAGACTTGAGACTGGATTTGATCCAGGTTTTTGTTTTAATGTCCTTGTCTGCTCCAGTCCACCGTGAAGCTGTGACTAGGGATGGGTCTTAAAAACCAGTTCCTGTTAAGAATCGATAAGAAATGATTCAATCCACTGACATCAGTAGCCTTTTTGCTTATTGATTCCCTTATCAGTTCTTCAGTTCACATTACGCCAGAGCCAGCTGGCGTTCAGTGATAGCTCTGACTGCTTGCCATGATGAAAACACATTTTGTTTTTGTTTCACGCGCACTCCGCTGAGGAAATGAGAATATCTGCACAATCAGTGTGTCAGAGTCTGATGATTTTCCCAGACTGGCAACAAATATGACTAAATTAACTACTTTTATGCATTTTTTTGTGGTTTCTTGAGGCATCTTGTGAATGCTGAAATGTGCTTCAATCTCAAAACACATTCCTGTGATATAAACCAAACACACCCTCTTCCTCTCTGGCATTTAATGGCAGCCGGCGTCCTTATTGTTGCATTGCTGCCACCTTCTGCATCAGTCTGTTATAGGAGCACTAAATCCTCTAGAGTGTCTTTCAAGTATTTAAAAAGCCAACACTTCCCCCTCCTACTTTAATTGAATCTTTCTTTAACCACATTTGTCCCATTGAGATTAAGATCTCTGTTACAAGGGAGACCTGGACATTTATAAAGTTTCCAATTCACCTAACCTGCTGATCCTGTGTCTAAAAACTTCTTTCAGACCTATTCGTCTAAATTCTGAGAGAAGTTCTCGTCTTTCTCTGGAGTATTTATTACAATACATGAGAACGCCCCTAATCACTAAAACAATGTCCTAAATAAGGTCTTGCTGACTCCTGGGTGAACCTGTCACAGAGACCAATTTCATATTTATTTACTTTAAGACTCAATAAAATGTTGTTGACCTTGAAAACCTGTGCAGCCTACTTTTAATACACAGAAAATTCACAGGAGGTATTGATAAGGGAATCAATAAAGGCATCAATATCGATACAATCTTATCAATACCCATCCCTACCTGTGACTGGTAATGGAGCAGACAGATGTTCCTCCACTCCGTCTTGGTGGCTTACCTCACTCGTTTCCTTCTTGGTGTCTTTTTGAGACGTAAGGATGACATAGATTGAATCCAGTGAACTTTTTTTTTGGTCACGGATTCTTCAAACCTCAGAAATGTTGCCCCTTTGCTGTCACCTGGTGGCTTTTTACACAGGCGTAGTTTGAAATAAAACCACTTTACTTTAAAAGAACTCAACAAATCAGAAAAACGTGAACTCCTTTGTGGCAGCGTTTCTTGCAGCAGCTGAGGCAGATGGTCGGCAGGATGTCGTCTGGACCCGGTGGAGTCGGTTTGGGGGTCAAGCTGCTGATCGGCGCTGGAGCTCTGGCCTACGGCGTGAAGGAAGCCGCATACACAGGTACGGTTTCTGCTTTTTTGTGTGTGTCTTGGCCGGTGTGGCTCTCTGGTTGTGACGACGGTGGTGACTGTGTGCAGTGGAAGGAGGACAGCGAGCGATCATCTTCAACAGGATCGGCGGGATGCAGATGGACACGGTGCTGTCTGAGGGGCTTCACTTCAGGTGAGACGCCATCAGAAGGACGTACAGGCCGCGCGGTTTCTGACGTTACTGACAGAACATAGCGCTGGAATGCCACGTTACGTTATGTTGTTGGGTTTGTTTTTTTAACCTTTCTTGGTTCCAGTTTTACATAATTATCATAATGTTTCTGTGTAGGCTCTCAGTTGTCCAGGTGGTTTCCATAGTAGAGAAGCTTGAATCTTCGACTGGACTGCGTTGCTTGACGTGAGGACGTTTCGCTTCAAATCACAGAAGCTTCCTCACCTAAAATTCTTGCTCTGGTAGTCTGACTTCTGTCTTGACTCTTGTAGAGAAGAATAAACCAGAAACCAACAAAAGCTGGAGTTTTTAACCTAACCAGACCCCTCCTACCGAGAGGCCGACTGCTATAGGCTAGTGACTAAACAATAGCTCTAATTAGCACCTGTTGTGCACTCTCCTAATGATGGGATGGAAGTCTCCCCTGATGGCTCCCTTGACGACTCTCCTGATGACATGAATGACTCATTACCATGAACAAAGGACTGAAACTGCTTTGACCTGAGTACCCCATTGTAAACAGGGGACAAAGCGTGTCTGAGACCCGCCCCCCGGTTAAGGCTTGGTTTCAACTGTTTTACAAAGAATGCTTCCTTGACACCTCTCTCAAACCATTTCTTCTCTCTGGCTAAGATTTTAACTTCCTTGTCCTCAAATGTGTGGTTAGTGTCTTTCAGGTGGAGATGAACTGCAGACTGAGGTCCACTAGCGACCTCTCTGCGGTGCTGGTATAGCCTCTTGTTTAAAGGTTGCTTAGTCTCACCTATGTAGTGTTCATTACAGTTTTCCTGACATCTGATAGAATACACTACATTGCTCTGTTTGTAACTAGGGATCCTGTCCTTAGGGTGAACTAATTTCTGTCTCAAGGTGTTAACCGGTTTAAAGTAAACTGGGATTTTGTGCTGTCTGAAGATCCTCTGTAGTTTTTCCCCTACTCCTGCTAAATAAGGGAGAGACACTCCTCTTCTTCTTGTCTCCGTCTCCTGTCTATCTGGTCTCTTTGTTTTCTGGGACTTCTGTACTTTGTCCAGGGACCATCGTGGGTACCCACATACTGTGAGGGTTTTCCGTACAAGTTGTTCTTCTTTAGCCCTTCCCTCTGCAGTTGTGGGCACCTGTAGGGCTCTGTGTTGAAGAGTCCTGATCACCCCAAGCTTGTGTTCAAGGGGGTGGTTTGAGCCAAAGAGCAGATATTGGTCAGTGTGAGTGGGTTTTCTGTAAATCGCTGTCTGGAGCTGCCTGTTCTCTCCAGTCGTAACATCACAGTCCAAGAAGGCTAAATGGTTGTTTCTGGCATCCTCACATGTGAACTTGATATTGGAATCCAGCGAATTGATGTGTTCTGTTAAGTCCTCGACCTCCTGTTGCTTGATTTTAACCCATGTGTCATCGACATGTCTGAACCAGTGACTGGGAGAGATGCCCGTGAACGACGTCAAGGCTGTCTTCTCCACTCGCTCCATGTACAGATTGGCCACAATGGGGGATACCGGAGACCCCATCACACAACCATGGATCTGCCTGTAGTAATTCCCCCTAAACAGGAAATACGTGGTGTTAAGACAGATCTTCAAGAGTTGGCAGATGTCAGTCCTTTGTTCATGGCAGTTGGCAGTCCTTTGTTCATGGTAATGAGTCATTCACGTCATCAGGAGAGTCGTCAAGGGAGCCATCAGGGGAGGCTTCCATCCCATCATTAGGAGAGTGCTTACTAGAGCACAATAGGTGCTAATTGCTATTGTTTAGTCACTAGCTTATAGTCGAAGATTCAAGCTTCTCTACTATGGAAACCACCTGGACAACTGAGAGCCTACACAGAAACATTGCGACCAACTGTGGGCATGATGCCCTGGCACTGGTACGTAAGCTGGAAAGGACTGCTAAAAATAGCTAACTTTAGAAACCACTTAAGATTTAACCTAAGATGCAAGCAAAACAATATTATTCCCAAATGCATGAAGCAAAAGGCACTAGAAGCAGGACACACAGCAGAAAAGATCCAGCACAGTTACCTTAGGAGGATTTTGGATCTTAGAATTAGAAGGTTTCATTTTAAAATATTAGACCTCAAAAATAATCTTGATAGTCTTTACAAAATGTTAGAATCCTTAGTGGGGGAAGAGGCCCATAATAAGATCACAAAGTTCATAGTTAAAATTCAAATGGCTGAGCATTTAAAAAGTAAGGAGCGGCAAATCAGGAAGTTTCACAACCTTTTAGTGCAGAAAAGGCGTACTTTCAGGGGGAGTAGTTTTAAAGATACACCCAGACAAATTAGTGACAACAGGGAAAATTGGGTAAAGAATCTGTCCGACAGGGTTCTTACACAGACAGAAAAGGATGTGCTCACCAAAGGACGAAATTTCTCAGTGACCCCTAAACATATACCGACAGTAGATTACATCACTGCGGTAGAGTCAGCCATTAAACATAACAGTTTGTCAGAGTCAGAAGCTGGGGACCGCCGACTAAGAGTCACAGCAGTGCTTAACAGTGCTAAGCCTCCTCCGTCCAACATCACAGGAGAAAAACAGAAAGCTTTGGCAGCACTGCAGAAGGACCAAAGCATCCTTATCCTGCCAGCAGATAAAGGCAGATGCACGGTGGTCCTGAACACATCGGACTACGAGGCCAAGACCAACAACTAGCTACCTCCAAAACCTGGAGAAAGAGGGACTCATCGACAGGAAGACATACTACATACAGACTGTACCCGGGGGACACCACTCCATGCATCTATGGACTGCCCAAAATCCACAAACAGGACGTGCCACTCAGGCCTATTGTAAGTAGCACAGATTCAATCACATACAGTTTGGCCAAGCACCTCAAGTGGATTTTGGCTCCTCTAGTGGGTAACTCAGACCATCATGTGGAGAACACACAAGATTTTGTGAACAAGATCATGGACCTGCAGCTGGAGGCAGATGAAACTATGGTGTCATTTGATGTGACTTCGTTGTTCACCTGCATCCCCACCGCTGAGGCCATCTCAGTTGTGAGGCAGAGACTGCTGGAGGATGTGTCTCTACCTGAAAGGACCAAACTCACACCAGACCACATCTGCCAACTCTTGAAGATCTGTCTTAACACCACGTATTTCCTGTTTAGGGGGAATTACTACAGGCAGATCCATGGTTGTGCAATGGGGTCTCCAGTATCCCCCATTGTGGCCAATCTGTACATGGAGCGAGTGGAGAAGACAGCCTTGACGTCGTTCACGGGCATCTCTCCCAGTCACTGGTTCAGATATGTCGATGACATATGGGTTAAAATCAAGCAACAGGAGGTCGAGGACTTTACAGAACACATCAATTCGGTGGATTCCAATATCAAGTTCACAGGTGAGGATGCCAGAAACAACCATTTAGCCTTCTTGGACTGTGATGTTACGATTGGAGAGAACAGGCAGCTCCAGACAGAGGTTTACAGAAAACCCACTCACACTGACCAATATCTGCTCTTTGGTTCAAACCACCCCCTTGAACACAAGCTCGGGGTGATGAGGACTCTTCAACACAGAGCCCTACAGGTGCCCACAACTGCAGAGGGAAGGGCTAAAGAACAAGAACTTGTACGGAATGCCCTCACAGTATGTGGGTACCCACGATGGTCCCTGGACAAAGTGCAGAAGTCCCAGAAAACAAAGAGACCAGATAGACAGGAGATGGAGACAAGAAGAAGAGGAGTGTCTCTCCCTTATTTAGCAGGAGTAGGGGAAAAACTACAGAGGATCTTCAGACAGCACAAAATCTCAGTTTATTTTAAACCGGTTAACACCTTGCGACAGAAATTAGTTCACCCTAAGGACAGTATCCCTAGTTACAAACAGAGTAATGTAGTGTATTCTATCAGATGCCAGGAAAACTGTAACGAACACTACATAGGTGAGACTAAGCAACCTTTACACAAAAGGCTATACCAGCACCGCAGAGAGGGCGCCAGTGGACCTCAGTCTGCAGTTCATCTCCACCTGAAAGACACTAACCACACGTTTGAGGACAAGGAAGTTAAAATCTTAGCCAGAGAGAAGAAATGGTTTGGGAGAGCTGTCAAGGAAGCATTCTTTGTAACAGTTGAAACCAAGCCTTAACCGGAGGGGCAGGTCTCAGACACGCTTTGTCCCCTGTTTACAATGGGGTACTCAGGTCAAAGCAGTTTCAGTCCTTTGTTCTTGGTAATGAGTCATTCACGTCATCAGGAGAGAGTCGTCAAGGGAGCCATCAGGGGAGGCTTCCATCCCATCATTAGGAGAGTGCTAACTAGAGCACAATAGGTGCTAATTAGAGCTATTGTTTAGTCACTAGCCTATAGCAGTCGGCCTCTCGGTAGGAGGGGTCTGGTTAGGTTAAAAACTCCAGCTTTTGTTGGCTTCTGGTGTATTCTTCTCTGCAAGAGTCAAGACAGAAGTCAGACTACCAGAGCAAGAATTTTAGCTGAGGAAGCGTCTGTGATTTGAAGCGAAACGTCCTCACGTCAAGCAACCCAGTCCAGTCGAAGATTCAAGCTTCTCTACAATCATCATAATGTTGAGATTTTTATGACACCGCATGTTGAGATGTTAGGCTCCAGCATTTCACCGTATCCATGGAAACACTGTCATCTTGTCTGACTCTGGTGGCGTTGTTAGAGTCCCCTGGTTCCAGTACCCCATCATTTATGACATCAGAGCCAAACCCCGGAAGATCTCTTCACTAACTGGAAGCAAAGGTCAGAGCGTCCATCCTGCAAACTTCAAAGCGCAAAATGCTGACTAATAAATAATGTTGCAGCTGGAGTACCAACCTTTGGCTCCCCTCAGATCTGCAGATGGTGAACTTGACCTTGAGGGTTCTGTGTCGACCGCTGGCGTCCAACCTGCCTGTCCTCTACCAGCAGCTCGGGACGGACTATGACGAGCGCGTCCTGCCCTCCATCGTCAACGAGGTCCTAAAGAGCGTGGTGGCAAAATTCAACGCTTCACAGCTGATCACACAAAGAGCGCAGGTACCGAGCGCAGGCAGTGCACGGCGGGTGCAGCGCCATCTGTCGTCAGCACAGGAAGTGATTTGTTTGTTTGTTTTTACCCGCCCGCTCACTCTCTTCCTGCTGCAGGTTTCTCTGCTGATCCGCAGGGAGCTGTTTGAGCGGGCAAAGGACTTCAACATCATCCTGGATGACGTGGCCATCACGGACCTCAGCTTCAGCCGCGAGTACACCGCCGCCGTGGAGGCCAAGCAAGTCGGTAAGGCGCAACAGAAAGAGAGTTCTTCCTCACATCACGCTGGTTTCAGAGTAATAACGATACACTCAATTTGCAATTTTTCTGATACAATTCTCACAATTTTGTCACAATTTTTTTTTTTTAAACAAAATGAGCTCCAGACAAATTATAAGAAATAGTGAAAAATGTTCTTTTATTTCCATAAACTGGGAAAAACAATGCGTGTCCTCTTCTTGAAACAGCAGCTGAAATTATATTTAATCGGATTTTGGTGAATATTTTTAAACTAAATCCCACGTGTAAATAACTGACTAAAAATATGCCGCCACACCACTAACTTAAGAAATAAAAACAAATGTACAGTACTGTGCAAAAGGCATCATAAAAGCATTAAAAAGTGTAAAAACCTGATAAACATTAAAAAATTTGTGATGAATTTCAACTTTAATGATGAATCAATATGAAACCAGGACTCTATTTGCATGTCATTTTTTTTATGGTATATAAGGCGCAGGACCTCAAAACTATTTTAAAAAAGTGACTTGATGAGTAATTGTTTTACAATCATTTTAATATGAGCGCAGCATCGCGCTGCAGCGTGAAGCTCACTCGTTGTACAGGGCGTCCTAAACAGGAAGTGCCAATTTTCAAATCCACAGTAAAACAGGAAATGTTCAAATGTCAAACACTTCCTCGATTGACAGATGAGATCCCATGGAATCTCGCGGGAACTCAGTAGCAAGCTCACACTCAAAGAGGAAGTGCCAGTTTATCAGTCACAGTGAAACAGGAAATATTCAAATGTGAAACACTTCCTGGCATGGGTGAAGCTAGAGTGGAGGCCGGGGTTTTACTGGACTCCCCTGAAATCTGATTGATCACAGATGATTGACATGTCACTGCACCACACGTCTGATTGAAAGACCTGCATTTTGAAATTAGTGAGTCACATTGACTGCTAGGTTCCTCCTGTCCAGTAGTTGGTGCTGTGTACCACAAAAATTTTGAATCCACCTTAGTAGAAGAAGAAAAATGTTTGCCTCAGATTTGAACTGAACATGTCGTTTGAGCTATGGACTTCTAATCACACCAAACTTATATTGGTGAGTAAACGACCGTATTTTATGCCAGAAATGAGGTCCAGGTTGATAAAAGCAGCATTTCTCCTTTAATTCGCGTTGCCGTGTGTGTGTGTGTGTGTGTGTGTGTGTGTGTGTGTGTGTGTGTGTGTGTGTGTGTGTGTGTGTGTGTGTGTGTGTGTGTGTGTGTGTGTGTGTCTGTTTAAGCTAACAGACAGCAGCTGGTTCATGCTCTGTTGGCTTATTAGTGCAGCAGATAACTGAAACAATCCTTCAAATGGTGATACAAGCATCAAATTCAGTACAAATACAGCTGGAACAAAATTAATGGAGCAACTTTAACTTTTGACCCCTGTACAAACTGAAACTGACCTTTGTCACCATTCTTCCTGCTTTTACCTCATAACTCCATAACATTCAGTCACAGATTGTCCAAACTATACCTTTTTTTGGAATTGTTATGATCAGGCAAATAATATGGTGTAGTTTTCTATATGATTGGAGCTTCTTTTAATTTAGACCAGGGGTGGGCAACTTGTTCCAGAAAGGGCAAAGAGGGTGCAGGTTTTCTTTGCAGCCACTCACTCCACCAGGTGATTTCACTGATTAGTATCACTTTGAGCAGATGGAATCAGTTAATCAGTGAAATCTGTTAATCTGCTCAACGTGTTACTAATCAGTGAAATCACCTGGTGGAGTCAGTGGCTGCAAAGAAAACCTGCACCCTCTTGGCCCTTTTTGGAACAAGTTGCCCACCCCTGATTTTGACCCCTGTGTAATTCTTCAGTTGACCCCTACCTGGTTGCCTGTTGAAAATTCAAGTGGCCAATCAGTTTTTTTAAGAGTTCATGTCTATGGATTATTTGTGCAGAATGTGATGTTTGTATCACCATTTCCAGGATTCCACTCTAAATATTCTCTTATCTGCTGCACTATATATGAGATGTAAGATGTTGCTCCTCACCGTTTCTCAGTTCACACATTTTTATTTGTTTATTCCATTTCAAATACTTTTTTTTCCTAAAATTATCTTCCTTAACTCAGACTGAAAGCAAATCTCTACAACTTTATATAAATTAATTACAAATCTAAAATCCAGCTTCCTGATGAAGTGGTGTAGGGGAGGATTTTCTTAAAAAGAAGACCTGAAAGTTCAGCTACACTTTGACAGAAAGTACATTTGAGATGAAAGTCTAGATTTGATGTTCTGGTGAAAGAAACTTCCTCATACAATACCACAGCTCTTCTCTTGGCACCCTGTCATAAGCTTTTTCTAAGTCCACAAACACACAATGTAACTCTTTCTGTACTTCTCCAACAGTATTCTCAGAGCAAACATTGCATCCGTAGTGCTCTTTCTCGGCATGAAACCATATTGCTGCTCACAGATCTTCACCTGTTTTCTAAGCCTAGCTTCTACTACTCTTTCCCATAACTTCATGCTGTGGCTGATCAACTTTATGCCTCTGTAGTTACTGCAGCTCTGCACATCACCCTTGTTATTATATAGTAGAGAAGCTTGAATCTTCAACTGGACTGGGTTGCTTGACGCGAGGACGTTTCGCTTCAAATCGCAGAAGCTTTCTCAGCTAAAATTCTTGCTCTGGTAGTCTGACTTCTGTCTTGACTCTTGTAAGTAAGTCCCTTCGGCTGCTCCCTTGTTTGCACTCGGGGTCGCCACAGCAAATCCAAGGTGGATCTGCATGTTGAATTGGCACAGGTTTTACGCTGGATGCCCTTCCTGACGCAACTCCACATTACATGGAGAAATAGAGAAGAATAAACAGAAGCCACAAAAGCTGGAGTTTTGAACCTAACCAGACCCCTCCGACCGAGAGGCAGACTGCCATAGGCTAGTGACTAAACAATAGCTCTAATTAGCACCTATTGTGCTCTAGTTAGCACCCTCCTAACGACAGGGCAGCTGTCCCTCCTAATGATGGGACGGACGCCTCTCCTGATGGCTCCCTTGACGACTCTCCTGATGACGTGAATGTCTCATTACCATGAACAAAAGACAGAAACTGCTTTGACTTGAGAACCCCATTGTAAACAGGGGACAAAGCGTGTCTCAGACCCCCTCCCCGGTTAAGGCTGGGTTTCAACTGTTTCACAAAGAATGCCTCCTTGACCCCCTTCTCAAACCATTTCTTCTCTCTGGCTAATATTTTAACTTCCTTGTCCTCAAATGTGTGGTTAGTGTCTTTAAGGTGGAGATGAACTGCAGACTGAGGTCCACTGGCGCCCTCTCTGTGGTGCTGGTATAGCCTTTTGTGTAAAGGTTGCTTAGTCTCACCTATGTAGTGTTCGTTACAGTTTTCCTGGCATCTGATAGAATACACTACATTACTCTGTTTGTAACTAGGGATCCTGTCCTTAGGGTGAACTAATTTCTGTCTCAAGGTGTTAACTGGTTTAAAGTAAACTGGGATTTTGTGCTGTCTGAAGATCCTCTGTAGTTTTTCCCCTACTCCTGCTAAATAAGGGAGAGACACTCCTCTTCTTCTTGTCTCCGTCTCCTGTCTATCTGGTCTCTTTGTTCTCTGGGACTTCTGCACTTTGTCCAGGGACCATCGTGGGTACCCACATACTGTGAGGGCTTTCTGTACAAGTTGTTGTTCTTTAGCCCTTCCCTCTGCAGTTGTGGGCACCTGTAGGACTCTGTGTTGAAGAGTCATGATCACCCCGAGCTTGTGATCAAGGGGGTGGTTTGAGCCAAAGAGCAGATATTAGTCAGTGTGAGTGGGTTTTCTGTAAACCCCTGTCTGGAGCTGCCTGTTCTCTCTAATCATAACATCACAGTCTAAGAAGGCTAAATGGTTGTTTCTGGCATCCTCACGTGTGAACTTGATATTGGAGTCCACCGAGTTGATGTGTTCTGTAAAGTCCTCAACCTCCTGTTGCTTGATTTGTAACCCATGTGTCATCAACATATCTGAACCAGTGACTGGGAGAGATGCCCGTAGCAGTCTCTGCCTCACAGCTGAGACGGCCTCAGAGGTGGGGATGCAGGTGAACAACGATGTCACTTCAAATGACACCATAGTTTCATCTGCCTCCAGCTGCAGGTCCTTGATCTTGTTCACAAAATCTTGTGTGTTCTGCACATGGTGGTCTGAGTTACCCACTAGAGGAGCCAAAATCCACTTGAGGTGCTTGGCCAAATTGTACGTGATTGAATCTGTGCTACATACAATAGGCCTGAGTGGCACGTCCTGTTTGTGGATTTTGGGCAGTCCATAGATGCACGGAGTGGCGTTCCCAGGGTACAGTCTGTAGTATGTCTGCCTGTCGATGAGTCCCTCTTTCTCCAGGTTTTGGAGGTAGCTAATGATTTTCTTCTTATAGCCGCTCGTGGGGTCTTTCTTCAGACGTTCGTATGTATTGGAGTCACTGAGCAAGTTGTTGATCTTGGCCTCGTAGTCCAATGTGTTCAGGACCACCGTACATCTGCCTTTATCCGCTGGCAAGATAAGGATGCTTTGGTCCTTCTGCAGTGCTGACAAAGCTTTCTGTTCTTCTCCTGTGATGTTGGATGGAGGAGGCTTAGCACTGTTCAGCACTGCTGTGACTCTTAGTCGGAGGTCCCCAGCTTCTGACTCTGACAAACTGTTATGTTTAATGGCTGACTCTACTGCAGTGATGTAATCTACTGTCGATATATGTTTAGGGGTCACTGAGAAATTTAGTCCTTTGGTGAGCACATCCTTTTCTGTCTGTGTAAGAACCCTGTCGGAGAGATTCTTTACCCAATTTTCCCTGTTGTCACTAATTTGTTTGGGTGTCTTTAAAACTACTCCCACTGAAAGTTCGCCTTTTCCTGCCTCTTGGTAGGAGGGGTCTGGTTAGGTTTAAAACTCCAGCTTTTGTGGCTTCTGTTTATTCTTCTCTACAAGAGTCAAGACAGAAGTCAGACTACCAGAGCAAGAATTTTAGCTGAGGAAGCTTCTGCGATTTGAAGTGAAACATCCTCGCGTCAAGCAACCCAGTCCAATTGAAGATTCAAGCTTCTCTACTATGGAAACCACCTGGACAACTGAGAGCCTACACAGAAACATCACCCTTGTTCTTGAAAATAGGAACCAGCACACTTTGTCTCCACTCCTCAGGCATCCTCTCACTTTTCGCTTGTTCATTTCTGCGACATGTGCATATTATTGTATGATCATTTACAGCTGTGCTTATGTGGTTTTCTACTGTCCCATCGCAAGATATTATTTATTATTATAGAACAAAATAAATCTCGCTCACATATTCACTTTTGTTGGAACTGATTTTGTGTTGATGCCAATATAAGAAAGGGGGCATCAAACACTATTTTTATTATCACTCTGGGCTGCCTAAATGTTTTTGCACAGTACTGCATGTCCATCACAGTGATTTCATTTTTAAATTTCTGATATTTCAAATTGCATTCTTTTTTCTTAAATGTTACAGATAGTGAGTCAGACGTGAAATATCCTCTACGCTTTTCTTGTTGTCCTTTTGAGTCAAAAGCATCATGCAATTAAAAAGGTGCGCTCTGATTGGTTGTCGGCTCAGCTCCAGTCAGGAGGAAATACTGTGTTTGTCAATCAGATCGCTAACTCACCCACATGGGCTGTGCAGCCAGTACATTCTGAGTGCCGGTCCCAAGCCCGGATAAATGAGGAGGGTTGCGTCAGGAAGGGCATCCGGCATAAAACAAGCCAACACAACTATGCAGACTCAGAATCGAATTCCCATACCGGATCGGTCGCAGCCCGGGTTAACAACGTCCGCCACCGGTGCTATTGCCCAACAGGGTGCCGGTGGAAATTGGGCTACTGCTGGGCGAAGGCGACGAAGAAGAGGAGGAAAACGTTGCCACGAACAGCGGGAGAAGAAGAAAACTAGAAGGGTGGAAATGAGAGTGGGGACTTTGAATGTTGGTAGTATGACTGGTAAAGGGAGAGAGCTGGCTGATATGATGGAGAGGAGAAAGGTAGACATATTGTGTGTGCAAGAGACCAAGTGGAAGGGAAGTAAGAGCAGGAGCATCGGCGGTGGGTACACGTTGTTGTACCATGGTGAGGACAGGAAGAGAAATGGTGTTGGGGTCATTTTAAAGGAAGAGTATGTTAAAAGTGTGTTGGAGGTTAAGCGAGTGTCTGACAGGGTGATGAGTGTGAAGTTGGAAATTGAAGGGGTGATGATGAATATCATCAGTGCATATGCCCCACAGGTAGGTTGTGAGATGAAGGGGAAAGAAGATTTCTGGAGTGTGTTAGATGAGGTGGTGCAGAGTGTGCCCAAGCATGAAAGAGTGGTGATAGGAGCAGACTTCAATGGGCATGTTGGTGAAGGGAACAGAGGTGATGAGGAAGTAATGGGTAGATATGGTATCAAGGATAGGAATGGGGAAGGACAGATGGTAGTTGATTTTGCAAAAAGGATGGAAATGGCTGTGGTGAATACTTACTTTAAGTAAAGGGAGGAGCACAGGGTAACATATAAGAGTGGATGAAGGTGCACACAGGTGGACTACATTCTTTATAGGAGATGCAAGCTAAAAGAAATCACAGACTGTAAGGTGGTAGCAGGAGAGAGTGTCACTAGACAGCATAGGATGGTTGTTTGTAGGATGACTTTAGAGGTAAAGAAGAAGAAGAGAGTGAGAGCTCAACAAAGGATCAGATGGTGGAAGCTGAAGGAGGAAGACTGTTGTGTGAAATTTAGCGAGCAGGTGAGAGAAGCACTAGTTGGAGGGGAAGCAATTTTGGACAACTGGAAAAGTACTGCAGATGTGGTGAGGGAGACAGCTAGGGCAGTACTGGGTAGTGAAGAGAAGTGGCAAAAGCAAAGGAAAAGGCATATTGCGAGCTGTACAAGAAGTTGAATAGTAAGGAAGGAGAAAAGGACTTGTACCGATTGGCCAGACAAAGGGACAGAGCTGGAAAGGATGTGCAGCAGGTTATGGTGGTAAAAGATGCACATGGTAATGTGCTGACAAGTGAGGAGTGTGTGCTGAGAAGGTGGAGGGAATATTTTGAAGAGTTGATGAATAAAGAAAATGAGCGAGAGAAAAGGCTGGATTATGTGGTGAGAGTAAAAGAGATTAGCAAGGACGAAGTGAGGGCTGCTATGAAGAGGATGAAGAGTGGAAAGGCAGTTGGTCCAGATGACATTCCAATGGAGGCATGGAAATGTCTAGGAGAGATGGCAGTAGAGCTTCTAACCAGATTGTTTAATAAAATCTTGGAAAGTGAGAGGATACCTGAGGAGTGGAGACAAAGTGTGCTGGTTCCTATTTTCAAGAACAAGGGTGATGTGCAGAGCTGCAGTAACTACAGAGGCATAAAGCTGATCAGCCACAGCATGAAGTTATGGGAAAGAGTAGTAGAAGCTAGGCTTAGAAAACAGGTGAAGATCTTTGAGCAGCAATATGGTTTCATGCCGAGAAAGAGCACTACAGATGCAATGTTTGCTCTGAGAATACTGTTGGAAAAGTACAGAGAAGGACAGAAAGAGTTACATTGTGTGTTTGTGGACTTAGAAAAAGCTTATGATAGGGTGCCAAGAGAAGAGTTGTGGCATTGTATGAGGAAGTCTGGAGTGGCAGAGAAGTACGTTAGGGTAGTGCAGGACATGTACAAGAATAGTGTGACAGCGGTGAGATGCGCAGTCGGAATGACAGACTCATTTAAGGTGGAGGTGGGATTACACCAAGGATCAGCTCTGAGTCCTTTCTTGTTTGTGGTGGTGATGGACAGGTTGACAGATGAGATCAGACAGGAGTCCCCATGGACTATGATGTTTGCAGATGACATTGTGATCTGTAGTGAGAGTAGAGAGCAAGCTGAGTCTAGTCTGGAGAAGTGGAGATATGCTTTGGAGAGAAGGGGAATGAAAGTCAGTAGAAGCAAGACTGAGTACATGTGTGTGAATGAGAGGGAGCCCAGTGGAATAGTGCAGTTACAAGGAGTAGAAGTGGTGAAAGTAGATGAGTTTAAATATTTGGGGTCAACTGTTCAAAGTAATGGAGAGTGTGGTAAAGAGGTGAAGAAGAGAGTGCAGGCAGGGTGGAGTGGGTGGAGAAAGGTGGCAGGAGTGATTTGTGACCGAAGAATATCAGCAAGAGTGAAGGGGAAAGTTTACAAAACAGTAGTGAGACCAGCTATGTTGTATGGTTTAGAGACAGTGGCACTAACAAAAAGACAGGAGGCAGAGCTGGAGGTGGCAGAGCTGAAGATGTTGAGATTCTCTTTGGGAGTGACAAGAATGGACAAGATTAGGAATGAACATATCAGAGGGACAGCTCAGGTGGGACGGTTTGGAGACAAAGTCAGAGAGGCAAGATTGAAATGGTTTGGACATGTGCAGAGGAGGGACCCAGGTTATATAGGGAGAAGGATGCTGAGGATGGAGCCACCAGGCAGGAGGAGAAGAGGGAGACCAAAGAGGAGGTTTATAGATGTGCTGAGGGAGGATATGCAGGTGGTTGGTGTGACAGAGGAAGATACAGAGGACAGGGTGAGATGGAAACAATTGATCTGCTGTGGCGACCCCTAACGGGAACAGCCGAAAGACAATGAAGAAGAAGTCAATCAGATCGCTGAATCTATTTATTTATTTATGTAGTTTGGTTTATTACAAAATTCAAAGAATACATTAAAATATTCCATACAGTTTCATAAAGATGAATAAATACATTTTGTAATTGGGACATCCTTAAAGCAGTCCATAGCTTATGAGCGGGGCCCATTAATATTTAAATACAGCAAATGTACAATAATTACAAATCTAAACCTACTTTTACCTATCATAACTAACCTACTCTGTTTCAATATCTACAACAGACTAAGACAATAATGTTCACATTTCTTAAATGACAAATATTAAAAGTATTATGACACATCAGTGTAATAAATTCATACATATAGGCCTATGGGTTTTTCAATAGACAT
The DNA here is from genome assembly GCF_902500255.1 of Thalassophryne amazonica. NCBI lineage: Eukaryota > Metazoa > Chordata > Actinopteri > Batrachoidiformes > Batrachoididae > Thalassophryne > Thalassophryne amazonica. Next base: position 98,328,659 of record NC_047114.1, read on the forward strand.
AAAGAAGTCGTCAGCTGGTCGAGTTTTAATTATATTTTGCAAGTAACTCTAGTTTAAGTTTCTTTTTGAAAATATGCAAAGACTGGCACTTTTGAGTATTCTCACTCAGGTCATTCCAAATTTGTGGACCCTTACGTGCCACACTAAAACTACTACTTTTTAACTTCCTACTTTTACCCTTTAGGTGTAATTTTCCTCTGGTGCTATAATGATGAGAGGAAGTTGAAATGGGAATGAGCTGACAGAGTCGATCATTAAGTCTGTGCACCACAGTGGTACAGGCATTGTGAAATAAGTTGCACTCTGTGAGCTTCAGAAATCGATATTTATGAAAGAGAGGATCAGTTTGAGAGTTATATTTGGCCCAAGAAATGGCTCTTATAACTTTCTTTTGTAAAGTTTGTAGTTTTAAAATAATATTGCAATAATTTAGATGAGGTTCGAATAAGGACCTGTATAGAATCAGAAGAGCCTCAAAGGGGAGGAAATACCTCACCTTAAAGAATAGTCCGACATATTTAGATAGTGTCTTAATCAAGTCATTTAAATGTTTACTGAAATTTAAAAATTCATCAATTTGGATTCCAAGAAAATTGATTGATTCAGCTCGTTCAATCACATTATTATTTATATTAATTTGTACATTTTCAAAACATTTACGATTTCTGCAAGAACGAAATATAATTTTTGTTCAACTGCTACGAATTTCATGTTTGTAACAGTTGAACATATTGTCTGTGTCACCTAATCGCACAGCGCTGGAATTAAACACATTTTTTAATGAAAGCGGTGCGTTAAAGTGGCCATGAAGTTACTTTAAGGTTACGTATTTGACCAAACCAACTTCACTGCTCTGTGGGTGTGCGTGCGTGCGTGCGGTCCTTTGTGCATCGTGACGTCTTTCTCCGAGGTTTTCGTTTCACTGATGGACTCTCTTCCTCTCCTCACTCAGTCAGACCGCCTGGTGGAGTTTGCGGTTTCACTCTAAACTTTGCACCTTTTCAGGAACCAGTCTGAGGTTCCTGGTTTAGATCTTAAGTTCGTTCCTCCCAGGTAGGAGGGGCTTGAGTTTGTCAGCATGAAGGGAGCACTTCTTTTCCAGTGCTTATCAGGTCTGTGCAGATATGAAGGAGACTCCTCTCTCAGTCCTGGAGTCCAGGTCTTGACCTGGTCTGGCTGGTTTCATACCATCATCACCTTAAATAATAAATCTGTCAAATCTAAAGTGTAATACAACTTTAAGCCGCATATTAGTAGAATGTTTTAAAGTGTCCTTTTTTTGAAAGTTTCCTTTCATGAATTTGGGGATCCAGATCCAGACCCTGATCTCAGGCAGCATCCAAGCTGATAGTTGAACTCAGTTGGTTAAACGTATGTCGCCATTATTTAAAATTGATGCATAACAATGGCAGAAGGTGAAGTTCAAAACATGCGAGGAAGTTTAGCCGACCATAAACGATGACACCGTGTGATCCTGCCACGTCATAAAAGTGTCAGTGTGAGGCCAAGGACTTTGCAGACACACAGGGTAACGTGTCCGAGTGGGGACATGTTTCAAACGTGTATGTAAATTTATGTCCATCACTACACGGTGAGGTCACCTTGTACCGAGCTGGTGCCTTGGAGTCAGATGTAGGTTGCTTCAAAGTTCTGTGTGCCTTCTCAAATAATACAGCCAAAACAATAATTAAGCTCGTCTGAATCTTTTCACCCAAAGTGATCAAATTATTAACCATCAGATGACAAAGTAAAACCTCTTAAATCATTCTGAAGTCAGTTTTAAGAAGAAATGAGGTGAAACTCTGTGACGCATTTAAATGACCGACGCGCAGTGAACGCATCAGCTAGTAGTTTGTGTAGCTGCTGTGTCTCTCTGATGCTTCCTCTGTCTTTTATGATGAAATAATGCTGAATTTATGTGGAAATGATTGTTGTAGAAAAGCTTCAGATATCTGTCGCTGAGACAGATGATGACTGGAGGCAGTTTGGAGCAGAAACGAGGTGATAATCGGTGAACCGCGGCTAATGACGCATGCGCAGTGAAGGCAGGGTGGACCGATTTTTAGGGGGGACCGTTCGGTCTCCGACACCGCCGCAGTAATCTTATTAATATGCAAATAATGTCACTGTTGCTAAGGTGATCGTTCCCCCCACCCTGGGCTATTTGTGTCCAGGTAGCTTGGTGTCTGCCTGGGTTTCTTGGGGTGTCAAATGCTCGGCTGTACAGATGTTTTGGATTATATTCTTCACTGCTGCTTTTGTATGTCAGATTATAATAACGCAACCAAGAAGAGAGAACGTGAAGATCTTTGTCGCCGAAGGAGAGGAGGTAGAGTGTTGGAAAAGTTAATACAGAACATGAATGGAGATTTTCCAGACAGTGGCCCTTAATATTGAAAGAGCACACTGGGTGCTCACCCTGAAACCTTCTGGGGACGGGGAAGACACGCCACCGTCAATAATAATCAGACTCATCAACTTCAAAACCAAGCTGATGTTCTGCACAGTGCCTGCTGAAAGACGAAGTTGCTTTTGAAGGAGATCAGCAGTGCTTCTTTGCAGTTGACACAGAGTTGGACTGTTGATCAGCCTGCTCTGTAGGACATCCTGAAGACTTGAAGGATCCCCAACACGTTCCTGTGCATCACAACCAGCCAGGTAGTGTGGAGCTGGACAGAGACTCTGGCTGGTTCTCCGTGAGCACTGGTGTTTGTCAGTGATGTTTTCTGGCTGCGACACTGCTCAGTGGCCCGGGTGTTTGGTCGGTCTGTGGAAACCAACGGCTTTGTCAATGAGGAACTTTACACAAGGCACTTGGGTCTTTGTAGAATTGGTGGTTACCCTGATTTCAGCACTTAAGATGAGATGAATCAACATCTTGGTTTCTGATTTCCATATGTAAACAAAGTTTTCCCTCCTTTTTAAACTTCTGTATTGTTGGAATTCTAAATTATGGTCAGTAAACATCTGATTGCTATGTTTGTGTTGCTTCGTTCTTTCAGCTGCCCATCATCCTCAGTCACTGATCTGGTAAACATCCACGTTACTATGAGCCGGTCCCCTCTCCACATCACAGCTCTCCCATCGAGTGCACAAACAAACCCATCAGCTGTCGTCACCCGCCGTCACTTTCCCTCCGACTCTTTGTGGTCACACTTATAAACACAAACCTAAACTTGTGTTACTTTCTCCGGTGTAGCTTAGCCCAGCGTGGGAGACACCAGGAAGGCATGTGACAGACTTGCAGTGACAGCGACAAAAAAAAAAAGTGACCTGATCCACACTTTGAGGAGAAGCAACACGCTTTGCTAGAGTTCTGCTGGACACACGAATGAAAGGAATCGAATCCTGTAGACCAAAGTAGTTTACGAAGCCCATTTTTCAAACTGTGTTCAGGTGCATTTGTTCGGGGAGGTGTGGACAAAGACGCTCTCACTTCTAACTAAAACGTGTTGTTTTTTTTGGAAAACTGTGCAAATAATAAACCTCATGACTGGTTCTGCTTATCACAGCACACCTGTTCAACATAAACACCTAATTCCAACTATAAAAAATTCTGTTTGAATAAAGAAAGCAAACTGGCTGTAGAGGGGAAGTTCCCAAAGTGATGTCACAGGAATCAGCATTTCCTGTGGCCTCACGTTTCTGAGCATTTAAAAGCTGATGAAATCAGGCTGAATTCCCAATGTTCATGTCTTAATATCTCAGAACATATGGCACCAAAAATTAAAACACAGTACACCAATATTTGAATAATATTTTGTGTATTTGGGATACTCGGCTCATTTTGACATTTCGTGTAACCAGAGAGATGCACATTAACAGAATTTCTCTAGGCGGTGTTGGTCACACTGACCACTAGGTGGCAGTCAAAGACTTCATTCTAACAAGAAGAATGCCAGACTAATTTTGCCCTGTATGTGGTCATATTAACCATTAAACTGTTTTAAAAACCACTTATTTATATAGTTTATACAGTAGTGTTCAAAATAATAGTAGTGCTATGTGACTAAAAAGATTAATCCAGGCTTTGAGTATATTTCTTATTGTTACATGGGAAACAAATTGGTCTATTAGTAAAAAAAAGTAGAAAAGGGGGTGTTCACAATAATAGTAGTGTGACATTCAGTCAGTGAGTTCGTCAGTTTTGTGGAACAAACAGGTGTGAATCAGGTGTCCCCTATGTAAGGATGAAGCCAGCACCTGTTGAACATGCTTTTCTCTTTGAAAGCCTGAGGAAAATGGGATGTTCAAGACATTGTTCAGAAGAACAGCGTAGTTTGATTAAAAAGTTGATTGGAGAGGGGAAAACTTATACGCAGGTGCAAAAAATTATAGGCTGTTCACCTACAATGATCTCCAATGCTTTAAAATGGACAAAAAAAAACCAAACGCATGGAAGAAAACGGAAAACAACCATCAAAATGGACAGAAGAATAACCAGAATGGCAAAGGCTCACTCAATGATCAGCTCCAGGATGATCAAAGACAGTCTGGAGTTACCTGTAAGTGCTGTGACAGTTAGAAGACGCCTGTGTGAAGCTAATTTATTTGTAAGAATCCCCCGCAAAGTCCCTCTGTTAAATAAAAGACATGTGCAGAAGAGGTTACAGTTTGCCAAAGAACACATCAACTGGCCTAAAGAGAAATGCAGGAATATTTTGTGGACTGATGAGAGTAAAATTGTTCTTTTTGGGTCCAAGGGCTGCAGACAGTTTGTGAGATGACCCCCAAACTCTGAATTCAAGCCACAGTTCACAGTGAAGACAGTGAGGCATGGTGGTGCAAGCATCATGATATGGGCATGTTTCTCCTACTATGGTGTTGGGCCTATATATCACATACCAGGTATCATGGATCAGTTTGGATATGTCAAAATACTTGAAGAGGTCATGTTGCCTTATGCTGAAGAGGACATGCCCTTGAAATGGGTGTTTCAACAAGACAATGACCCCAAGCACACTAGTAAACCAGCAAAATCTTGGTTCCAAACCAACAAAATTAATGCCTCGCAGATGTGAAGAAATCATGAAAAACTGTGGTTATACAACTAAATACTAGTTTAGTGATTCACAGGATTGCTAAAAAAAAGCAGTTTGAACATAATAGTTTTGAGTTTGTAGCGTCAACAGCAGATGCTACTACTATTGTGAACACCCCCTTTTCTACTTTTTTTTACTAATAGCCCAATTTCATAGCCTTAAGAGTGTGCATATCATGAATGCTTGGTCTTGTTGGATTTGTGAGAATCTACTGAATCTACTGGTACCTTGTTTCCCATGTAACAATAAGAAATATACTCAAAGCCTGGATTAATCTTTTTAGTCACATAGCAGTACTATTATTCTGAACACTACTGTATGTTTTTAAAAAAAAGTAAACCTTTTTTAAATTTTCATGTTTTAAAACATTTTTTAAAAATGTCTTTTGACTGAATTATGTTGCATAATCTCAGAATGAGAACTTTACAACATGGAATGATTTTAAAAACAGAAGTCTCAGTTTGTGAGTTTGAAGAACTGTGGCGGTCACTGAGGTGTCGTATCTGTGCTGTTCCTCTCCAGCACAGCAGGAGGCGCAGCGGGCTCAGTTCTACGTGGAAAAGGCCAAACAGGACCAGAGGCAGAAAATCATCCAGGCTGAAGGAGAAGCTCAGGCCGCCAAGATGGTGAGTCGACCCACAGCAGGAGCAGCAACCAACACGGGTTCCATTGCGTGGACTTTGGGTCTAAATTACACATTTGACAACTTTGTAAGGACACAATATCTTCAGGACACTAATAACTCCACGTGTTAATGGAAATGTGAAGACAGGTCACGTGACTGACTTCATTAAGTTGCTCTTTGGTCCATATGGAAACATCCTTGATCTCACTTGTCTGATTTGAAAACACTCGATATAAATCTAAAGCAGTATGTCTCAGTCCTTGTCCTCTGGACTCTAAGGTACTGCATGTTTTCCATTTGGCCCTGATCCACTGAGTCCTGGTCAGCTCAGTCAGGTGGGCCAGTCGACAGTTGACACGCCAGCTATTAGAGGGGGTCGCGGGGCTGAGGCGGGGTTCACCCTGGACAGGACGCCAGTCTGTCGCAGTCCAGCTCATTATCCTACTCAAGTATTTGCTGTTGCTCTGTGAGAACATGGACATAAACGAGAAGTTCTACGCCTTCTCACTCTGTTGTTCAGGCTGCTTTCTTTAGGGGGCGCCACAGCAGATAATCAGTCTCAGTCACGCTGTCCTGTTTCACCAACCACCTGCATGTCTTCCCTCAGCACATCCATAAACCTCGTCATTGTCCTCCCTCTTCCCCTCCTGCCTGGTGTCTCCATCCTCAGCATCCTTCTACCTGTATAACCTGGGTCCCTCCTCTGCACATGTCCAAACCATTTCAGTCTCACCTCTCTGACTTTGTCTCCAAACCGTCCCACCTGTGCTGTCCCTCTGATATGTTCATTCCTAATCCTGTCCATTCTCGTCACTCCCAAAGAGAATCTCACCTTCTTCAGCTCCGCCTCCTGTCTCTTTGTTAGTGCCACTGTCTCTTACCTGTTCAACATAGCTTGTCTCACTACTGTCTCACAAATCACTCCTGCCACCTTTCTCCATCCACTCCACCCTGCCTGCACTCTCTTCTTCACCTCTCTACCACACTCTCCATTACTTTGAACAGTTGACCCCAAATATTTAAACTCATCTACTTTCACCACTTCTACTCTTTGTAACTGCACTATTCCACTGGACTCCCTCTCATTCACACACACATGTACTCAGTCTTGTTCCTGCTGACTTTCATTCCCCTTCTCTCCAGAGCATATCTCCACTTCTCCAGACTAGACTGAACTTGCTCTCTACTCTCACTACAGATCAGTGTCATCTGCAAACATCACAGTCCATGGGGACTTCTGTCTGATCTCATCCATCAACCTGTCCATCACCACTACAAACAAGAAAGGACTCAGAGCTGATCCTTGGTGTAGTCCCACCTCCACCATGAATGAGTCTGTCATTCCGACTGCGCATCTCACCGCTGTCACACTATTCTTGTACATGTCCTGCACTACCCTAACATATTTCTCTGCCACTCCAGACTTCCTCATACAATACCACAGCTCTTCTCTTGGCACTCTGTCATAAGCTTTTTCTAAGTCCACAAACACACAGTGTAACTCTTTCTGGCCTTCTCTAAATCTTCATCAGTATTCTCAGAGCAAACATTGCATCTGTAGTGCTCTTTCTCAGAATGAAACCATACTACTGCTCACAGATCTTCACTTCGATGGTCTTCCTCTTTCAGTTTCCACCATCTGATCCTTGATTCAGCTCTCACTGTCTTCCTTCATCACATGTAAAGTCATCATTTAAATTTGTTCATACATCAGGCACGACACACCAGCACAGTGTAAACATGCATGACTCTGTGCATTAGTGATGGCGGTAAGAAAACAGTGTCCTCAGTTCTTTGATAATAGGAAGAATCCTGGAGCAGACCAGATTTGGGAGGGGATCTGCTACAGTCATATAAGCACAGGAATGTTGCAACCATTGTCAGTTCCATATCTAATTTAAAATTTAATCGTTATAAAATGTTTTGTTTGTTGAGTCCGCCTTCATCACTGCTGATGTCACAAAGGATTTCAACTATGGCTGGTTGGATTCTGAGCAGCTTCAAAGCAGCCGTTGTTGTCCAGGACATTGTCTGAAATGTCCATCAGGAGACGGATATAACGCGGAAAATGTTCCTGCCCTGGGCTGGTGATGGTGTCACGCCCTGGACAGGATTACCTTTAACCTTTACAATCTGAAAGCCCAAAAGTTAAAATAAATTAAAAACAAAAAAACAAGCAAAATAAACATTTATATTTTAAAGCTGGACCTGGTCGAAGTTGATGAATGGAAATAAAAATTGCCATTATTTTTGTTGATTTGTGTTTTGTTGCTGTTTGCTAACAAACGTCCATCTCGTCTGTCGGGTTTCTGTGCTGTGATTGGAGTTTCACCGGTAGGACAACATTTTTGTTGGTGTGATCTCTTTAACTATTCCTCTGTGTTCTTAGTGTTGTCACAGAGTCGCCTTTCGGTTTGGCAAAGAACACACACACAAACCTGTTACACAAACTCCTCCCAAATACACATTAACTGTTCATCGTGCGTGAGAACACTGAAGGTGAGCGGCGGCAGTGCCACGCCCGCGGCGCTGCACCAGCTGCAGGATAGCTGAATTTCAGACCGGTGGAACCTGTTGTTGCTCAGCCGCAGGCAGACTGCAACAGTAACCGTGGGGGCGGGTGTGTGTGTGTGTGTGTCAGCTCGGACAGGCCGTGACTAAGAACCCAGGATACCTGAAACTGAGGAAGATCCGTGCAGCCCAGAACATCGCCAAGACGGTAAGTGTGTTGTTAAAAATGTAAGCACAACATCCTGTTTGTCCATCAGTGAGTCGTACTGTACGTGAAGCCGCCACGATACTCTTATGATACTGTGGTGTCTTACGATAGTCATTTGATATTATGATGTATTTTGGATTTTGATTTTTGTGACACTAGAACATGTGGAAAATGATAAAAACTTATTTATATTTATAAAAATGACACACGTCCTATTTTTCAGAGGGTTTTTTTTGTTTTGTTTTGTTTTCTTTTTCATCACATTCTCATCATATTTGTTAATGAGCTGATTCCCCGCCCCCGGGCAGCTTAGATTCAGAGACTGAAGTGAAAACTGAGTCGTCACCTGCTGCCTGTCCTGGATTCTAGAGAACTGTTAGGGTGCAACAGAAACTGCCTCAAGAAGAGACAGCTGCTATTACTATACTGCTACTACTACTATGCTGGTACTGCAAGTATACTGCTGCTACTAGTATGCTGCTGCTGCTACTACTACTATACTGCTACTATGCTGGTACTACTAGTATGCCACTGCTGGTGCTACTACAACTACTAAAATGCTACTACTTCTGCTACTATTTCTACTGTTACTATACTATTTGTACTCCCTTTTTTCATAACCCTTTTTAATGATGTAAACTCTGCTGTGAAATCGGCTTGTTTTTGAGTACTTGAAGACACGAGCTGGACATCCACCAGCTGAATGTCCTCTGTCTCACTGGCTGAGGTCGGCTTCTGTTGACCCAGAAGGTAAATACCATACGCTTACGAGCGCCACTAGCTTAGCTTATGACAAGCTAAAAGTGGACGCTCTCGTTATGGCCGAACAACTGTCCAGTTTCTGGGGATTCTGTGTCAGTACGCGCCCGCGGCCGACGTGCTTGATGAAGTCCTGCACAAAAAGTAGTTCCCAGATAATTGATAATGAGTATGCCTCATTCACATTAATTCTAAAATTTACCAGTAATAAATTATTTTATTTTATAAAGATAACTGAAGTTTTAAGAGTGGCCGTAATAAATATTTAAGAAACTTAAAGTTTATGAGCAACTTCACCTGTTATTGCTCAAGCACATTGTAAACATTGACACAATGGAGTTTGATGAGGAAGAGTTCAGAAAGATACGATTGGAATCTTTTGATGACCATTTACAGTTGGAGATGAAAGACTTGGGTGTTAACCTTGTGTTAAAGTCAGAACAAGAAGCTGCACTGAAAGAGATCAATCTGGGACAAAGAGACACATTCTGTGAGCAGTGTGGCGAAAGTAGTCCGGTGAGCTCAATCTGTGGGTGCGAGATATCCCACAATGCCAAAATAGCAGAGATGTCTGTCCAATGAGAGCAGCACACTGAGCAGGGTGGGTAAATACATAATAACCTGGTGACCTTTTGATGGGTTCAGGACCACAGCTTGGATACCACTGCCTGCCATGCTTTATGAATCCACTAGGTGACACCAACTGAACATTGATTTAACAAGGCAAAGGAACCTGCTCACTTTCTCTGACCTCTCTTTTAATATTTAAATGAATTTGCCACACATTTGTCAGAGTGAAGAACATTAAAGAAAACAGTCACATTGTATTAAGTGAAACCAGACAATAATTAATTCATCAGTTTAAAGGCAAAAAAACAAAATGTACTTTTGTGTTGTAATCCACTTATTTTGAAGTACTGTTAAGTTTAAGTTTTGATTTTTGAGGTTTCCATGGTTACAGAGTTCACTGAAACTTTAAACAGCATGAAGCACATGTGCAAGGGTCAAAGTTCACGCATTCAATTGAGAGTGGGAACTCAAATTTAGCATTTTAAAATGATTTTTCCAGATAATGGTGATTTGACACTTATTTGAAAATGAAGGAACAATTGTAGTGGTGACAAACAAAAATGGCCAGTGCCCTTAAAAAATGTTATATATAAAGGGAAAAAATGTGGTTTCAACAAAAATCGGTACGTGATTTTAAATTTAAAATGAGCAATCAGAGGTTTCTGACATTTGCCAGTCCTTATCCGGATCACCTCCAAAATTCAGTGGAGTCTTCAATGGCCTAATATCTATCTGTGGAACAAATTTCATCAAAATCTGTGCAGTAGTTTTAACAGTGCTAACAGACAGACAGACAAATTATTATTACGTCTTTGGAAGACATTATAAACATAATGGTAAATGTACCTTTAGCCCATTAAACCATCACTGAATCTGTTCATTTAATTAGTCCCAACAAATGTAAAGTTTGACCAGATACAGTAGAAGAGCTCAGAAAGTGGAGGTGAGGGAAGCCACCAAGACAATGTGACAGCTATGAAGGAGCTCACTGAGTGGAGGGACGTTTGTCTGTTGCTTCTCCCGTCAAACGTAACAAAAGGTTTCTTAAAATAAAACTTCAAATGAAAGTGAAACCAGTGTTCTCTGAGGGTTTTGTTTTTATGGAGGATGAGTCGTGTCAGTATTTTTGTTGAAGTCACTCTGTGTGATTCACTTCAGACTCTGAACACTTTGTGATGACCTCACAGGTCGCTCTGAATCACGTGGCCGGCGTGCAGGCGGAGAACAGGCCTCGGCCGCTCTGAATCAGCTCAGTGTTGGAGAACCCACAGTGTTGTTATTGTCCTGAAGTTTCATCAAACGTTTCTCTGTCTGACCTGTAGGTAGCACAGTCCCAGAATAAAGTCTACCTGAACGCTGACAGTCTGGTGCTCAACCTGCAGGACGACAACAGGTTCAAGTAAGTCCGAACACCTGGAACTGCTCTGAAACCTGAAGATGTTTTAAACATTTTTTTCTGTCACAAAGGGCAACAGAAAGTGACTCAGTGTCTGAAATGTTTTACTGCTCATATTTGTTTGTTTTGTGGTAACTGGATCGTCCTTTTGTATGTGTAATACATGTAAAGCATAGCATCCAGCCTTTGCGCTAGCCTAGCTTAGCACGTTTATTGCGCTAACCTAGCATAGCACATTTATTGTGCTAGCTTAGCACAAAAATCTGCTGCTGTGGCTCAGTACAGAGACGGGCTTAGCCTTAGCAGTGGTCCCTGCTTGAATTTGATGCTAATATTTAAACGTTCTGTGCCACACGGGCATAAAACAGACTTTTGAAGTTGTTAAATGTTCTTACTTTTATTGCAGGTTTTTGATTTTTACTATCTCTTTGTTTCTATTCCAGTTTGTCGCTGTTGAAATGAGACGTCTCGCCGTCATTCAGTTGGTTCAGTGTTTGCAGAAAGAAAGAAAACCTTCCCATCTTCTTGTAGCTCACTGACTTCTCACGTCTTGAAACATCGGTTCTTCCCTTTTTGTTGCCTGGTTTGGAGTTTTAACGAGAACAGACTCTGAGCTTCTCGATGTCACTGTGTTGCTGTTTTTAAGTTACACCAGCAAAGTTAGCTGTAATTAGCATATAGGCTAACTGATGCCGACATTGTCACATGTGCTTTATATGTTCAGTCTTTGAAAACGTACTGATGTTTACATCAAGAAAACTCTTTTTTTTTTAAAAACACTCGTTCTGTCTTGTCAGTTTTGGTTTTACCATTTAAAATGTTTTCAGCACATCCAGGTGTTTTTTTTTTAAGATTACTTTCTGAATTAGAACTGCACTTTACTCTGAAAGTGTGAGTCTGCTTCATTTCCTGTTAAAAATACCAAGAAACCAGTTTTGTGTTCTGATGTCTGATCTCGATAACTCTTGGTATCTCTCTAAATGAATTCCAGTGCACGTCCTTGGGATAAAGGACAAACTCTATGACCCACTGCTCTACAGCAACACCAAGATCCACAACTCGAGTTGAAACCCGTCGGGTAAATTTACTGCATAAAACGCCACATACAAGTAAAAATGTCATTCTGTGTACTGCTCGAATAAGATCTACGTGGAGCTCTCCCGAGAATCCAACTTGAACCATTCCAGTGTTGTTTTCCAAAAAGCTCCCCGAGTTCTGAGAAAACTTAATGCACGATTGGCCGTCCATGACTTAACATGCAATCATTATTGGGATTTAACTATACTAATGTTAGATGTAAAATCCAGCGAGATGCGGTCACCTGGGAAGTATTTTGGGGCGCTTTCCACAAAGCTGCTGCGGAGCCCCTTTTTAAGCAGCCACTAGAGGGCACTGTTTAATCCCAATGTTGTAATACAGTGTTTGTAAGAAATTCACGTCTGGGACTTAAACCACATGCGGAGAACCGTCTCGTCTCCTGGGTGGCGGACGTCCATCGGGTCCAGGAGATGTGTGCTTCAGTGTCGGTGCAGCTCAGACGGAGCGCCTCTTTGCGTGTCGTAGCGACAAACGCGGAACATTTCTACAAGGAATAACGGAAACTGTACAGGAAGTGACGCTGCCTTTAGTGCTTGTTTCCATACAGAAGTGGGCGGGGCTTGGTAGCAGCTGGTGTTTTTTGGCGGTAAACTTTGCCATCTGTCTCAGGATAACCAGCGTCCTTCAGCTCGATCATCTCCAACCAGTGTTTGTGTAAAATGGTTCGATTGGAGACTGTTCCCCGCTGACATATGGATGGTCACGTGACCTCTGTCAGGTGGTAGAGGCCATGAGGTCACAGCGCTCTGCATTTGCTGGGCAGCAACTTTTTGTTTCTGTTGGACATTTGAGGCCTTCGGCTGCCTCCGTCAGTCACATGACCCCTGTCGATGTTGTCCCTGGAGCCCCTCCCCCTTAGCTTGTTTACAATAACAAAAAAGAGAAGATGGCTGCTGAGTTATTTATAGCCCGGAGCTGCAGCACTGCAACCTGAAATCTGCACGGGGTGGGCTCTATTGTGTTGGCGGCACAAAGCGAGCAGCCTCCATGTTGTGACAGGCTGCTGTTCCCATGCATAAGAAAGGGGAGGGGGAGGGGCGGGTGCAGGGGATTTTTGAGGGAAGGGAGGGGGAGGGTGCAGCTGGGCGAATATTCATCAAGAATATGAAGCAGAGGAGGCGGCTCCTCGCCCCCTCACCCTTCGCCCTCTGACAGCCAATCAGAAGCCTCTGCAACCTTTGAAAGATGCCAGAGAGGAAAGGAGACGAGGAGAGAGGGAGGATGAGGAGGAAACGGGTGATAAATGTGCTTGTGGTTGCAATCTGCAGCACCTGCAGTTTGAAAACGCAAACATGAAGTAAAAAAGAAAAAGCTGTAACAGCGCCGGTGCGACATCCAGCAGGCCTCACGTGCATCACAGCTGGTCCGCCATGGCGCAGAGTCCGAAAATAACCAAGATCAACCAAGAGCAAGAACGCAGAGCATCAGAGACTGCAGTCAGATAGTCTGAGGGTTTGATTAGTCCTTAAAGCACAGAGCAGCACTCAGAGCGCACCCTTCTGCCAGAGTCATGTTACTGCCCCCTACTGGCAGAGGAGAGATCCATCAGGTCAGTCAGCAGATTGGAAAAAGTGAAGGGGAGCTCATCAGCCCTGGGTTAGTGCGCTTGTTTACAGTGCAGAAGGTTCCTGGTTCAAACCCCACCCCCACCCGTACTCCATGTAATGTGGAGTTACATCAGGAAGAGCATCTGGCGTAAAATGTGCCAGAGTAACATGGAGATCAACCTTGACTCTGCTGTGGCGACCCCGAGTGAAAACCAGGGAGCAGCTGGAGGGACTTATTAAATAAACCAACAGTTCCTAGAAACCAAGAACCCCCCCAAAAAAACATTGATATCTTAATTTCTCACTTACATCATCCATAACATGATCACATGACCCCTGACCCTGTGTCAGGTAGTAGAAGATTTTAAAAAAACCTATTTTGAGCTGTGATGAGGGAAGTGAACTGTTAAAACATTTGGTCTCAATCAGTAGAAATTAAGTTTATATTACAGAATGTGTTTGTTTTATTAATTTACCTTTTTCATCAGTTATTTTCAAGGCTACAGTGCTAAACAGTGAGATTTGAACATTATCGATTTTTATTTATTATTTTTTGTGACATCTTTGGGGGGGCTCTTGGTTTGAATGAATCTTTGCAAAATATCTTAACGCCACCTAATCCGATTTTGGTCAAATGTGCAGCTCCATTGGCTCTGTGGATGAGAAGACGTGATTTCACTTTGGTTAGCATCAGTTGATGAACAAGGTCAGAGGTCAAGGTCAAATTTCCAACCCCATGCTAATTTAAAATAAGCTCATTTTATGGAAATGAACTTTATTTTGTTCTTCATGAACCTGAATCCTTAAAGGCTGATGTGTTCTTTTGACATGCCTGATGCTTTGAAATGTGGGCGTGGCTCTGTGTGAGCAGTGTTAATAGAGTTGTGGTTTGTTAGGGTTTTTTTTTTTGTTAGTTTTAGACAATACAATAAAAGGTGAAGCAAAAAAAAATAAAAATAACTGGAAGTTTTGTTTCTTCAGTGTGCTTTTGATGAAGCTGTGAGGTTTTCAGGAATATGAGGCGGCGTCACGGGCCTGTTAATATGAAGTGATGACATCAGACCTAATGTGACCTAAATTTCAAAACGTGTCAAGCTGGTGAGACGTCGGAGTATTTTGGACCTTACGGGCAGGAGTCTGAGTGCTCCAGTAGGAGTTCTGGATTTGTTACAGTAAAACTTACATTCATGAAGAAACATTTGAGCTACAAACACTTTCCAGACTGTAAGTGGTTTTCTGTATTAGGTTGGGAGGATCTGTGATTTTTTTTTTTTTTTTTTTTTCTGGAGCAACCTGTACATAAAAAAATAAGGTTGTGACCGTTTTCAGTACAGTGGAAAGAAGATTAAAGATTTTTAGCTGAAATTCCTTCGGCCAGTATTTGAATCGTCTTTCCATGTTGGTACAAAATGCTTTTTTATTTTTGGGAAATACATTTAAAAAAAAACCGTGACATACTAGAGTATGATTTATATTCTGATTAAACTCTGGTAATATTTCTTGTAGGGTTGCTGTGGTTCGGTGTAGCTTTGTGCTTCCTTGTAGTCTTTAGTTTTGACACAAATCTAACGCTACGTGGGGTAAAAGGCTTGTTTTTTTTATATGGGACATCAATCAATGATGCTCTTCAGTGACCTCTAAAGGCAACTGCAGGAAACTGCAGCTTGTGCAAACTCCCCTCTTCCGCTCCACCTTTAATAAAAAAAAAAAAAAAAAACTAAAACGGTTTCTGTTTGGAGGAGTTTGCCTCCTGAGGTGACCTCTGTCGCTCTGACTGACAGCAGCGTCATCATGTCGTCATTTTTTTTTTTTTTTGCTCCAGTCCATCAGCACCTTTTAATCTTCTCTGCAAAGGGGGAGGAGCTAGAGTTTTACTGACAGATGCGCACAACCTTACAGCTCCGCCTCCTCTTCCTGTTTTTTCTTCCCTCTCCTACCCCTCCCTCTCCTGTCTCTTTTCTTTCTCCTCCCTCGCTCCCTCCCTCCCTCTCCTGTCTCTCTCTCTACACCCCCCCCCCCCCCCCCCCTCCGGGAAAAACAAGGACGGATTACCGTTCATCTGCTCTGTTGCCATAGAAACACTGACCTCACACTGTGGTGAGTGACAATCTGGGCCAGGTGGCGAGGCCGTCCGTGCCGCGTCTGTCCTGTTGGGGGCGCTGCTGTGCTCTGCAGTGCAGAATTATGGCGCTCAGGATTCGATCAGTTTTAAATGAATTCCTTTCAGTGGAGCTTGGACAGATGTTGAGATCCAGCGTGAAACTAGAACGGCGTTCGGAGAACCAGTCTGAGTCCATCTGTCAGCATCATGAGGGGCTTTTTTCTTCTCTAGTAGTCTTTGATCCTGATTGCTGGCTTTTGATCCTTTGGACTAATCAGTTAGCTTTGATCCTGATCGCTGATCTTTAAAACTAAACGTCCTTGATATCTTCTTTTGGCCCTGGAATGAGAACAAAAAGAATCAGGATCAAAGATCAAAGTGGTGATCCACCACTTGACTAGAATCAAAGGAGTCTTTTAAATTGCTCAGTTATAGGTACCTGTCAGTACTCCAAGAGTTACCAGTTAGTTACTCAGTTACTGTTTAAGTTCCACAGTTCCTCTACGATGACTGTTCCTACTATCCAAGAACTGTCAGGCAAGAAGTCAGGATCAAATATCTAACATCAAAGATAAAAGGTCAGATTTCACTGGCATACATTATTGTTGTTTTGAGATATGCTGCTACAGTCTCACTAATGGGCAGCAGTGGAAACGGGGAGTAATTACGCCCTTGACTTTGCGCTCAGAACTCTCGGAAGTTTGAACATTCTGACTACTAGTCCTGGAAAAAAATGCATTGAACTCTACATCGGGCCCGAAATTGAGCAATCGGAGGTACCGGAGTTGGCATCACAGTCACGGCAGCACTCTTTGCGACTGCTGAGATAACAATGCTCATGCTAATGTTGAAAATGCATCTTTAAACAGATTTATATGTAACATACAAACCCCTGGCAAAAATTATGGAATCACCGGCCTTGGAGGATGTTCATTCAGTTGTTTAATTTTGTAGAAAAAAAGCAGATCACAGTCATGACACAAAACTAAAGTCATTTCAAATGGCAACTTTCTGGCTTTACGAAACACTATAAGAAATCAAGAAAAATAATTGTGGCAGTCAGTAACGGTTACTTTTTTAGACCAAGCAGAGGGAAAAAAATATGGACTCACTAAATTCTGAGGAATAAATTATGGAATCATGGAATTATGGAATTTTCATCCCCAAAACTAACACCTGCATCATATCAGATCTGCTCGTTAGTTTGCATCTAAAAAGGAGTGAACACACCTTGGAGAGCTGTTGCACCAAGTGGACTGACATGAATCATGGCTCCAACACGAGAGATGTCAATTGAAACAATGGAGAGGATTATCAAACTCTTAAAAGAGAGTAAATCATCACGCAATGTTGCAAAAGATGTTGGTTGTTCACAGTCAGCTGTGTCTAAACTCTGGACCAAATACAAACAACATGGGAAGGTTGTTAAAGGCAAATATACTGGTAGACCAAGGAAGACATCAAAGCGTCAAGACAGAAACCTTAAAGCAATATGTCTCAAAAATCGAAAATGCACAACAAAACAAATGAGGAACAAATGGGAGGAAACTGGAGTCAACGTCTGTGACCGAACTGTAAGAAACCGCCTAAAGGAAATGGGATCTACATACAGAAAAGCTAAACAAAAGCCATCATTAACACCTAAACAGGAAAAAAGCAAGGTTACAATGGGCTAAGGAAAAGCAATTGTGGACTGTGGATGACTGGATGAAAAGTCTGATTCAGTGATGAATCTGGAATCTGCATTGGGCAAGGTGATGATGCTGGAACTTTTGTTTGGTGCCGTTCCAGTGAGATTTATAAAGATGACTGCCTGAAGAGAACATGTAAATTTCCACAGTCATTGATGATATGGGGCTGCATGTCAGGTAAAGGCACTGGGGAGATGGCTGTCATTACATCATCAATAAATGCACAAGTTTACGTTGATATTTTGGACACTTTTCTTATCCCATCAATTGAAAGGATGTTTGGGGATGATGAAATCATTTTTCAAGATGATAATGCATCTTGCCATAGAGCAAAAACTGTGAAAACATTCCTTGCAAAAAGACACATAGGGTCAATGTCATGGCCTGCAAATAGTCCGGATCTTAATCCAATTGAAAATCTTTGGTGGAAGTTGAAGAAAATGGTCCATGACAAGGCTCCAACCTGCAAAGCTGATCTGGCAACAGCAATCACAGAAAGTTGGAGCCAGATTGATGAAGAGTACTGTTTGTCACTCATTAAGTCCATGACTCAGAGACTGCAAGCTGTTATAAAAGCCAGAGGTGGTGCAACAAAATACTAGTGATGTGTTGGAGTGTTCTTTTGTTTTTTATGATTCCATAATTTATTCCTCAGAATTGAGTGAGTCCATATTTTTTCCCTCTGCTTGGTCTAAAAAAGTAACCGTTACTGACTGCCACAATTTTTTTTCCTGATTTCTTATAGTGTTTCTTAAAGCCAGAAAGTTGCCATTTGAAATGACTTTAGTTTGTGTCATGTCTGTGATCTGCTTTTTTTCTACAAAATTAAACAACTGAATGAACATCCTCCGAGGCCGGTGATTCCATAATTTTTGCCAGGGGTTGTATTTACATTCTATTTTAGCACAAAAGAGAATGTTAGCCTAGCTCTACTGTGGTAAAGGCTAAGTAATTGATGACTCTAATTACAGTGGTAATCTCATGAGTGCACTTTTTCTGTATGTACAGGTTTTTTTTATGTCTGGTATTTCTGAATGTCCAACGGTTCTGAACGTAGTTTATTCTCATGATTTGCTGAGGCGGAATGACGTTGGAAGTGGAAGGTCAGAATTCCAGACAAATATCTAAGCTACGTGATTAAAGGCAGAATACTTCTGCTCTTACTTAAACTGTTTCTTCAACTGCACTCATTCTGTTGTTTTAAATTATTTAAGTGATTAAGGGTTTTTAAAAAAACCTTTATATATTTGGATTAAAGAATTTTTTATTGTGTTGGCTAGGCTAGCTAGCATAACTGCTGCTGGTAAATGGACTGTTACTTGTTTGCAGTGTGTTTGTACAAGCTAATATTGTCTAATAAATCACAAAGTTTATTCCTCACTAGAGGATAATTTTTAAAAATTTGATTCCATAACACAGTGTTAGCACCATAGGCTAGCACAGAGAGCCACTGTAGTAGCTGTGTTACACGAGCTAGAATGTGGCCAGCATGCAAAATTCCTTTAGTCTTGTAATGAAGCTGTAAGTAATTTAGAAGTTTTACTTTAAATGTTTGTGTAAAACAAAATGAAAAAATGGTTTGAGTCAGAATTCTTGCGCAGTGCATTTTTGGGATATTTAGACTATAATATCATGTGTGGTTAGTGGAACACACTTATACAAATAATGAATGTTTATGCGTTCAGTGGTACAACTATTTAATTTGGATTATTAAATGGAATAGTTTGTTTTGACTGTGTTGAATGTTTGGTCTCCACAGTAAAGGTCAAACAATGTTGACATCCATTGGATTCTATGACATGACATATGTTACCCCATAACATGATAACTATGGATGGCACATGGTGCAAACTATTCCTTTTTTAAACCCTATTAACTCAACTAATAATTTGTACCACCTTTTACCAATCTTGGAGTAACTTTAACTTTTGACCCCTGTACAAACTGAAACTCACCTTTGTCACTATTCTTGCTGTTTTTACCCCATAACTCCAGAACATTCATTTGTAGATAGCTCAAACTATACCATTTTGGAATCATTATGATCAGACAAATAATGTGCTATAGGTTTCAATATGATGAGAGCATTTTCAGTTTTTGACCCCTGTTTAAATCCTCAATTGACCCCTACCTGGCTGCCTTTTGAAAATTCAAGTGGAAAGTGTTTTTTTTTTTTCAAAAGACTAATGTTTAAGGAGTATTTGTGCCTAATTTGGTGCTTGTTTCACCATTTGAACGATTGCTTCAGTTATCTGCTGCACTAAAAGTCCAGTCCAGTGAAATATGACGTCACCTTTTCAGCCAGCAGAAAACTTTTAACTTCATATACTGTCACGGTAAGAGGCTGCTGCTCTCGCATCTTACTGAAAACAGAACATCTGGTTTGACGTCTGTCATTTTCACATGAAATGGAGCCGAGGACCTCGAGAAGGATGGAAATGGAACTGGAACATAAGGCCATCGTTAACAGCGTCACGCAGTAGATTAGAGACGCTTTTTTTCACCCTTTTGAAACCACTGATTTATGATATCAGTGAGTTTGCGTGACTATGTGTCAGACATGTTGGACTCCTGAACGCTCACCTGATGGCCGCCGCCGCATGCTGGTGCTCTAACGGTTTGTTTCTCTTGTTGAACTGAAATGGAGATAATCAGTGAGTCCTAACTGATAACGGCCTGTAAACCTGATCATTTGTTCCATTAAAGTGAGACTGCAGTTACTCTGCCTTTTATTTCAGTTACTTTTTATTTCATTTACTTTGTGCTGCCACGTTTTTGTTCAGTTAAGTTTAATTTTTGTCTATAAAAATCTTAAAAAAACAACAAAAAATCTAAAGAATTCCGATATACATATATTGATCGATAATTATTGTTAGTGACTATTTGTAAGAAATAAAATTAGTTGCAATAAAAATCTTTTTTTTTTTTTGCAGAAATAGCTGTTTTGTGATTGTCAGTCTGATAGATTTGCATCATGCAGATTAATTTCAAATCACCATGAATCTTTTTTTTGTTTTTTTACAAAATGTGAAACTAAATTCTAAAGACAAAGCGATTAAGTATATTACATTTAATTGATAAATTAAATACTTTTCAATGTCATTTAAGGGTCGCGACAAATCTTCTATTAGCAGTAAATGGTCGGGGTCAGAGGTCAGCGTCGATCCTGATCAGGATCCAGGTTTGTCTTGTTGCATCACAGCTGTTAAAGCTGCTAATTGGCTGAGCTGAAGCTCGTTAACCTGCTGCAGCGTTCCTCTAGGGCGAGCGTCGCAGCCTCGGTCACGCCCGTCTGCTCCCTTCAGCTGCTCCTCAGTTATCTGCCTTTGACAACTAAACAAGCCTCGTGACCGCCTCGACTCTGACTCCTGTCACGGATCTGAGTCTAAGTCAGGCGCTGGTTTCCTGGGGCGGGCTTGTGGCAGCAGACGAAGGTGAACCACGTCATCGAGTCTGAACAGGTTTTAAAAGTTTAAACCCTGTTTAATACAAAGTGTCTTCCTTTGTGCTACTAGAAGAGTGCTGAACTGGAGGCTGCATACAGTCGTCACCTTTTGATAAATTCGGCCTCCGGAAGGTGCTTGCAAATAAACAAATAATTCATTTTCTGTGCCACCATTGATGCTGCGTTTTGAAAGGTTTAATTAATTTAAGTTCAAGGCCCGCAGCCAAACCAACGCAGAGAACTTGCAAAACCTGAAAAGTCTCAAAAATAAATTCACCAGCCTGATTTCTGCAGATTTAAAGATTTTGTTTAATAAAGGCAGTAAACTGAATATTTTTTTAGATGAACTTTGAATCATGTAATGTTATTGTTCCCATATTATCAAAGTTACTTGTTACTGATTTTAGGTATTTATATGATTATTTTATATTTGTGTAATATTCACAATGTTTTTAAAATTAGTTTTACAGCAGCACACAGAAAGGTGGGAAAAAAGGGCTTCTGTCATGTTTGGGATAAAAACATGAATTGCCTGTTGATATTTTGTTATGTCTGAATTTTTAAAAAAATGCAGCGACTGATACGTAAAAGTTGATCCATGTTTCTCGACTGAATAACAAACACAAAACGCTTCCAACGTGTGGGAAAACAGGAATTCCATAGAGATCCATATTTTTTATGGTAGAACATCAAAGAAAGTGACAGAATTAATAGTGTGTTTTCTGAACATGTTGCGCAATTTTTAGGCCTTTTGGACTTTTGGAGTTCCACGTGCCACCGGTGTTCCCGTGGCGGTGCACGATGCACCGTCCAGTGATTTTCTAACAAATTTTGGATTCATTTTTCTAAAATTTGGTACAGAGGATCCTTTGGCGACTGTCTGGTCATGGGTAAGTTGGACTTTGGGAGTGAGCTCCTGTGGGCCCCCCAGAATGGCAGATGCCCATTCTCCATGGTATCTGGAGTTGCGTCAGGAAGGGCATCCAGTGTAAAAGTTGTGCCAAATCAAAATGCAGATCAGATCCACTGTGGTGACCTCTAGTGGGGGAAAAAAAGAGAAGCTGAAAGAACTTGCACTGTGCAGATCATCGTGTTGACTTCGTTACTCTGTCGACTTCATTAGCGTGCACCGCCAGACTTTAACGGTTATATATTGTTGTTTGCGATCTGTGTGCCAGAGAACCAGCAATTTAGATGCCGTTTCTCATCTGTCATTAAGATCAGTTTATTTTTTTAATGTGTTCTGTGCCACAGAAGATGAAACATGATCACATGATTTAAGACTAAATTAATAATATGTGATTAAAGTAATTACACAAATTCTGCCTAACGTGTGGATATTAAATCTGCCGTCAGCTGGCCAATAAACCATAAATGTACGGAGCTCCATGTGGGAGCTTAAGAAATGATCCATTTGTGTGACTGTTGCTTTAAATGGAAAGAAGCTGGATCTATGCCACACCTCCTTAATGAATGGGGGCGGAGCAGGAGAACTGTTATGGCTGAACTATTGACAGGTGAGATCAATGCCTCAGGTGGGTTTAAATCCAGCAGAAAGTCGGCTTTTCCTGATTATTTCTTCACAAACTGCTCAAAATCCACAGAATGTGGACAGAACTGTTAGCCTAGCTTACAATAAAGACTGAGTTAACGGGATAACTGATCGTGTGTGTAAACACCAAAGAGGAAAGTTTGAAAAAGACAAGATGAACTTCTAGACAAGCGGGAGGATGGCTGAACCTCATTGTACAAAGACCACAAGGAAACTGCAAGACTCGTTTATTACAAAATCCAGACGCAGTGGAGAACCGTTAGGTAGTATTAGCACGGACATGCTAGCTGAGCTTCAGAAAAAGTACAAAATGTTCTTCCTGTGACAATAATGTGAATAAACCTGGAAACAGCACCACAGTGATAGTTAGTTTCTTGTGGTTTCTCCTGTTTTGTTCACTGGATCCAGATCGTGGTTTTGACACGTTTCGCACCAGGTGCTCTTTTTGACGTGACTCCACATGAACAAGATGATCTGGACGAAGGGCGACCTTTGACCTGGACTTTCATGCTGAACATTAAGCATGCTAACAACACGCCACAACGTAGAGGATCATCCAGCGCAGAACCACACTTACAACTTCCTCGCTCTTCTAGATCCTCTCTGTGGGAGGACCTGGGACCACACAGGTCTTTGCAAAGACACCAGGGTCAGAGGTCATAACAGCAGGACAAACTGGACGTGGTACTGTGATCACAGATGATTGACAGGAGCTTTGGACAGAATGAATGGATCTGTATACTGGTGGGAGGTAGGACCCAGAAGAAATCGAAGTAGTCTTCAGTCTACTCAGGAAATGCATCTCAAATTCCCCTCCTCCTGCCTCCTCTCTTCCTGAGGAGAAGGAGGTCATATTGATCTGTAGTTTGGTGTCAGTCGACCTCCAGCAGAACCCAACCGTTCCTCTAAAGATGTGAACCTCCACCACGCTCTTTGTCCTTAGCAGGATTAATGAAAAGCTAATGACCTTTTGTTGAATGCCGCACTGACTGTGTCTTGCTCAAGGACACATCAACACCTCAGCTGCACTTGTGGTTGAAACCCGCTGAGCCTTCAGTTAGCGGGTACACGACGTGCTCGGTACTTGATGTGCCCTGCTGGGATCTGACCACAGGGTCTGACAACATGGGTCACGACCCACTAAAGGACTGGATCCACCTAAGGGGGCCGAGCCAAAAAACATCTGAGGCAGCTTCTCACTGCAGGGAATCAAACCTGAATATTCCAGGAATTAGTCACGTGCAGACTCGGCTCCTGCTGGTTATTTTAGTTTCAGGTGAATTAGTTCTGGGCTGAATGTCAGATTTACAGTTCCTGAACTCTTCCACACACACTGATGGAAAAAAATATTGTCAACTTTGAACCAGCTGATGTCATTGTTCCCAAAGATCCTAAACTGTTTCCAAACACTAAACCAGAGTAGGAAAACACTGAGAGAGCAGATACGTCTGCCACAGTCCAACAGTCCTGTTTTACGCTTTCTTTGTAATTCTTAGAACTTTGGTAGGTTAGTGTTCCTGTTTGTCTGTGATCCTGTAAATAGAACTGAAGGAGTCAGGGTCAAGGATGAAATCCTGAACTTGACCTGATCAGTGAAGTCATCAGCAGTCCTGGTTATATGATCAAGGAACTCCGGATCAGATGAGCAGTAGGAACAAAGGAATCAGGATAAGATATCAAAGACCAGAAGCAGGATCAAAGGAATCAAGATGAGAGATCAAAGACCACAAGTAGGATCAAAGGAATCAATATGAGAGATCAAAGACCAAAGGTAGGGTCAAAGGAATCAACATGAGAGAGCAAAGACCATATATATATATATATATATATATATATATATATATATATATATATATATATATATATATATATATATATATATATATATTTTTTTTTTTTTTTTTTTTTTCCCAGGGTCGCCACAGTAGATACAATACAGCCAGATCCAAATTGATATTTGGTACACGTTTTATACTGGATGCCCTTCTTGACGCAATTCCTGTTTTACCTGGAAAACACACACATCTGCTGGTGTTCCAAGGAGGTCACCCATTCCAGCGCTAAACAGATGCCACACTGCTTAGGCCTCTACTGGTGGTTGGCTCTCACTGCGGTATTGTATCACTTCCTGTTCCGGAGCACAGTGGTGTTTTTCTGTATCTGTTAGCTGTTTAATCTGCGCAGTTAGATTGATCTAGTTAACTAGATAACGATCTGTTTCACAGTGTAATCTTCACGTGCCTTAACTAAAGCACTCCCTCTGCTTTCACCTCTAAATTATTTACACATTATTCACTTTGTGTGTTTTTAGGAATCCGCTAGCTTAGCGCAGCTACTAGCTCTTAGCCGGTTTAGCATGGCGGCTTCTCCTGTCTCTCCCGCACTTTTCTGCTCTGGGTGTGAAATGTTTAGTTATTCCTCGGCCTCCTTTAGCAGTAATGGTACTTGTAATAAGTGTAGCTTATTCGTAGCTTTGGAGGCCAGGCTGGGCGAATTGGAGACTCGGCTCCGCACCGTGGAAAATTCTACAGCTAGCCAGGCCCCTGTAGTCGGTGCGGACCAAGGTAGCTTAGCCGCCGTTAGTTTCCCTCTGGCAGATCCCGAGCAGCCGGGAAAGCAGGCCGACTGGGTGACTGTGAGGAGGAAGCGTAGCCCTAAACAGAAGCCCCGTGTACACCGCCAACCCGTTCACATTTCTAACCGTTTTTCCCCACTCGGCGACACACCCACCGAGGATCAAACTCTGGTTATTGGCGACTCTGTTTTGAGAAATGTGAAGTTAGCGACACCAGCAGCCATAGTCAATTGTCTTCCGGGGGCCAGAGCAGGCGACATTGAAGGAAATTTGAAACTGCTGGCTAAGGCTAAGCGTAAATTTGGTAAGATTGTAATTCACGTCGGCAGTAATGACACCCGGTTACGCCTGTTAGTAAATGATATAATAATTGATCAACATATTGATTTATTCTGCCTTACAGAAACCTGGTTACAGCAGGATGAAATGAGTCAACACCCCCGAGTCACACTAACTGCCAGAATGCTCGTAGCACGGGCCGAGGCGGAGGATTAGCAGCAATCTTCCATTCCAGCTTATTAATTAATCAAAAACCCAGACAGAGCTTTAATTCATTTGAAAGCTTGACTCTTAGTCTTGTCCATACAAATTGGAAGTCCCAAAAACCAGTTTTATTTGTTATTATCTATCGTCCACCTGGTCGTTACTGTGCGTTTCTTTGTGATTTTTCTGACCTTTTGTCTGACTTAGTGCTTAGCTCAGATAAGATCATTATAGTGGGCGATTTTAACATCCACACAGATGCTGAGAATGACAGCCTCAGCACTGCATTTAATCTATTATTAGACTCAATTGGCTTTGCTCAAAATGTAAATGAGTCCACCCACCACTTTAATCATATCTTAGATCTTGTTCTGACTTATGGTATGGAAATTGAAGACTTAACAGTATTCCCTGAAAACTCCCTTCTGTCTGATCATTTCTTAATAACATTTACATTTACTCTGATGGACTACCCAGCAGTGGGGAATAAGTTTCATTACACTAGAAGTCTTTCAGAAAGCGCTGTAACTAGGTTTAAGGATATGATTCCTTCTTTATGTTCTCTAATGCCATATACCAACACAGTGCAGAGTAGCTACCTAAACTCTGTAAGTGAGATAGAGTATCTCGTCAATAGTTTTACATCCTCATTGAAGACAACTTTTGATGCTGTAGCTCCTCTGAAAAAGAGAGCTTTAAATCAGAAGTGCCTGACTCTGTGGTATAACTCACAAACTCGCAGCTTAAAGCAGATAACCCGTAAGTTGGAGAGGAAATGGCGTCTCACTAATTTAGAAGATCTTCACTTAGCCTGGAAAAAGAGTCTGTTGCTCTATAAAAAAGCCCTCCGTAAAGCTAGGACATCTTACTACTCATCACTAATTGAAGAAAATAAGAACAACCCCAGGTTTCTTTTCAGCACTGTAGCCAGGCTGACAAAGAGTCAGAGCTCTATTGAGCCGAGTATTCCTTTAACTTTAACTAGTAATGACTTCATGACTTTCTTTGCTAATAAAATTTTAACTATTAGAGAAAAAATTACTCATAACCATCCCAAAGAGGTATCGTTATCTTTGGCTGCTTTCAGTGATGCTGGTATTTGGTTAGACTCTTTCTCTCCGATTGTTCTGTCTGAGTTATTTTCATTAGTTACTTCCTCCAAACCATCAACATGTCTATTAGACCCCATTCCTACCAGGCTGCTCAAGGAAGCCCTACCATTAATTAATGCTTCGATCTTAAATGTGATCAATATATCTTTATTAGTTGGCTATGTACCACAGGTTTTTAAGGTGGCAGTAATTAAACCATTACTTAAAAAGCCATCACTTGACCCAGCTATCTTAGCTAATTATAGGCCAATCTCCAACCTTCCTTTTCTCTCAAAAATTCTTGAAAGGGTAGTTGTAAAACAGCTAACTGATCATCTGCAGAGGAATGGTCTATTTGAAGAGTTTCAGTCAGGTTTTAGAATTCATCATAGTATAGAAACAGCATTAGTGAAGGTTACAAATTATCTTCTTATGGCCTCAGACAGTGGACTCATCTCTGTGCTTGTTCTGTTAGACCTCAGTGCTGCTTTTGATACTGTTGACCATAAAATTTTATTACAGAGATTAGAGCATGCCATAGGTATTAAAGGCACTGCGCTGTGGTGGTTTGAATCATATTTATCTAATAGATTACAATTTGTTCATGTAAATGGGGAATCTTCTTCACAGACTAAGGTTAATTATGGAGTTCCACAAGGTTCTGTGCTAGGACCAATTTTATTCACTTTATACATGTTTCCCTTAGGCAGTATTATTAGACAGCATTGCTTAAATTTTCATTGTTACGCAGATGATACCCAGCTTTATCTATCCATGAAGCCAGAGGACACACACCAATTAGCTAAACTGCAGGATTGTCTTACAGACATAAAGACATGGATGACCTCTAATTTCCTGCTTTTAAACTCAGATAAAACTGAAGTTATTGTACTTGGCCCCACAAATCTTAGAAACATGGTGTCTAACCAGATCCTTACTCTGGATGGCATTACCCTGACCTCTAGTAATACTGTGAGAAATCTTGGAGTCATTTTTTATCAGGATATGTCATTCAATGCGCATATTAAACAAATATGTAGGACTGCTTTTTTGCATTTGCGCAATATCTCTAAAATTAGAAAGGTCTTGTCTCAGAGTGATGCTGAAAAACTAATTCATGCATTTATTTCCTCTAGGCTGGACTATTGTAATTCATTATTATCAGGTTGTCCTAAAAGTTCCCTGAAAAGCCTTCAGTTAATTCAAAATGCTGCAGCGAGAGTACTGACAGGGACTAGAAGGAGAGAGCATATCTCACCCATATTGGCCTCTCTTCATTGGCTTCCTGTTAATTCTAGAATAGAATTTAAAATTCTTCTTCTTACTTATAAGGTTTTGAATAATCAGGTTCCATCTTATCTTAGGGACCTCATAGTACCATATCACCCCAATAGAGCACTTCGCTCTCAGACTGCAGGCTTACTTGTAGTTCCTAGGGTTTGTAAGAGTAGAATGGGAGGCAGAGCCTTCAGCTTTCAGACTCCTCTCCTGTGGAACCAGCTCCCAATTCAGATCAGGGAGACAGACACCCTCTCTACTTTTAAGATTAGGCTTAAAACTTTCCTTTTTGTTAAAGCTTATAGTTAGGGTTGGATCAGGTGACCCTGAACCATCCCTTAGTTATGCTGCTATAGACTTAGACTGCTGGGGGGTTCCCATGATGCACTGAGTGTTTCTTTCTCTTTTTGCTCTGTATGCACCACTCTGCATTTAATCATTAGTGATTGATCTCTGCTCCCCTCCACAGCATGTCTTTTTCCTGGTTCTCTCCCTCAGCCCCAACCAGTCCCAGCAGAAGACTGCCCCTCCCTGAGCCTGGTTCTGCTGGAGGTTTCTTCCTGTTAAAAGGGAGTTTTTCCTTCCCACTGTTGCCAAGTGCTTGCTCAAAGGGGGTTGTTTTGACCGTTGGGGTTTTTCCGTAATTATTGTATGGCCTTGCCTTACAATATAAGGCGCCTTGGGGCAACTGTTTGTTGTGATTTGGCCCTATATAAATAAAATTGATTTGATTTGCTTAGCTTCTGAGATCTAATATATATATATATATATATATACAGTTGGATACAGTTCAAAATGTGACTGTCAACATTTAGGGCAGTAATAATGAACCCTGGGGGGTGGAGAGATTGGGTTGGTTGTTGTCGGGGGGTGGTGATGTTTATGGGAGTAAGTGTGTGTGTGTGTGTACCCATGGGGTGCGTACGGCCCAGGGGAAGAAGCTGTTTGTCATCATGCTGGTGTGGGACGTTGTTGACTTGTAGCGTCTCCCAGAGGGCAACAGGTCATATGGGGTAGGCAGGGTGTGTGGGGTCTCCTGTGATGGCTTTGGTTCTCCTCAGGCAACAGGATGTGGCGATGTTTTCTAGGTTGGGTAGTGTTTGTGACCCTCTGCATCGCCTTCCTGTCTTCGGTTGTATGTCAGTACGCTCTCCACCAAGGAGTAATAGAACGCCAGCTGCAGCTTCGTGTCCAGGTTGTTCTTCCTGAGGACACGCAGGAAAAGTAGCCGCTGCTGAGCCTTCTTAACCAGAGCCCTTATGTTGGCGGTCCAGGTGTGGTCTGTGGAGATGTGGGTGCCCAGAAACCTGAAGGGGGGGGGGGGGGGGGCTGAGTGGTCCTGAGTGGTCCTGCTTGTTTTTCCTGAAGTCCATGATGAGTTCTTTTGTCTTATGAACATTCAGAGTCAGGTTGTTCTCTGAGCACCACAGCAACAGTTCCTCCACCTCGGCCCATTTTGGCGTCTCTTCACTGGCTTCCTGTCCCAGTGAGATCAGATTATAAGGTTCTGCTACTAACCCATAAAATTATTCATGGACTGGCACCTCCCTACTTAGCTGACCTAATTAAACCTTACGTACCGGCCCGGGCTTTATGTTCTCAGGGTGCAGGACTACTTTGTGTCCCTAGGGTGAATAAGAAGTCTGCAGGTCACAGAGCTTTCTCTTATCATGCCCCTGTTCCGTGGAATGATCTCCCTGCATCAATAAAATAGTCAGATTCTGTGGAGATTTTCATATCCAGACTTAAGACGCACTTATTTTCCCTTTCATATGGCTAGCATACTGGTACAGTTTTGTTTTACGCTTTTTACTCTTTTAATTCATTTATTAGTAATTGGAGCGGGCTGCCGTTACATAAATTCTGGGTCTTTTAGTGAAGTTTAGGGCTAGTGGCCGGCGATCACCTTAGTACAGGGGTGGCCAAGTTCGGTCCTCAAGAGCCACATTCCTGACACTCTTAGTTGTCTCCCTGCTCCAACACACCTGAATCCAATGAAAGGCTCATTAAAAGTCTGCTAACGAGTCATTCATTGGATTCAGGTGTGTTGTAGCAGGGAGACAACTAAGAGTGTCAGGAATGTGGCTCTTGAGGACCGAACTTGGCCACCCCTGCCTTAGTATTTCTCTGTTTTTCTTGTTTAATGCTGGCAAATTATGCAGTATTTTTGTCTTTCTGATGCCTGATTCTGTTTTTTCTCTCTGTTTAAGGTGCAGCTCCATCCAGAGATGGGAGTTGTATTCCTGTTGGCGATCCTCCTGTCCTGTGCACCAACAGCAATTCTTGTATATTCATCCGTGACTTGTTCTGTGAATTGTTTCTGTAATTTATGTCTGTAGCATGGCCCAAGCAGAGGGTCACCCTTTTGGGTCTGGTCTGCTTGAGGTTTCTTCCTCAGAGGGAGGTTTTCCTTACCGCTGTAGCTCTGGGGGTTGGTGGGGTTGGACCTTGCCTGTGTGAAGCGCCTTGAGGCAACTCTGTTGTGATTTGGCGCTATATAAATGAAAATAAATTGAAATTGAAATTGAATTGGCTCTGTACACTGTCTTGTCCCTGTCGCAGATGAGTCCAACCACTGTGGTATCATCTGCATATTTTATGATTTATGATATTTTATGATGGCTTCAGGGTGGAAACATGAAGAATGAGGAAGTGTTTGTGCGGTGCACACAGCAGCAGGCGGCCTGCTGGGTTTGCAGCGTGCCGATGGGTCCAGATCACACAAAACACATCCTGTTTTTCTACCGTGTTCACCTGAAACCAGAAACTGGAAACTCTGTAACTGACTCCTCACACTGGTTACGTGGGTCTGAGTTCAGACCCCGGTCCTAGAAAATTGATTATTATTATTATTATTGTTTTTAGCCAAACATCATCAATATGGAGATTGAGCTCAAATGTCAACTGAAGAAAACCAACAAACATCTGCATGTTTCCTGGAATTCAGTTTGTGAAGAGTTTAGCTCCAGTGATCAGATTTTAGAAGAAGACTCTCCCACCTCCACAAATAACATCTGCTGTACTTTGAGC
Source organism: Thalassophryne amazonica (assembly GCF_902500255.1). Lineage (NCBI taxonomy): Eukaryota > Metazoa > Chordata > Actinopteri > Batrachoidiformes > Batrachoididae > Thalassophryne > Thalassophryne amazonica. Next base: position 98,359,661 of record NC_047114.1, read on the forward strand.
TTTGTGCTGTCACAGAGTGACTTAAGTCACTGTGTTATACATGCCGATAACTGCTGGTAATGTCATCCACATAAAATCTTTAGAAGATTGCCTTGTGTCAGTGAGAAGCTGGATGTCCAGCAACTTCCTCCTTTTAAACTCTGAAAAGACTGAAATGATGGTTCTTGGTCCAGTGAGACATCGGTATCAATTTGACCAGTTAACACTTATCCTAGGCTCATGTGTCATACATCACACTGACAAAGTGAGGAACCTTGGGGTAATTTTTGATCCTTCGTTGTCCTTTGACCTCCACATTATTACTAGGACTGCTTTCTTCCACCTGCGAAATATCGTGAAGATTCGTCCCATCCTGTCTGTGGCTGATGCTGAAACCCTGATTCATGTGTTTATCTCTTCTAGATTGGACTACTGCAATGTTCTGTTTTCTGGTTTACCGCAGTCTAGCATTAGGGGTCTACAATTGGTTAAAAATGACACGAAGCAGAAAGTTCAACCACATTACACCCATTTTGGCGTCTCTTCACTGGCTTCCTGTCCCAGTGAGATCAGATTTTAAGGTTCTGCTACTAACCTATAAATTTATTCATGGACTGGCACCTCCCTACTTAGCTGACCTAATTAAACCTTACGTACCGGCCCGGGCTCTGCGTTCTCAGGGTGCAGGACTACTTTGTGTCCATAGGATGAATAAGAAGTCTGCGGGTCACAGAGCTTTCTCTTATCGTGCCCCTGTTCTGTGGAATGATCTCCCTGTGTCAATAAAACAGTCAGATTCTGTGAAGATTTTCAAGTCCAGACTTAAGACGCACTTATTTTCCGTTTCGTTTGGCTAGCATACTGGCATAGTATGTTACTATGCTTTTTACTCTAATTCATTTATTAGTAATTGGAGCGTGCCGCGGCCTCAACTTTGCCTAAATTCTAGGTCTTTTAGTGAAGCTTAGAGCTAGTGGCCGGCGATCACCTTAGTTTTTTTCTTGTTGTTTAATGCTGATAAATTATACTGTATTTGTTGTCTTTCCGATGCCTGATTCTGTTTGTTTTCTCTCTGTTTGAGGTGTAGCTCCATCCAGAGATGGGTGTGATGTCTGTTTCTGTAACCCTCCTGTCCTGTGCACTGGCAACATTTCCTGTATATTTGTTTTGTGAATTGTGTCTGTAACGTGGCCCAAGCAGAAGGTCACCCATTTGAGTCTGGTCTGGAGAGAGTGCAGGCAGGGTGAAGTGGGTGGAGAAAGGTGGCAGGAGTGATTTGTGACTGAAGAATATCACCAAAAGTTAAGGAGAAAGTCAACAAGATGGTAGTGAGACCAGCTATGTTGGATGGCTTAGAGACGGTGGGACGAACAAAAAGACAGGAGGCAGAGCTGAAGATGTTGAAGAGTTTCATAGGGAGTGACGAGGATCGCCAGAATTAGCACTGAACATCAGGGACAGCTCAGGTAGGATGGATTTGACACTACATTAGAGAGGTGAAATTGAGACGTTTGGACATGTGCAGAGGAGGGACCCAAGGTATATAGGGAGAAGGATGCTGAGGATGGAGCCACCAGGCAGGAGGAGAAGAGGGAGGCCAAAGAGGAGGTTTATGGATGCTGTTGCAATACTGCCATCATGCAATACTGTTGTTATTGCATGATGCCATTGGTGCTGTTGTAGTTATGCCAGTGTTGTTGTTGAAAGCTGTTGTTGTACACCAGTGTTGTTGGTGATGTTGTATGTTGGTGTTGTAACATGTCTGTGTTGGTGTAGTAAGCCTGTGGTGTTATTGTGTGTTGTGCTGATGCAGTACTCGTGGTGGTGTTGTGTGCTGGTGTAGTACTCTGGCAGTGGTGTTGTTGTGTGTTTATGTAGTATTCTGGTGGTGGTGTTGTGTGCTGGTGTAGTACTCTGGCAGTGGTGGTGTTGTGTGTTGTGTAGTATTCTGGTGGTGGTGGTGTGTGTTGGTGTAGTACTCTGGTGGTGGTGGTGTGTGTTGGTGTGGTACTCTGGTGGTGGTGTTGTGTGTTTATGTAGTATTCTGGTGGTGGTGTTGTGTGTTGGTGTGATATTCTGATGGTGTTGTTTGTTGGTGTAATACTCTGGCAGTGTTGTGTGTTAGTGTAGTTCTTCTTACTTATAAGGTTTTGAATAATCAGGTCCCATCTTATCTTAGGGACCTCATAGTACCATATCACCCCAATAGAGCACTTCGCTCTCAGACTGCAGGCTTACTTGTAGTTCCTAGGGTTTGTAAGAGTAGAATGGGAAGCAGAGCCTTCAGCTTTCAGGCTCCTCTCCTCTGGAACCAGCTCCCAATTCAGATCAGGGAGACAGACACCCTCTCTACTTTTAAGATTAGGCTTAAAACTTTCCTTTTTGCTAAAGCTTATAGTTAGGGCTGGATCAGGTGACCCTGAACCATCCCTTAGTTATGCTGCTATAGACTTAGACTGCTGGGGGGTTCCCATGATGCACTGAGTGTTTCTTTCTCTTTTTGCTCTGTATGCACCACTCTGCATTTAATCATTAGTGATTGATCTCTGCTCCCCTCCACAGCATGTCTTTTTCCTGGTTCTCTCCCTCAGCCCCAACCAGTCCCAGCAGAAGACTGCCCCTCCCTGAGCCTGGTTCTGCTGGAGGTTTCTTCCTGTTAAAAGGGAGTTTTTCCTTCCCACTGTTGCCAAATGCTTGCTCACAGGGGGTCGTTTTGACCGTTGGGGTTTTTCCGTAATTATTGTATGGCTTTGCCTTACAATATAAGGCGCCTTGGGGAAACTGTTTGTTGTGATTTGGCGCTATATAAATATAATTGATTTGATTTGATTAGATTAGTACTCTGGTGTTGTTGTGTGTTAGTGTAGTACTCTGGCAGTGTTGTGTGTTGGCATAGTACCGTGGTGGTGGTGTTTTGTTGTGTGTTGGTATGGTATTGTTGTCGTGCTGGTTTAGTACTCTGGTGTTGTGTGTTGGTGTGGCACTCTGGTGTTGTTGTATGTTGGTGTAGTACTCTGGTTGTGTTGTTGTGTGCTGGTCTAGTATTCTGGTTGTGTTGTTGTGTGCTGGTCTAGTACTCTGGTGGTGTTGTGTGTTGGTGTAGTACTCTGGTGTTGTTGTGTGTTGGTGTGATATTCTGGTGTTGTTGTGTTGGTGTAGTACTCTAGTGTTGTTGTGTGTTGTGTAGTACTCTGCTGTGTGTTAGTGTAGTACTCTCGTGATGCTGTTGTTGTGTGTTGGTGTAGTACTCTGGCGGTGTTGTTGTGCATTGCTGTGGTACTCTTGTGTTGGTATTGTTGTGGTGTTGATATAGTACTCTGGTGTTGATGTAGTATTCTGGTGGTGTTGTTTGTCAGTGTTGGTATTGTTTTGGTGTTAGTGTAGTACTCTGGTGTTGTTGTGTGTTGGTGTACTACTCTGGTGGTATTTTTGTGTGTCGGTGTAGTACTCTGGTGGTGTTGTGAGTTGGTGTTGTTGTGGTGTTGGTGAAGTACTCTGGCGGTGTTGTTGTGTGTTGGTGTTGTTATGGTGTTGGTGTAGGACTCTGGTGTTGTTGTGTGTTGGTGTGGTACTCTGGCGGTGTTGTTGTGTGTTGGTGTTGGTATTGTTTTGGTGTTAGTGTAGTACTCATGTTGTTGTCTGTTGGTGTAGTACTCTGGCAGTGTTGTTGTGTGTTGGTGTGTGTTGGTATTGTGTGTTAGTGTAGTACTCTGGCAGTGTTGTGTGTTGGTATTGTTGTGGTGTTGGTGTAGTACTCTGGCGGTGTTGTTGTGTGTTTGTATTGGTATTGTTGTGTGTTGATGTAGTACTTTGGCAGTGTTGTTGTGTATTGGTGTTGTGTGTTGGTATTGTTGTGTGTTGGTGTAGTACTCTGGTGTTGTGGTGTGTTGGTGTAGTACTCTGGCAGTGTTGTTGTGTGTTGGAGTGTGTTGGTATTGTGTGTTGGTGTAGTACTCTGGCAGTGTTGTGTGTTGGTGTGTTGGTGTTGTTGTGGTGTTGGTGTAGTACTCTGGCGGTGTTGTGTGTTGGTGTGGTACTCTGGCGGTGTTGTTGTGTGTTGGTATTGGTATTGTTGTGTGTTGGTGTAGTACTCTGGTGTTGTGGTGTATTGGTGTAGTACTCTGGCAGTGTTGTTGTGTATTGGTGTTGTTGTGTGTTGGTGTAGTACTCTGGTGGTGTTGTGTAGTACTCTGGCAGTGTTGTTGTG